>NC_092747.1:12596736-12911632 GCF_047496795.1 Chiloscyllium punctatum | reverse complement strand
ACCGTGCTGCCCTAAAGTAGTGACCATGACACCGTTGAGTTCTACATTAAGCTTGCAGAACCTACCCAGACCCATTCCCCTAATCCACACATTGCTGGACACTATGGGCAATTTAGCATGGCCAATTCACCTAACCCGCACATCTTTGGACTGTGGGAGGAAACCAGAGCACCTGGAGGAAACCCATGCAGACACAGGGAGAATGAGTAAACTCCACACAGACAGTCACCCAAGGCTGGAATTGAACACAGGTCCCTGTCACTGGAGGTAGTAGTACTAACCACTGAACCACCGTGCCACCCATTAATATTATATATATGTATAATACATGTTTTAAATGCATTGTCAACGTGCAAAGATGTGACAATTAAACAGAACAGAAAACTATTAGATTAGATTAGATTACTTACAGTGTGGAAACAGGCCCTTCGGCCCAACAAGTCCACACCGCCCCGCTGAAGCGTAACCCACCCATACCCCTACATCTACATTTACCCCTTACCTAACACTATGGGCAATTTAGCATGGCCATTTCACCTGACCTGCACATCTTTGGACTGTGGGAGGAAACCGGAGCACCCGGAGGAAACCCACGCAGACACGGGGAGAACGTGCAAACTCCACACAGTCAGTCGCCTGAGGCGGGAATTGAACCCGGGTCTCAGGCGCTGTGAGGCAGCAGTGCTAACCACTGTGCCACCGTGCCACCCACAAATATGTTAGATACTGAACAGACCATTTCATCAAGGGATAGACACTTTCTTTATTCCTTCATTTTTCTGCCTTTATATTCAAAGTTTGGTTTATGTTCCTGTGTTTATAAGTGCCACCAGAGACTGGTGACACTATGAACACTTTTCACTGTATTTTGCAACAAGATAATAAATAAAGCAAATCAAATCAATACATTTCTCAAAGTGAATCAGCAGATAAGTCGAGAAGTTGCAAAAATAGTAAAATACCAAAAGTGAAGGTTCTGTAGCATCCAAAACAAAACGGATAAGTTGATAATGCAAATAGTCATGAATAAATGCATTTTGATAGACAGATCAGAGATTTGGCTGGGGGATGGCTGAAATTGGGATCTCCTTAACATGCTTTCAACATTACTATCCCCTCCAGACTGATCTCAAAGCTCCGAGATCTTGGTCTTGGCTCCGCCCTCTGCATCTAGATCCTCAGCTTCCTGACCCACAGACCGCAATCAGTGAAGTTAGGTAATTGCACTATCTCCACAATTACACTCAATTCTGGAGCCCCCTCCCAAGGATGCATCCTCAGCTCCCTCTGGAACTCCCTGTATATCCACGACTATGTTACCAAATTCCAAATGAATGCCATCCACGAGTTTGCTGATGGCACCACCATGGTAGGACACATATCAAACAATGACAAGTCAGACTACAGAAGGTTGATTGAGGGTTTGGTGACATGGTGCAAAGAGAGTAGACTCTCTCTCAATGTCGGCAAAACTGAAGAACTGATTATTGACTTCAGAAAGAAAGGAGGAGAACATGGATCTACATCAACGGAGCTGAGGCTGAGAAGGTGGACAATGTCAAGTTCCTCAGAGTGACAATAACCAACAACCTGTGGATGCACGGTCAAGAAAGCACAATAACACCTCTTCTTCCTCAGGTTGCTCAGGAAATTTGTCCTATCCATAAGGACCCTCACCAACTTCTACAGGTGCACGATTGAGAGCATACTCTCCAGCACAATGGTTTGGTACAGCAACTGCCCTGCCCAGGACAGTAAGAAACTACAGAAGGTTGTGTGCACAGCCCAGACCATCACAGAAGCCAACCTTCCAGCCATGGACTTGATTTACACATCTGACTGCCACGGAAAGGCCACTAACATCGTCAAAGAACCCTCCCACTCCGGTAATGCTCTCCTACAACCTATTCCGTCAGATGGAAGGTACCGAAGCTTGAATACACACACCAGTAGGTTCAGGAACAGCTTCTTCCTGGTCATTATTAGGCTGATGATTGAACTCTCTAATTTCAAATAATGCTGATCTTGGTAATGTTGATCTTGCCTATTGCACGCCCTGTACGATGTAACCTTTCTGCCATTATCAAAGTTTTTTTTCACCTTATGATCTGTATGGCCTTGCATACTATGATCTGCATGTACTGCTCATAAACAAAGCTTTTCACCGTGCTTAGGTACATGTTACAATAAATCAATCAAATCAAATCAAATCTTTATTGAAGAATATCGGATGCTTAGAAAATGCAGTTTGCTAAGAAATGGTGGCGGCAGATTTTGTTAAGTAATTAAGGTATGAGCACATTTTAGCAGATGACCTCGTTTCAGGAAATCAGAATATAGAAACAGTTGGGCAGAGATGAGAAATAACAAAGACAAGAAATGACTTGTGGGAATGGTGTATAGACCCCTAATAGTAACCTGTTAGTCAGCTGGAATACAGAGGGAAAACTATTGGGAGCTTAATTGAAAGATACAGAGATAAACCTGGGGAATTTCAATCTATATGTAGTCTGTGAAAATGAGGTGACAAAGGTAGTCTAGTTGAAGAGTTCATAGAATGGTTTTGGGATGCTTTCTTCAGAACATTGCATTCTGTCACCAGTCAGAGATCAGGCAACACTAGATTTGATATTGTGGAATTAGATAGCATTAATTAATGATCTAATATTGAAGTTAAAAATCACACAACACCAGGTTATAGTCCAACAGGTTTATTTGGAAGTACAAGTTTTCAAAACATTACTCCTTAATCTGGTGGCTATAACCTGGTGCTGTGTGAGTTTTGACTTTGCCCACCCCGGTCCAACACCGCCACCTCCACAACATGGCTCATATTGAAGGCATTCTTCAGGAGCAGTGATCTTACTATGAATAAAGTTAACGTTCAGTTTGAGGAAGAGAAGAGTGAGTCCAAGACTAGATTTTAGTGTGCACCGTGGTCAAATCTCCATTGGCAAAATGGCAGCCACAAGGCAAAATGACTCTTCATAGGACCTTGGCATATTTCAATAGCCTTCCCACATCCTTGTGACCCTCTGTCATCTTGTTGTCACCTTGAGTAAATTTTCCTGACTGTAGGGTCCACCAGAGTTCCCTTTGAGTTCTGACCCCACCATAGCCCGAGCTGGTTTCCATCTCATGCACGCCAGTCAGATTCTATACACAGAATCTACCCACAGCAACTTATATTAGTTCTGGCCCAGAGGGAGGCCATTCTGTCCATATCTGTGTGGGCTGTCTGGAAGCTCAACTCACCGAGTCCTACCGTACCTGCCTCACCCCAGGGCTTTGTTTTCCTTCTTTGGAATAAGTTCCCGTGTGAAAGCCACACATCCACCACACCACTATTCCATAACTTAACCAATCACTGCTTAAAAATGTTACTCTTTCGGTTGTTTTGTCATTCATCTTGATGCCCTTTGATTCCCTGTTCTGCTGCCAGTGGGTCAATTTTGTCCCTGTCCAATCTTTTTGGGACTCCCTGATGACTTAGAGACCCCTGTCAAATCTCATCTCATCCTTCTTTTCCCAAAGGAGTACAGCCCCTACATCTGCAATCCACTTTCATTGCTGAGGGCCCTGATTCCTATTTAAGGAAGATATATAGAAGTTATAAGTCTGCAAAAGCCCAGATGATTTTCTTCCTTCTAATATTATGTGACTGGTATTGAGAGAAATGATACACTACCTGTCATTTTTCAATTCTCTTATTCCCAGTTGTCTTGTTTTCTTTCAAAGCAGAGAGCGGGCTCAGCATTTTGAGAACTGCCTCCATCTCATTGAGGATATGTATTCAATTAAACATTCTCCCGACACAACAAAACGTCTAGCTGGTGACTTCATTCGCTCAGTGGCAGAGTCTGTTTAAAGATTCAAAGACAGTGTGGCAGACAAAACATTAATCTACCGTCTTTGCGCACCCATCCCCTGTCAGGGTGGTCGGAAAGCTGGTTCCCATTTAAGTATTCTCACTCCCTCCAAGTGAAGGATGTGGCTATGTTTACCCACATGGATCCCAGCTGTGCTTGCCTCTCTGTGGGGTATGTGGCACTATCCTTCTTCCAGGCTTACCCGAGCTTCCACCCACAATTCTCGATCCAGAAAATCAATGACATCATCAGTGCAGCTACCTGCTGTCATCCAGCATTGAAAGGTTCATCAATTTTGCTTCCAGTTTCTATCTTCCTCTCATCTTTGTCTTCTCCATCTTTGAACCTGTCCCTCCCTTGACTAAATTCTTCTTATTTCTGAGCATTGTCGACTAATGTCCATTACAAGGCACAGTTACCTCGACTACACCTTCTGCTTCCTGCAAGGATTCCATTCTATTGTCCAAGTGGCTCCGCCCCCATCACATTTGTTCTGATGATACAGGCTTCCACTGAAGTGTCTCTGACATGTTCTCATATTCCTTCCATCGAGGACTCCCCACCACCCCCACCCCACTGTGGTGGACCAGGTCTCCAGCTGTGTTTGACCCATCTTCTGCACATCCATTCTTGCCCCTTCTCCGTCCCAGGACAATGATAGAGTTTCTGAAATAACTCCACGTATTACCTGGTCACCGAGTCACCCTTTATTTACACTGCCCAGGACTTGGACTCTGACCAGCTAGCTCAGAGCCAGTCCTTAGATGAGGAGACTCTCTGAGTCTCCTGTTTATTTTTTTTTCCATGTTGTGTGAGCAGGTGTGGGACATACAAAGTGTAAAATACAAAGTGTATGAATCGTTATTTAGTTTCCACCACCAGGAAGAAAGGAAACACCCGAGCGGCCAGTGACAAGCGGTGCCTGTCACATCAAAGGGCAACGTTGTGTGATCAAACAGTGAAGGGGAGGGTAGGGACTAAATCAAAATAGAGTTGGAGGGAGAAATAATATACTCCACTCCCTGCGACGCCCACCTCTCCCTGAACAACTCCAGGGTGTTGGTGGACACCGTGTGCTCCTTCTCCAAAGACGCTCGGGCTCTAACATAACCCCGGAAGAGGGGCAGGCAGTCAACGACCTCCTCCACGCCCAGGCCCAGGAGGAGGTCCTCCCCCCTCTGTACCGGGTGCCCGAAGATCAGGAGCGTGGGACTGAAGTGCAACCAAAAACAGAGGAGAAGGTCTTTGAGGAAATCAAAAAGGGAGTGCAAGCACCCACACCCAATATATACATGGTCCACGGACTCCACAGCACCACAGAACAAGCAGTTGGGCTGGGAGTCTGTGAACCACTGCAATCTGCAGTTGCAGGGGACTGCTGCATCCAGCACCCTTCACTCTAGACCCCCGAGAGAAAGGGGGAGGATTCTTGCATTGAGAGCCCTCCACTGGGGATCCCCACCGCCCGGTGGTAAATGGGCACGCCAAGGTGTGTCCGGACGGTGGATGAGGGAGAAGAGGTGGATGGTGTGCAGCAGCAGTCGATATAGGGCCCGCCTTTTTACGTCCTTAAAAGGGACATAACTAAAATTCCGGAGGCGGCTCGGGTTGTGGGGCACAGGTTCCTGGGGGAAGTATGGGACCTTGGGGCCAATGTGAAATTCCGTCCAGGCTGGTGTGAGTGCAGATGGGATCCCACCACACACCTGGTCCGAGCACTGCCGTCTTAAGGTGTCGAATGGCAGTGGTCACGGACCTGATGTCTACCGCTGCCCTGCTCGCTATACCCTGCGGCAGTGAGACTCCTGTTTTTATTTATTTTTTTCTTTATTCCTGTTCTTTTTTTTTTCTTTCTTTTCTTATTACCCCCACACTACCGCCTAACTGCAATAGTGCTTTTTTTTTTCCCCAGCACCCATGTTGTGTGTGTGCAGGTGTGGGACACAGTGAAAGATACAAGGTGCACAAATCTTTATTCAAATTTCTACCACCAGGAAGAAAGGAAACACCCGAGTGGCCAGTGACAAGCACTGCCCTTCACATCAAAGGGCAATGCTGTGTGATCAAACAGTGAAGGGGAGGGTAGGGATTAAATCAAAATAGAATTGGACGGGGAAATAATGCGCTCCACTCCCTGCGGCACCCATCTCTCCCTGAAAAACTCCAGGGTGTTGGTGGACACTGCGTACTCCTTCTCCTGAGACACCCGGGCAAGAGTCCTGCTTAATTTTTTTTTAAAACCCCACACACTAGTGCTTATTCTTCCCCAGCACCCATGTTGAGTGTGTGCAGGTGTGAGACACAGTGAAAGACAAAAGGTGCACGAATCTTTATTCAAATTTCCACCACCCCCAGGAAGAAATTAAACACCCAAGTGGCCAGTGACAAGCAGTGCCCTGCACATCAAAAGACTCCTGTTTATAGCTGTCAGCCAGGGCTCCCTGATTGGCTCAAGTTAACAAGGAACTCATACTCAATGACATTCCCTGGACAAATTCATTCCAATCACTACAGTTTCCCTTTGTTTTCACTTTCCATCCCATAGACAATGCATTCTGCCATTTCTGCCACCTCTAGCAGGATACCAACAACAAAAAAAACTTCTCTCCCCTCCTCCACAGTCCACAAAGACCATTTTGTCCATGACATCCTGACTCATTCCTCACAACCCTTAACACTTCCCCACTCTTCCCATGGTACTGTCCCTTGCTATCACAGAGGTAACACTTGCTGAATCACTTCCTCACTCTTCACTGTCCAAGGCTTTAAATATACTTCCAGGTGAAGCGGTATTTTACCTGTACTTCTATCAATCTGGTCGACTACATTTACTGTTCATAATGAGTTCTCCCTTGCATTGGTGAGACCAAATGCAGACTGAGCAACAGCTTTAAAGAATACCTCTGCTCTGTTTTCAGGAATGACCCTGATCAGCCAATGTTTGCTTTTTCAATAAACCTCCACCTTGTCCTCATGCTAACATTTCTATCCTGAACTTGATGCACTGTTCCAATGAAGTACACATAAGCTCGAAGAACAACATTTCATTTACCATGTAGGCACTTTACAACCTCTAGAACTCAATATTAAGTTCTACAGTTTTAGAGTATGGCTTCCGTACTCCCTTGTTCTTGCAGCTCTTTTGTGTCTTGATTGTGTCTTGCTGGCTTTGCTCTCATGGAGCAGACCAATTTTCTCCTTTTCACAGCTAACACTTACACCTATTTTACATCTCTATCATTCCTTTACCACCATTATCAATGTCCTTGTCTTCTTCTCTAGGCACCTGTACAATCTGTTCCACTTGCTCCTCCTCCCCCTCTATCCCCCTCTATAAAAACAATGTTTTCTGACTCCTATCAGTTTTAAATAAGTGTCATACAGAACTTGAGACATTAACTCTATTTCTTTCTCCATAGATGTTGCCAGACCCTGTTGAGTCTCTCCAGCACTGTTTTCACCCTCAGAACATTTGGATATGTTTCTAGATTTTAGATTAGGTTCCCTACAGCATGGAAACAGCCCCTTCAGCCCAACAAGTCCACACCGACCATCCAAAGAGCGACCCACCCAGACCCATTCCCCTACATGTACCCCTGACTAATGCACCTATCACTATGGGCAATTTAGCATGGCCAATTCACCTGAACTGCTCATCTTTTGGGTTGAGGGAGGAAACCGGAGCACCCAGATACAGGGAGAATGTGCAAACTCCACATAGACAGTTGCCCGAGGCAGGAATCAAACCGGGGTCCCTCACATTGTGAGGCAGCAGTGCTAATCACTGAGCCACTCGGCAGGCCTCAAATATTTCTAAAGTACCGTCAGGGATATTGGGCTGGGCCCCTCATACCCATCACTGACACAAGACTCCCCAAGTTGGTGCTCTATTCCCAGTTCCGAAATGGCAGGCGAGATCCAGGTGGACAGAGGAAGTGCTTCAGGGATACCCTCAAGGCCTCACTGGGTGAAGTGCGGCATTCTCACAGACACCTGGGAAATCACTGGCCAAAGAGGTGGTGGACCGTCCGGGAACGCGTTGAGCACCTCGAAAAAAAACGGAAGCCAGCGGAAACAGCGAAAGGTGCGCATTCCCACACCAACGACCCACCCACCATTTCCCAGGACCACCTTCTGCCCCAACTCTGGCAGAGCCTGTGGTAGCCCGCATTGATCTGTACAGCCACCTACAGACTCACCCTGAGAGTGGAAAAGAGTCATCTTTACCTACAAGGGGCCACCGATAATGATGAAAATTGTTCAGACTCTGACGGTAGGAACACAGCAGTCGTCAAGCTACATTAATCCACAAGCAAAAATGTAAATATTTTATTGAATCACCAGATTGCTG
This sequence comes from Chiloscyllium punctatum, assembly GCF_047496795.1. Lineage (NCBI taxonomy): Eukaryota > Metazoa > Chordata > Chondrichthyes > Orectolobiformes > Hemiscylliidae > Chiloscyllium > Chiloscyllium punctatum. The sequence continues at coordinate 12,903,412 of NC_092747.1, read as the reverse complement.
AATTTTTTTCCCTTGTACTGTTATCTAGAGTAAAAGCAATGCCCACCAGACCTCTTTAGCGAGATCAAAATAACTCATTTACCAGGTCTCTAATGGGCATATGGAACAGTGGGGCCTAGGAGAGGATATTTACATAGGAACAAAAAATAGAAATTGCTGGAAAAACTCAGTGGGTCAGGCAGCATCTGAGAGGAGAGAACCCGAGTTAACTTTTCAATTCTTGTGATCCTTTTCAGAACATTCTTCAGAGTTTTCAGATTAGGTTTAAGGTTCAGTTAGGAACTCTGATATCTAAACCTTTAACATATTGCACAAATATTTCACTGAGAAACACATTGAGCTGGTTTTACTTGGTCTCTCAGAGATTGAGAAAGAGAGATCTACTTTTCCCTGCAAGTCTCTCCAACTTCTCCAGCTCGGACTGTGAAAATAGACAACAAATTCAATCCAATGGCTGTTTCTAGGCTATGAACATTGCAGGGCTTTTCAAAACCTCTTGATTAAAAACTTAAGAGCCATAATTCTGACTCATCACTTTTGAAAGCTTTAGTGGAGTCTTGTCCCAAATTTGCATATAATCCATAACTCTCTTTAACATTTTGACTTATCGTTTCCCAGACTCTTTGATCTCCAGCATCTGCAGTCCTTGCTTCCCAGAAACCCAGTGGTAAACCCTCTTCAACACAGAAAAGACCAAACAGTCCCATTTTCCAGCTTCTCACAGTCCACAAATGTTTATGCATTCCTAACAACACATGACCACTTAGCTTACATAGTGAGGCAGTACCTTTCAAAAGATCAACATGTCTCATAATTCCTTGAAAGTGGTATACAGAATAGTGAAGAAGGTGCTTGGGATGCTCCAGTTTCCTCCCACAGTGCAATGAGGTGCAGGTTAGGTGGATTGGCCATGCTAAATTGCCCATACTGTTCAGGGATAAGCAGGTTAGGTGAACTAGACATGGAAAATGGAGGATTACAGGGATGGGGTGGATCTGGGTGAGGTGCTCTTTGGAGGGTCAGTGGACTTGATGGGCTCAATGCTGTGCTCCCACACTGTAGGGACTACATTATGTGATCCCAAAATAAGAGGGATTTTAGACAGAGTGAAAACAAAAACAGAGTTAATGCTTCAAGTCCATATGATTCTTCTTCACAACAATGTTAACTCACTCCACAGAAGCTGCCAGACTTACTGCATTTCTCCAGCATTCTCTGTGTCTCTTTCAGATTTCCAGCACCTGCGGAATTGGGAGAAACTGAAGACTGTAGATGCTGGAGATCAGAGTCGAAGAGTTTCGTGCTGGAAATGCACAGCCAGTTAGGCAGCATCCGAGGAGCATCGACGTTTCGGGCATAAATCCTGGGTTTATGCCTGTTAAATCTGTAGTTTTGTGCTTCTTTACCAAGACCATTACCCTGGGTTTACTGCATCACTTGTTCAGTGACATTGCTACAATGTCACTGACATTCCTTGTTTTCGGAGGTAGAGATGATGAATTCAAAAACAAGAGCAGGAGGAGGCCAATCGGCCCTTCGAGCCTGCTCCTCCATTCATCACGATCATGGCTAATCATCTAACTCAATAATCTAATCCTACCTTCTCCCCATAGAAAGGGAGGGAAAACCACAGACGGAGCTAAACCCATGAATAAACATTAGAATTAAACCAATCCCACTGCTTTGACCCAAACTGAGTTCAAACTTTCTAAATCACAATCGATTCAGCAGGAGATGATGGCCTAGTGGCGTTATCACTGTTAATCCAAAGATTGAGGCAGTGTTCTGGAGACCATAAGACCATAAGACCATAAGATATAGGAGCGGAGGTAAGGCCATTCGGCCCATCGAGTCCACTCCGCCATTCAATCATGGCTGATGGGCATTTCAACTCCACTTACCTGCATTCTCCCCGTAGCCCTTAATTCCTTGTGACATCAAGAATTTATCAATCTCTGCCTTGAAGACATTTAGCGTCCCAGCATCCACTGCACTCTGCGGCAATGAATTCCACAGGCCCACCACTCTCTGGCTGAAGAAATGTCTCCGCATTTCTGTTCTGAATTTACCCCCACTAGTTCTAAGTCTGTGTCCACGGGTCCTAGTCTCCTCTCCTAAAGGAAACAATTTCCTAGCGTCCACCCTCTCCAAGCCATGTATTATCTTGTAAGTTTCTTTTAGATCTCCCCTTAATCTTCTAAACTCCAACGAATACAATCCCAGTATCCTCAGCCGTTCCTCATATGTTAGACCAACCATTCCAGGGATCATCCATGTGAATCTCCGCTGGACACGCTCCAGTGCCAGTATGTCCTTCCTGAGGTGTGGGGACCAAAACTGGACACAGTACTCCAAATGGGGCCTAACCAGAGCTTTATAAAGTCTCAGTAGCACAACAGTGCTTTTATATTCCAACCCTCTTGAGATAAATGAAACATTGCATTCGCTTTCTTAATCACGGACTCAACCTGCATGTTGACCTTTAGAGAATCTTCGACTAGCACTCCCAGATCCCTTTGTACTTCGGCTTTACGAATTTTCTCACCGTTTAGAAAGTAGTCCATGCTTGTATTCTTTTTACCAAAGTGCAAGACCTCGCATTTGCTCACATTGAATTCCATCAGCCATTTCCTGGGCCACTCTTCCAAACTGTCTAGATCCTTCTGCAGCCTCCCCACTTCCTCAGTACTACCTGCCTGTCCACCTAACTTTGTATTATCGGCAAACTTCACTAGAATGCCCCCAGTCCCTTCATCCAGATCATTAATATATAATGTGAACAGCTGTGGCCCCAACACTGAGCCCTGTGGGACACCGCTTGTCACCGGCTGCCATTCCGAAAAAGAACCTTTTATCCCAAGTCTCTGCCTTCTGTCAAACAGCCAATCCTCAATCCATAGCAGAATCCTGAATCCTGCCACAACAAATGGTGGAACTTGAATTCAATAAATATCTGAAATTAAGAGTATAAGGGAGAGCATGAAATCATTGCCAGAGATTTCACTAATGTCCTTTAGGGAAGGAAATTGCCATCCTTACCTGGTCTGGCCAATATGTGACTCCAGGCCCACTGAACGTTGGTTGACTATTAATGGCCTCTGTGATGGGCAATCAATGCTGGACTTGCCAGTGATCCCCTCATTCTATAAGTGAATTGTTAAAAAACTGCCAGTGTGTGAACAATTGAGGCCACATTCCAATCCAAACTACCCATTAAGATAATCTACCAAACACATGCATCTTTATAACTTTTACTTTACAGCCTTACGGGTAACTATGGTAACCAATTTAGCCAGAAGCCAAGCTGTTGAAGGTTATGTCATAAGCAGTAAAGCCACAGGACAGGCAGAGATAGTCAAGACAGTCAAGGTGAGAATTAAAGGTTACTTTGCGACAATGAAGATGAGGACACTCAAATAAATGAAGTGATTTTATTGATTCTCGACACTGTGGGTGAAAATAGAACTTCATTTTGCTCAGGAAGAGTTTATAGTTTATATTGTGGCTGAACCAATAACATATTTTTCTCACTTCTCTAGTCCTGTCTAGTGAACAATTCCTCCTCTACTGATCAAACACGAAATTGACTCAAGACAAATCAACTATTTACTTACTGATAGTTTGATAGGCACTGAGTATTGATCCTGGCTGATTTCACTGTTCTGCTTTCATCACCTTCCTCTTTACACACTGGGTATGTTACAGTCACCTAATCCTTCTAAACAATGATCTGAGTGGGACTAATAAGTCACTGGAACCTTTCAGATGCACAATGATTCAGCAACATAAACCTGTTCACATTCCATCTTGCTCAAGTTTCCTTCACTCATCACCCCTGTGCTCCTGATGCTTGGTACCCAGTCTATGGACATATCAAATTTAAAATTCTCATTCTTGTTTTCAAATATTTCAATGGCCTTACCCCTCACTGGCTCTTAAGCTCCTCCAGCCTGGAGATATTGGTGCTCCCCTAATTCCGATCTCTTGAGCACCCTGATTTTCAATATTTCAGTATTTGTGGCCATGGGAACAGGTTCTGAGGCCTAGGTCCTAAGCTAGGAATTTCTTACCACAAATCTCTCTGCCTCATTCTTGCATCAATACAGTCCCTAACGCTGATATCAGCTTTCCTCTGTCCATATTCTTGTTTATTAATACTCCACACCTTTTATTGTGTGAAGGCTTGGTCTCCTTATCTGTGGAATCCCTCTTACTCTTCCACTCTGGGGACCCCATGAGCAAACATTCTGGAGTTTTTTTTCTCATGTTCCCTGCATGGTGAATTGCCCTGCTGGTGGCTGGATTAGTACTAACGGCAGCAGGATGGGGCTCTTAATGGTGCATTAATTGTACACATAATGATCTCAATTGGAAGCAAGGTGTGAATTTCCAACAGAGCCTTCCCATCCCAGATAGAGAAATGCTCCCAATTGCTAGCCACCCGCCCAGGACAATGGTACAAGTTTACCATGGGTATGGGGTTGATTTGGGGCAGTGGCGGGAAAGAAAATGTTTCACTTTACAACTGAGCAATCTAGTTGAAATATTCTCAGCGTTTCAACACAAGATTGGTTTAATTTCAACTTTACATGTGCGATTTTGCACGTTTTGAGTTCCAATTTCTTGCAGTTCCAGTGTGGCCGCAAGTAAAGTACTGGGGATACCTGAGGTCTGAAATGAAAACACACAATGAAGAAAAGGCTCAATGGGTGGTCAGGGTGGCACAGTGGCTCAGTGGTTAGCACTGCTGCCTGACAGCACCAGGGAACTGGGCTCGATTCCACCTTTGGGTGACGGAATGTGTAGGGTTTGCACATGCTCCCCGTGTCTGCAAGCAGGTTAGGTGGGTTGGCCAAGCTAAATTTCCCATCGTGTCAAGGGATGAGCAAGCTAGGTGGGTTAGTGATGGGAAATGCAAGGATGGGATGAGAGGGTGGGTTTAGGAGGTTTGCTGTGGACCTGTTGGGCCAAATGGCCTGCTTCTACACTGTAAAGATTCCATGATTCGATGATCAGGTCATATATCAACCTGAAATATTTCTCTGTGGATACTGCCTGACCTGGTGGGCATTTTCCAGCTTTTGCAGTTGTATATGAAAGCACAAGGGTCATCTATAAAAGGAAGCAGAGAAGAGCCTTTGAATATTTGTATAACAGGTGTAGGTAGATTCTTAGTAAGCAAGCAGGTGAAAGGTTATCGGGGTAGGCGGGATTGTGGAGCTGATGTTGCAATCAGATTAGGCAAGGTCTTGTTGAATGGCTGAACAGATTCAAGGGAGTAACTTATACCCGCTCCTAACATATATATTCATATACCTAAACATAATGACTGTCTCAAAGTACAAAACAGAACATTATGAACCTGACTGGATTAGCTCCCAAAATCAGATTTTCGACACGTTATTTGACAATCATTCTGTGACAAATTGCTTCTGTCAAAATACATCTGTATCCCAATATGAAGATGAATCAGTAAACTCTCCACATCAATGGACTGAGGAGAAAATAGTGAAAGAGCTCTCACTTAAATTGGACCCCTCACAACATCAAGATTTCTTAGAACACTTTATGACCGAGATGTACTTTTTCAAGTGTAATGTCCTGTTGCAATGCAGGATGCACAGTTGCAAAATTGTGCACAGTAAGCTCCCATAAACAATAATATGATAATAACCCAGGAATCTGTTTCAATGATATTGATTGCAATGTAAATATCATCCAGAACCACAGTGAAAACTCCTCTGTAAAGAATATTAAGTAAAATATCACAGATCGAATCCATTCTGGCCATCATTGGTCTTCTGTTGTAAGTTTTCAGTTTTTGCCTGGGCTTTGTCTTTCCTTGATTTGGGGTTTATGAATGTTTTCATGTCCTGTGTTTGCTGGTCCTCACATCCACTCAGCTTCTCTTTAGGTATATGCCCTTCCTTTCAGGTTGGGATGCTTGACCTCACCGCATTCCTGATGAAGGGCTTTTGCCTGAAACGTCGATTTTCCCGCTCCTCGGATGCTGCTTGACCTGCTGTGCTTTTCCAGCACCACTCTAATCTAGACTCACCTCATGGTTAACCCATTACACCATACTGTCAGTCTGGACATCAGTTGCCTCCATATGAAAATGTTCCCTGAACTGAGTGAACTCTAACAAGAGTTATAAACATAACTGCTGACAAGGTATGGTAAGAAGGGACACAATGCTGTAATCCTACACACATGGCCTCGAGTTCTTTGTGACCTGATATGCCTAAGAGTTATCCCTCTTGCACATGCTAGGTAACTATTCTTAGAGTCAGGATATGGTTAAATCTTCTTCTACTGGGTGGATGATTTTCAAATCATAAAAGAGACCAGACCAAGTTGCAAAGGTAGTGTGAAGCTGAACTGAAAGATTTGCTAGCCACTGTTTGATTTTGATATTTGATTCAATCAACACTGTGACTTTTTTTGTGTGTGAGACATGAAAGGCATCACTATTTCAATGACTTTCTGATTCTGTGTGTGTAATCTCAACATGTTATCTCTCCTTTGTGTTCTCAACTTCTCAACTTCTTTTGAGGCTTCTCTGTCCTCGTCGTTCACCTTTCATCTGCCTTCCACTTCCGCGGGGTCACTCTCTCAGATTTGTGCACCCCCAGCTGCTCCAACAGAGCTGACAGCCAGCTGCTGACCCAGTGGTAATGTTACTGGGCTAGTAATTATAAAGGTACAAACAAATGCTTCAGGGGACAGGTTCAAATCCCATCACAGCAGCTGGTGGAATTTGAAGTAAAATAAATCTGGAATTAAAGTCCAGTCACAGTCACGGTGGCCACAAAACTAACATTGACTGCTATAAAAATCCATCTGCTTCACTAATGTCCTTTAAGGGAGGAATTCCTTACCCAATCTGGCCAAGGTGTAACTCCAGATCTGCAACAATATGATTGACTAGTGACTTTTTTTCTGAAATAGCTCCGAAAGGCATTCATTTCATTGGATTCACTCTGACCTTAGCACCAAGAGAAAGAGCAGCGAGCGTTTAAAAAGAGCACAGAGAATAGGGAGTGACTTCTGAACACAGAACCAAGCAAGGAGGAAATCAGCATCCTGGGATTCCACCCCTCTCACACAATAGCGCTATGGGTCTATCAAATCCAAACGAATTGCAGGGGTTCAAAAAGGCAGCTCACCACCACCTTCTCAAGTGCAACTAGGGACGGGCAGTACATGATGGTCCGATTAGCAATATTCCCAACCTCGAATTACAAAAAATCTTTTAAAAAAAAATCAAGTAGAGGAGCAGGTCATTTTGGACACGCATATGGCTTCCAAAGCCCACTGCCACTGGGGATTTACCCTCACTTTACTTCTGGGTCTGCTGCAGACTGAAGAGGGTCTGGTTATATAATAATTCTATTGTCATTTCATCATGTGATGAAATGACAGAAGGTGAAACTGAATGAAACTCAGTCATCTTCCATCGAACACTTTCAATATTCATAACTAAAATAAAGTATCCCTTTATTTACATGTATATAGTACTGGGCTCTGACCAGCCAGCTCAGGGCCAGTCCCTAGATTGAGGATAATCCCGGATTCTCCTGTTTATAAGTGTCAGCCAGGACTCTCTGATTGGCCCAGGTTAATGTCCCCTATCAGGGAGCTCATGATCAATGAGATCCACCTGGCCAACTTCTTTCTAATAACTGCATCGCTCCCCACGCTTCTCACCGCCTCCCCCCACCAAGTCCGGGATATAGGCCTGCTCTCTCTCTTGCTGCTTCTCCTGGGGCAGTTTCACCTCAAGTCTAGTTCCTCTAACTCTGACATGCATCACAGGTGCCGTACACTGGACTGGAACCACTCTCTGGCTCCCAGACCGTTTTGGAAGAAGTTCCTCCTCTCCTTCAAGTGGTAACGGTATTGAGGCTGCAATATCGGCAGCATCTATCCTGGATTCCGAAGTTTCCTCAACTTTAGATGGAGGGAGAGAACCCATGGTTTCTGACTGATCTTTCTGGCTGGTCTGAGGACTCAGGTATGTTTTGTTCTTGCCTCGCTTGCAGTAACAGCTTTCAGGAGATCCATGTGCTTGTTATCCTGATGCAAGGCTTATACCCAAAATGTCGATTCTCCTCCTCCTCGGTTGCTGCCCGACCTGCTGTGGCTTTCCAGCACCACACTCTCGACCCTGAACTTTGTATGTCATGGGACCTGACCTCACATCAATCTTGCCTCATACCTATATAGGGTCATTGTGTGGTTCCGGCACCAAACATTACCCCTTGATGTAAATTATCTCTCTCCTTTAGACAAGGAATTGGTGTTCCTGGTGTTACTCCCTACCCTGGTCCCCGACCCCCACCCCAGGTCTAGAAACATCAGGTTTAACCTGGAAAAAAATGGAGTTTTTCTCCCCATTAGTATCTCTGCTGGAACTGTCCCTGTAGTTGCATGTCAGGTAGTCCTATAATCAAACAAGAACCAGCATAGTTTATATCGAGGAAAGCTGTCGGCTATTTCTTTGAACATGCATTCAATGTTTGCACTTGTCTTTCCACTAGACCATTGGATGATAAATGGTATGGAGCTGTCGAATGCCATTTGACTTTATGAAATACGCAAAATCCCTGTTGGTAAAGGACGTCCCATTGTCTGTGACCAATGCCTCTGGGATCCTACGTGTTGCAAACTGTGCTTGCAGTTTTTCAATAGTCATGTCAGAGTTTGACGAATGAACTCTATGCCTGTCCAACCATTTTGAAAGTGCATCCACAATGACCAAGAGCATTGACCCCATGAAAGGACTGGCCTAGTCGACATGTAACTGAGCCTAGGGTTAACCCAGCCATTCCCATGAGTGTGGGGCAGCTGCTGCCTGCAGTTTTGTTGTTGTTGGCATTCTGGACACTGTCAGCATCCAACTCCTGGCCACCAGTCATAACGTCTCACCAATATCTTCAGTTTGGAAGCTGCTGGCTGGCTCTGGTGGAGTTTAGTCAGTATCTGGTGGTGACCTTTGCTCAGGACAATCACTCTTGCTCCCTATAATGATATGCCATCCTCTACAGCAATCTGGTCTCACTGGGTACAGAAAAAATTCAATTCTGTTTGCAATAGCTCTTTGGTATCCCCCATTACCAGCAGTTTTAGTTTTATCAGAAATCCCTGATTGGCCCAGATTAACAACTCGATCAGAGATCTCATATTTAATGAGATCAACCTGGCTGTGGTACCAATCACTTCAATAACTATAGTCTGGCCTCTGTGTCATCATTAGCCCACTGGACTTTAATGGCATTAAACCCCAACAAGAGCAGTATGCCTCCTTACATTTTGGAAAGGGAAATCAGGGCAGGCCGACAACTCTTCAAGGTAAGGCTGTGGGAAGTGTTGCTGAACAAAGAAACCTTGGAGTGAAACTTCATAGTTCATTGAAAGTGGAGTCACAGGTCTATAGAATAGTGAAGGTGTTTGGTGTGTTTGCCTTTATTGATCAATACATTGAGTATGGGAGTTGTGAGGTCATATTACAGCTTGTTACAACACAATGGTGAACCACTCTGCTAATTCAACCAAACTCCTAGAAAGGCTCACCGCATCTTGTAATCTGTTTAAAAAAATGAGTAACAGAGAACTTCCAAGTTCCATTATTTAAAGAAAATAATATCACTTTATTTTTTTAACTCTAAAAGTGAGCATTAAACAACAACTATTCACAACTTTAAGGCCCCCCTTTCTTTTAACTCTTATTACCTGCCTCTAACTCTATAACAATATGCTGAACAAATTAAGACACTTATTAAAATTACATCAACTTAATTTCAAAGCCACACAGTGACTATCTTCTTCTGTGACTTCACACTTCCAGCTGCTGAATTCCCTGGGTCATCTTCTTGCTTTTTATTGAAAGTATGTTTCATGTGAAACAGTACCTTTGATAGAGAGTGTTTCCTAATTTCTTAGATCTATCTCGATGGCAGTTGCTCTCTCTCCAATTTTCAAAATGTCCACATTTCTACATCCCTAACATCAGATCATCTCATTGGTTTGATGTGGGCAAAACAATAAATTCATACTCGATAGGGTTTTTGTGTCCTGGGGCATAATTTAAATTCAAATTGTTGTCAAAACAGCAACCAAAGCTCAGGTATCCATTTCACAGCCAAATGTTACATATTTTCAACTTTCCAGTATACTCTGGGACTGCCATCTAGTCATATACACAGGTCCTTGTAATCTCCCAGTTCAGAACAGCATTCCCTCTCTCTTAAAGGTACAGTACACTCCTTCAACTTCATAACAAGCTGTATAGGACAATGGTTCAGCCACTTTAGGAATATTGCGTGCAATTCCAGTGTCCCTCCTATAGGAAGGATGTTGTTAAACTTGAAAGGGTTCAGAAAAGATTTATTAGGATGTTGCCAGGGTTGGAGGGACTGAGCTCTAGGGAGAGGCTGTGGTTGTTTTCCCTGGAGCATTGGAGGCTGAGCTGTGACCATGTAAAAGTTTATAAAATGATGAGGGGCATGGATAGGGCCAATAGGCAAGGCATTTTCCCTGGGGTCAGGGAGTTCACAACTAGGAGAGCATAGGTTTCGGATGAGAGGCAGAAAATTTAAAAGGGACCCAAGGGAATACTTTTTCATGTAGAGAGTGGTGCATGTCGAGAATGAGCTGCTAAAGGAAGCGATGGAGGTTGGTACAATTACAGCATTTAACAGGCATCTGGATGGGTATATGAATCGGAAGGGTTTAGAAGGACATGGGCCAAAAGTTGGCAAATGGAACTTGACTTATATAGATACCTGGTTGGTATGGACAAGTTGAACCGAAGAGTCTGTTTCTGTGCTGTACAGCTCTATTACTCTATGCCTGTCAAGGATATTAGATCCAGATGTGTTAAGGTGCAATTCATTGTCCTTGCAGACATTCCATCGGCCCCAGCACTAGTGCCAGAGCTGCAGTAATCCATCCTGCATCATCTTTTAGGCCGTATATTTGTTTACTCAAAATGCATACCGAATTTACTCTATACATCCCCTCGCATGCTGCACACGGAGCAATCCTGACCTCACCGCCTTGGAGATCCCATCATAACTTGAACAGTATCCTAATTCCTAGATTCAGGCCCTCATCCTCCTTTCTACCGATTTCACTGTTACCAAATATACACGTCAATTTTTTTATTTTAAGTTGTCGATGAGGTTAATGTCTCTGTAGCTGTCATACACATGACTCTAACATGGTCACAGGAGAAAGTGAGGACTGCAGGTGCTGGAGATCAGAGCTGAAAATGTGTTGCTGGAAAAGCGCAGCAGGTCAGGCAGCATCCAAGGAGCAGGAGAATCGATGTTTCAAGCATGAGCCCTTCCTGCCCGAAACGTCGATTCTCCTGCTCCTTGGATGCTGCCTGACCTGCTGCGCTTTTCCAGCAACACATTTTCAGCTCTAACATGGTCACATCCTCAGTCAGGCGAGTTGAGGAGAGCTGCTGACCTTGCTCTATAACTGGTACTAATGGGAGATGAAAAATTGAAATATTCCTCCTGGACATTTGTAGTTTCATTGTCTGGTATCAAATTCAAATCTGCTTTAATACCCGTTCAGCAGACTCCGTTGTTGCCTGTAAATTTTCAGTTACAGCATATTCACTGAGGACAGAAGGAGAGTACAGATGGATCTCGATTGGTTAAGTGAGTGATAAAAATCTAGCAGGTGGAACATAAGATGGAAAAATGTGAATTTGTTCACAAGAAGTCGCATAGAATGCACATAACATGGTTTCAAGTAATTTCAAGTAATGTGGATTTACTGTTATATGAATTATGTTTTACTACCCTTTATTCCAATAACACACACCTGACTTGCGATAGTACAATTCGCACTGATTACCGATACATTTTTGAGATGTATAATAGTGCTAGAGGTGAACTTCCTTGGTTGGTTGACATTTTTTAATACTTCACAGGATAGTGTTTCTTTTCTAATTCTGTACACTCGCTGTTCCAACCCATCCAGCTATGCCTGCGATTCCTCCTATCCGCACTGTTTTCTGGATGCTATACAAAGGGTTGATGTGGACTCAATGGCTGAATGTCCTGATTCCATACTGTCAGGGTTCTATGATCCACGTTGTGCATTGTCTCATAACTTGTTGCAAATTTCGTATGCATTGTACATGGTCCTTATTGCAAATAACCCATACGGAGTGGCATCAAAGATTGTCTATTGATCAATTTCATCCCCAAGTTGGTCATGAGAATGGAGGTGGCATCATTCACTATATTGTGAAAAGCTGAGCAGGAGCAGGAAGATTTACTTTGCTAAAAGGATGTCAAATGTACCTCAATGACTTCTGGGAATTTAACTTAAACATTTACATGGGTTCCTATGTGGACATTTGTTTCCAAGAACATGGTTTAATTTAATGTGGTGATTTGCAGGAATGTAGCCATCTCATTATTCAAGGCCAGCCTGTGCTGCCCTTTATTACAAGAGAAATTGAACATAAAAATACAGATGTTATACAGGACATTGGCTGGCCCACATCTCAATATTGCATGCTGTGTTAGTCACATTATGTAAGGAAGGACATAAATGTATTGGAAGCAGTTCAAGGAAGGTTTACTGGATTAATGAGCAAGTTATCTTAAGAGTAAATGTTGGACAAACTGGGCTTTTATCCATTGGAGCTGAGAAGAGAGGGAAGGGTGACTTTATTGAATAAAAGACCCTGAGCGGTCTTGAAAAGGATCTTCCCTCTTGTGGGTGAGTGCAAAACTCGGAGACACTGTTGATAAAAAATAAGAGGTTGCTGTTGTCAGGCGGAACTGATGGAGAATATTTCCTTCTCTGAGGGTTGTGTGATTTTGAAACTTTTTTGCCTGAGAAGGTGGTGGGAGTGGGGTTAAGCTGAGCTCGATTGCTTTTTGTTCAGCAAGACAATCAAAGAAGATCTGAGGTAAGTGGGAATTCAAAATACAAATGGAGCAGCTTTGAATATTGTGAATGGCAGAGCAGGTTTCAATAAACCAAATGGCTTTGTTCTGCTTCTAATTTATACATTCACATATTTACATTCTTTTTCTCCTTGTTCGCAACTTCTCAAAAAATTTTGCTGGTTTCTGAAATTTAAATTTTCGTCAGTGCTCTGAATGGGAAACATTTCTGCCAACCCTCCCTGTGTAGTCACAGATTCGCATTGTGTTGTCAGGAGGAAACGATTCTCTTATGTTAACAGAGGTCACCTCAATCAGTTATTTCTTTCATGTGCATTCGGCATTGCATCGCAGAAGCTTGGTGAAATCTCCCACCAGCCGCCCCCAGCCAGCCGTTCAACAATTACTTGTTCCTGGACCAAATTGGCTTTTTGGACAGACTTGGCATAACACAATGTCTCTTGAACTGTTCACTCTTTATTGTACACAATTGAACTCCTGCTACTCAGTGAATTTTGAGATTAAGATCAGCGTGCAGTCTCAAAAGTGAGCTTTCTTGTTTTTTGAATTTTGTATTTGTTCCCTGCTTTCAGGCATGTTTGTGTTTCAGCATTGCTAGTAGATTCGTTCCACTGGACTCTGTTGTTGCATTTCTGTAGGCTGTAAATTCTGTTTCTTCACCCATGGTAATTGATCTGACAAGACATTGATAGTCATCCCTGTAACAAACCGAGACTTAATGAGATCTCCTTTGACAGCGCACAGTTGAATAGCACACAATCAGTCAGGTTCATATGGTCAGGAAAGAGAGATCACACCCAGAGTGAGAAAACGCTCTAGTGAACGGAGAGTTTGGAGACTTTGTAGGTAATGTGAGAATTTGGTGCCGGGGAGGAATTGGTGCTTTTTGCTTGCTTTTCTCTGGCTCAAATTTGTAAGGACTTTTTAACAAGATCAATTGACACCCAGGTAGGGGCCCAGCCCAGAAGAGTGACCTCACAGGTAAACCATAAACTCATTGGTTGGTGATAGCGATTAATTTGACTACCTATCATAAGTTACCATTAGATTGAAGGTAAATGGGAGAACATTTAAAGACTCCAAGTCCAGTGCGGAATTCTTAAACGTCAAATAAAGAACAAAGTAATTAAAATAGAGAGGGAAGGTCAGGTGATGTGTTGTACCTGCATGATGTGGAAGCTGGTGGATCACATTGTGGTTCATAGTGACCACATCTGTAGCAAGTGTTGCTTCCTTGGGGAACTCCAACTTAGAGCTGGTGAGCTCAGGTCCGAACTTTGAACACTGCGACACATCAGGGAGGGGGAGAGTTACCTGGAAGCTGTGTGTCAGGATGCAGTCACACCCCTGAGATTAACTACCTCAAATTTGGTCAGGGACAGAAGAATGCGACTATGAGTGAGATAGAGAGAGGGATCCAGGAGGTAGTGCTGAAGGACCCTCAGCCTTTGAGCTTGTCTAACAGGTTTAAGGTTCTTGCTTTTTGTGCGGATGAGAGTGAGGACTGTAGGGATGATGAACAAACTGACTGCAGCACCCGGGTACAGGGAGCCAGTCAAGAGGGGGAGAAAAGTGAAATGTAGTTGTAATTGGGGATAGTATAGTCAAGAGAATCAACACTGTTCTCTGTGGGCAGGACCTAGAGTCCCAAAAGCTGTGTTGCCAGCCTGGCACCCAGTGTCTGGATTTCTCATCTGGGCTGCAGAGGAACTTGGAGTGAGGGGTAAAATACAGTTGTTATGGTCCATGTAGGTACCAATGATAGAGCTAGAAAGAGGAAAGAGATTCTGCTGAGGGAATGTGAGCAGCTACAGAATTAAATTAAAAAGCAAAACTGAAAAGGTAATAATGTCTGAATTACACTACCTGAGCCCTGAGATAATTGGCACAGAATTGTGGAAAAAAAATTGGTGTGGGGGAAATGGATTTGAATTCATGGGAGATTGGCACCAGTCCTGGGGAAGGAAGTAGCTGTTCCAATGGAATGGGGTCCACCTGAATAAAGTTGGGACCTGACTTCTTGTGAAATTGCATTACTAATAATGAGGAGATTGGGTTCAGTTGTATGGAAAATGTGAAAGGTGGGGAGCGCTCAGCAAATTTACAGAACAAGTAAGAGAACAGAGGCTCAAGAATCGAACATCAGGCACAGCAGGAAAAGGGGCAATAATGAGAATGGGTGCAATCAATTTAGCACAGAGTATGTTGGACTTAAATGCATGCAGCTGAAAATGTGTTGCTGGAAAAGCACAGCAGGTCAGGCCTGCTGCACTTTTCCAGCAACACTTTTTCAGCTCTGATCTCCAGCATCTGCAGTCCTCACTTTCTCCTCGTTAAATACATGCAGGATACAACACCAAGGTAAATGCGTTTGTAGCACCAATTAAAATTGTTAGGTACAATATTATGGGCATCACAGAGACATGGCTGCAAGGGTATCAGGGCCAGGAACTGAAACCCAAGGTTATACATCCTATTGACAGGACAGGCAGGTGGACAGAGAGGACAGAGCTGGCTTGTTAGTGAGAGGTGAAATTAAATTGATAGCAAGAAGTGATGTCGAATCAGAAGGTGTAGAGTCCGAATGGATAGAGGTTGAGGAACTGCAAAGGATAAAAAAACACTGATAGGCATTGTGTACAGGCCTCCTAGCAATTGTCACGATGCGAGGAGAGAGGAAACAAAAGCAAGAAAAGGGGTTTTGAGTTAATTCAGGAGCCACAGCAGAAATTCATTCCAAGGATGAAGAAGCATGCAAAGGAGAGGATAAGGCAAGCAAGGGAATTGGGGAACATCATAAAAGCAACAGAAAAAGCACACAATATGGTGAAGATTAAGAAGGGGTTACACTCGAAACGTTGACTTCGCCACCTCCTGATGCCGCCCGGCTTACGTTGGCCTTCCAGCCTCCTGTTGTCTGCTTTGGATTCCAGCATCTGCAGTTTTTCTGTCTCTAACGATGATTAAGAGGATGCCGGAGGATTGAGAAGCCTTTTAAAACCAGCAGAGAATAACAAAAAAAGGGAGGAAAAAAATGAAACATGTGAATAAGCTAACTAGTAACATTAAAAAAGGTTGCAAGAGTTCTTCTTAGATATCTAAAAAATAAAAGAGTGACAAGAGTGGACATTGGACCACTGGTAAATGAGGTTGGATAAGTAATAATAGTAAACAAAGAAATGGCAGAAGAACTGAGTAGGTACTCTGTATTAGTTTTCATGATGGGAAACAAAAACATCACATCAGAACTTCAGGAGAATCAGGGAGAGGTGAGTGTAGCGGCAATATCTAAGGACAGTCTTCAGTTCTGAGGAAGGAACACTCAACCAGAAATGTTAAATTCTGACTTCTCTCCACAGATGCTGGGGCCAGACCTGCTGAGCTTTTCCAGCAATTTCTATTTTTGGTTTTAAGGAGAAGGTACGTGAAGGTGGACAAAACATCTGGATGAGATGGACTACACCTCAGAATCCTCACGGAGATATCTAAGGAGATTGTGGAGGCATTCATGATGATCTTTCAGGAAAGGATCCCTGAGGACTGGAGCATGGTAAATGTAACATGCCTGATGAAGAATGAAGGGATTCAGATGTCAGTCTGTTAGTCTGACCTTAGTCATTAGTAAGATTTCAGAGTCTGGTAAAACAGGTAGGAATCAGTATGGTCTTGTCAAAGGGAGGTGGTGTCTGACAAACTAGTTAGATTTTTAGAACATAGAACATAGAACATGGAACATTACAGCACAGTACAGGCCCTTCGGCCCTCGATGTTGCACCGCCCTGTCATACTAATCTGAAGCCCATCCCACCTACAATATTCCATGTACGTCCATATGCCTGTCCAATGACGACTTAAATGCACTTAAACTTGGCGAATCTACTACCGTTGCAGGCAAAGCATTCCATGCCATTATTACTCTCTGAGGGGATAACGAGCAAGTTAGACAAATGAAAGCCAGTGAATGTGATCTATTTGGATTTCCTGAAGGCCTTTAATAAGGTGTCATGCAGGAGGCTGCTAAATGAGATAAGTGTCCAAGGTTTTACAGGCAAGGTACTTGCATGGATGGAGGATTGGAGGACTGAGAGGAGGTAGAGAGTACGGACAAAGGAATCTTTTTCAGGATGGCAGCCGGTGATTCGTGGAGCTTTGCAGTATTGGGACCACAACTGTTCACATTGTACTTTAACGATCTAGGCAGAGAAATGAGGTAAATTACAGCATTTTTGCTAAATTTGCAGATGACACAGAGATAGATGGGGGCAGGTAATTTTGTGGAAGTTTGCAGGCTGCAGAAGGACTTGGAGAAAGTGAGTCCTGTAAATACTGGAGATCAGAGTTGAGAGTGTGTTGCTGGAAAAGCACAGCAAGTCAGGCAGCATCCCAGGAGAGGCGAAGCGATGTTTCAGGCAGGAGCCCTTCATCAGGAATGAAGGATTGCAGAAGGATTTGGACAGTCCAGGTGAATGGACAAAGAAGTGACTGATGGAATACAATGTGGAGAAATGTGAGGTAATGCACTTTGGTCAGAAGAATAGAGGTGTAGACTATTCTCTAAATGAGGAGATGCTTGGGAAATCTGAAGCACAAAGAGACTTGGGAGTGCTGGTTCAAGATTCTCTTAAGGGGAACATGTAGGTTCAGTTAGTAATTAGGGAGGAAAATGCAATGTTAGCACTCATTTTAAGACAGCGAGAATACAAGAGCAGAGATGTACTGTCAAAGCTGTATAAGACTCTGGTCAGACCGTATTTGGAATATCGTGAACAGTTTTGGGTTCTATATCATAGGGATGATGTCCCAGCCTTGGATGGACTCCAAAGGAGGTTACAAGAATGATTCTGGGAATGAAGGTTTTGTCATATAAGGAGCAGTTGAGGACTCTGGGTCTGTCCTTGACGGAGTTTACTAGGATGGTGGATCTGATTGAAATTTACAGAATACTGAGAAGCCTGGATAGAGTCAACGTGAAGAAGATGTTTCCACCAGTAGGAGAGATTAGGAACCAAGGGCACAGTCTCAGAGTGAAGGGAAGACCCTTTAGAACTGAGATGAGGAGGAATTTCTTCAGCCAGAGGATGGTGAATCTGTGGAACTCATTGCTGCAGAGGGCTGTAGAGGCCGAGTCATTCACTGTTTTTAAGACAGAGCTAGATAAGTTCTTGATTTGTAAGAAGATCAACTATTAGGGGTGGCATGGTAGCTCAGTAGTTAGCACTGTTTCCTCACAGCACCAGGGTCCCAGGTTCGATTCCAGCCTTGCATGACTGTCTGTGTGGAGTTTGCACATTCTCCCTGTGTCAGCCTGGGTTTCCTCCGGGTGCTCTGGTTTCCTCCCACAGTCTAAAGATGTGCCGGTGAGGCGAATTGCCCGTGCTAAATTACCCATAGTGTTAGGTGCATTAGTCAGAAGGAAATGGGTCTGGATGGGTTACTCTTCGGAGGGTCGGTGTGGACTGGTTGGGCTGAATGGCCTGCTTCTACACTGTAGGGAATCTAATTACAGGAAGAAGGCAGGAGAATGGGGTTGAGAGAAATTTCAGCCATGATCGAAAGCTTCGATGGTCCAACTAATCTAATTCTGTTCTTGCTGCATGGTCATAAGACATGATAGACAATATTATATCCACATTTGGTTTAGTCTTCTCACTTTAATGCGTTTGAACGCTTCAGTATCTTAATGTTGTTTTTTCTTTTTTCTTTCCAGGTAGATTCTCACTTCCTTATTATGACAACGCTGTTTTATTTTTCTTCTGTTGTAGGCTTTTAAACTGCACAGAGTAGCAAGGTTGTTTGAACTGCGTAATATAGCAATTTGGAATGTTTTATTCTTTGGAAGGTTTTTTAAAACTGTAGAGTATAGCAATTCAAGTTTACTTTGCTTCTTCTGATCCTTTCGGTTCTGGAATTAAAAAGAAGCTGCATCTTTCTACTGTTTTCTCGGGATTTCTAGCATTTTTCAGATCAAAGTCGAGGTTTCCTGCCTTTTGCCGGCAAAATAGAGGTTTCCTCTTTGTTCAGGCAAAACGGGCAATTCTCTGCCTTACACATTCCAATAAACTGTGGGGTGGCATGATGGCTCAGCGGTTAGCACTGCTACCTCCCAGCACCAGGGACCTGGGTTTGATTCCACCCTCGGGTGACTGACCGTGTGGAGTTTGCACATTCTCCCCATGCCTACGTGGGTTTTCTCTGAGTGCTCCAGTTTCCTCTCACAATCCAAAGATGCACAGTTTAGGTGAATTGGCCATGCTAAATTGCCCATAGTGTCCAGGAATGTGTAGGTTAGCTGCATTAGGTAAATATAGGATAGTAGGGGAATGGGTCTGGGTAGGTAACTCTTCAGAGGGTCATTGTGGACTAGTTGGGCCGAAGGGCCTGTTTCCACACGATAAGGATTCTGTGATTTCATAAACAGAAATGTTCTCAAATAAAGTCTTCTGCCAGTGGACTTGACAAATTCTTGCTGCCTGACCACAGCTCAGCTGTAGCTCAGTCATGCCTCTTATCTCTGCTTTAATAGTCATCTTGTTCATCGAGAGTATGGTGCTGGAAATGCACAGCCAGATGAAGGGCTTATGCCCGAAATGTCGATTCTCCTGCTCCTCGGATGCTGCCTGACCAGCTGTTTTCCCAGCACCACATTCTCGACTGACCTCCAGCATCTGCAGTCCTCACTTTCTCCTAGTCTTCTTGTTGGGTTTATTTGTTATACACTCTGTTCATTTAAGCTTTGAAATTCCCCTTTGTCAGCATATTCTTGGCTATGCAATGTGGCTGGTGTAGGAACCCTAGTTCCAGCCTTACATTAGTTGTGCCTCATCATAACTGCTTCCTTTGATGAAAACCCTCTTTGCAAGTTGTAAGTACATCTATTTTTAACTTCTATCCTTTTCAGTCCCTTTTAGTTTATGATTTAAATGATTGGAAGCTATTCCTACCAACCAGTGGCAACATTCCATTCTTACTCACTCAAATCGTAATTAATTTTAAACATCTCTGTTTGGTCAGAGTGGAAACAACAAAATGAATGGACAAGGCAAAGTGATATCCACTTACGCCCATCTTTGCCCAAGTAAAACATTGGATAGCTGAGTTACCATGTGCCAAAATCTAAATCAAAGACAACATCAGACAATGGAGCCAAAATAAAATTCCTATGTAGCTGCCTGGGTCAATACATCACTGTAGGCTGTGGGATTGAGAAAAAACCCCATCATCTAAAATACTAAAACCCTGGACTTTTACCCGTTTCTAAAATACTGGACAAAATCCTGGACTTTTCAAAACTTTTAAAAGGTAAATGGAACCTGTGGAGAACACACAAACACAACTCACAGAACTGAGATTCCTGTCCGGAAACATTGCCCAGGCTGGAATTCCAATTTACATCTCAAAGAGGACAATCAACCAAAACAAACTTTTATACCTTCAGCTACAGAGCACAGACAGGAAGGGACCATTCAACTTCAATCAAAATCCATTCACACGTACACTTAATGATCAGGAAATCAATTTACTTCAGAAGGAAACACCAGGAACACAATGGGCAGCACAGAGATTTGAGGGAGGGATAATGGGGCACATGGTCTATATCACGGCCAACCTGGTCTCACCTGAAGAGAAGGCCTTTTCAACAAAGAGCTTCTGCACAAGCAGCTTCCCAACAGGCCTCCAACCCCAGCAGGCAGTTCCACCACAGGCCTCCAGCCCCAGCAACAGGCCTCGAGCCCCAGCAGACAGATTCCCCAAAAGCCTCCAGCTCCAGCAATCAGCTTCCCAACAGGCCTCCAGACCCAGCAGGTAGCTTCCCCACAGGCCTCCAGCCCCAGTCGGCAGCTTCGGAACCAAGAACGACAGAGGTCGAACGGAGAAGCGGAATCGGGAAGCCAAACCAAGGACATCATCGCAACAAAGGACACCTGAAGAGTGGGGGGTGGTGGTGGGGGGGGTGGGGGGGTGGGGGGGAGCGGAGCGGTAATGCGAAACCAGGCACAATCCAAACAAGATCTTCCAGACACGGGCCTGTTCCAAACCAAAAGAACCAACGACAAGAACCTCAGCAACTGACCACACTTTAACACCATGTTGTCCTCAGTGGAGAGCTAAAACTCCCGACACCCGAAAGCTCCAATCTAGCTGGCAGGGAGGGGAAGGCAGGTGGTGACGGTGTATTAGGACCTCAAGGTAGAAAGCCTGGTGGAAGATTCTGTCATTAATCCTCTACTTTTTATCATTTAAATAAATGATTTGGATATGAGCATAAGAGGTACAGTTAGTAAGTTTGCAGATGACACCAAAATTGGAGGTGTAGTGGACAGCGAAGAGGTTTACCTCAGATTACAACAGAATCTGGACCAGATGGGCCAATGGGCTGAGAAGTGGCAGATGGAGTTTAATTCAGATAAATGCGAGGTGCTGCATTTTGGAAAAGCAAATCTTAGCAGGATTTATACACTTAATGGTAAAGTCCTAGGGAGTGTTGCTGAACAAAGAGACCTTGGAGTGCAGGTTCATAGCTCCTTGAAAGTGGAGTCACAGGTAGATAGGACAGTGAAGAAGGTGTTTGGTATGCTTTCCATTATTGGTCAGAGTATTGAGTGCAGGAGTTGGGAGGTCATGTTGCGGCTGTACAGGACATTGGTTAGACCACTTTTGGAATATTGTGTGCATTTCTGGTCTCCTTCCTATTGGAAAGATGTTGTGAAACTTGAAAGGATTCAGAAAAGATTTACAAGGATGTTGCCAGGTTTGAAGTGTTTGAGCTATAGGGAGAGGCTGAACAGGCTGGGGCTGTTTTCCCTGGAGTGTCGGAGGCTGAGGGGTGACCTTATGGAGGTTTACAAAATTATGAAGGGCATGGATAGGGTAAATATGCAAAGTCTTTTCCCTGGGATCAGGGAGTCCAGAACTAGAGGACATAGGTTTAGGGTGAGAGGGGAAAGGTATAAAAGAGACCGAAGGGGCAACTTTTTCACGCAGAACGTGGTACGTGTATGGAATGAGCTGCCAGAGGATGTGGTGGAGGCTGGTACAATTGCAACATTTGGATGGGTATATGAATAGGAAGAGTTTGGAGGGATATGAGCCGGGTGCTGGCAGGAGGGACTAGATTGGGTTGGGATATCTGGTCGGCATGGACAGGTTGGACCGAAGGGTCTGTTTCCATGCTGTACATCTCTGTGACTCTAATTCTGTTGTTTTTAGGTTCTAGTGTTTCATCTAGCTAATAGTGTACTTTATAGTATTCCTGCTCTCTGTACAGTTGGTAGTGGCAATTTCCCTGTTTATTACACTTACCTGTTGTTCTTGTATTATACTTAGCTTTCGTATTTTAAATAAATGCAGAGATTCTTTTGCTCTGAAACACTTGTCTACTGCCTTCTTCATTTCCCATTCCCTAAATGAGGCGAGTGTCTAGAACCATGGATTTGGGGTGATTTGGACCATTTAAAAATCAGAAAATAATGGATTGCAACCAGAATCCAATGATGCCAGCAGCTTAAAGCCTCCTCAGGGGAGGTTAGTGCTTTTACCAGGCACATCGATAAGATTGAACTCCTTTGCATAAAAGCAAATTCTAGCAGATGTTGCAAATCTGAAATAAAAACACAAAGCATTAGAGGAATTCAAGTACGCCAATATCTTTTGTTTGTAATTTTAAAAAAATGGTTGTAAGGACATTCTTAAGAAAGCAGTCAGGAAGGTAAAGCAGGGATATGATATAATATTGGCAGATAAAGTTAAGGATAATCCAAACAGGTTCTACTCTTTTCAAAGCAAAAGGGTAACGAGAGAGAAGAAAGGACGTGTTAACGATCAAGGAGTTTGTCTTTGTGTGGAACCCCAGGAGATGGGAGAGATACTAAATTAATACTTCATGTCAGTTTTTACTGTGGAGAAAGAATTGGAGTCCAGAGACTGCAGAGAAATAAACCTTGATGTTTTAAAAACAGTTCACATTACAGAGAGGAGGTTTGGGAGGTCTTAGGGAATATAAAGATGAATAAGTCTCCGGGGTCAGATTTAATGTATCCCAGAATGTTGTGGGAAGTAAGGGAGGAAATTGCGAGACCCCCTGCAGACTGACCCCATGAATAACGGGATAGTAGAATATATTATCATTGAGGACTATAAGGGACATCAAATTGGTCTCGAAACATTAACTCTGTTTCCTACTTTATAAATGCAACCACACCTGCATTTCTCCAGTATTTTCAATTTTGACTTTTTTTTACATTACAATTCATGAGAATTGGGTGGGCATCACTGTCAAGGTAAGCATTCATTGCCCTTTGTTACTTGCCCTCGAGAAAGTACTGATGAGCCACTTTCTTGAATCACTGCGGTCCTTTTGGTGTAGATGCACCAAAGGTGCCATTGGATAAGGTGTCCACGTATTTGGTCAAGAGATGACTCAGGCATGTTCCAAGTTTGGATGTTGTGAGACTTGGCAGAAAACCCTAATCAAAACTCTAACCTTACACTACCTTTAACCCTAACTCTAACCTTACCCTAACCCTAACCCTAATTCTAACTTTACCCTAACCCTAACTCTAACCTTAACCTAACCTTAACTATGAATTTACCTTAACTCTAATCATACTCCAACCTTACACCAACTCTAACCCTAACTTTAACCTTACACCATCCCTAACTCTAACCTTAACCAAATGCTAACTCTAAACTTACCTTAACCCTAACCTTAATTCTAACTTTACTCTAATCCTACCTCTAAACTTATCTTAACCCTAATCTAACTCTAACCTTACAATATCTCTAACCCTAACTCTAATCTTACCCTAAACCTAACCCTAACCCTAAGTCTAACTCTAACTCCAAATTTACCTTAAACCTAATTCTAACTTTACCCTAACCCTAACTCTAAACTTACCTTAACCCTAACTCTAACCTTACCCTAACCCAAACTCTAAATTTACCCTAATTCTAACCCTAACCCTAAGTCCAACCCTAAGCCTAACCCCACTATGAGTGGCTTACTCTAATCCCCAATCCCTTTATTCTTCTTGGCTTCCTTGATGGGAAATCATCTGAATCATAAAATGTTGGAATGGTGCAGTAATAGGTTAGAATCTAGCAGCGTATTCTTCTATAAAATTTCCTGTCCTGCTTCAGATGTACTAAAACAAGAAACTTGAACTATAGAGCAGCATTTTGAACACCTTCAAGCTGACTGAGGTAATGGAGCTAATTAAGAGTAAGAAAGGCATTTGCAGAGTCTATCTCCAGCTGGTGTTTATAAAGAATCATAGAGCTAAAATTGCTTTTGGATAAAGCTATAAGGGAAGACAGCATTGTCTGGAATGATGGATGAAAGGCAGAGCCAATATAAATGTGAACATGGTCTTTAAAGTGAGACTCTGATCTCAAGGATTCAAGGTCTGAATTAAATGTGAATAAACCGCATGTGAATTAGAGATCACAGCACCTTTTATTAATTTGTCACAAATCAAAAGAAGAAACAGGAGGTATAGTTAATGGCACTTGTCTGACTCCTTAAAAAGCCAGCTCTATTGCAGAGCAAAGCCAAAGAGTACAGTCGTAGAAATAAACTATAAAATAGACCATAGTGTATAGAGTTTGGGGTGTGAGGGCTCAGTGATCAATACCTCGCAGGATGAAACATTGGATTTTCAATGAATTACTTCTGAGGTGCTCGGAAGAACATGAAGCTCCCTCATAAGAGGGAGAAACTAAACTTTTCGGAACATTCCAGACTTTTTATCGAGCCATAGAGTCCCAACAGTGTGAAAGCAGGCCATTTGGAGCATTAAATCCAAACTGACCCTTTGAAGAATATCCCACTCAGACCCATCCCATCGCTGTAACCCTGTATTTCCCATGGTTAATTCATCTAACCTGCACATTCCTGGACACTATGGAAAATTTAGAATGGCCAGCCATGAAAACTGCGTTAGGGAACTGGAGCAGGAGCTGGACAAAGTTTGGATCATTTGGGAGGCAGAGGGGGTTATTGAGAGGAGTTACAGGGAGGTAGTCACTCCTTGGGTACAAGGAAAAGGTAGATGGGTTACAGTCAGGGGACTTAAAGGGAACTGGCAAGCTATGCAGGGAACCCCTGTGGCTATTCCCCTCAATAACAACTATACTGTTTTGGATAATTTTGGGGGAAGGATGACTTACCAAGGGTAAGCCATGGGATACAGGTCTCTGGCACAGAGTATGTCACTGTTGCTCAGAGGTGAAGGGGGAAGAAGAACAGAGCATTAGTCACTGGGGACTCCATAGTTAGGGGGACAGAAAGGAGGTTCTGTGGGAATGAGAGACACTCACGGTTGGGGTGTTGCCTCCCTGGATTCGTGAAGCCTCGGATCGTGTTTTCAGGATCCATGAGGGAGAGGGGGAGGGGGAGCAGCCCCAAGTCATGGTCCACATAGATACTAATGACATAGATAGGAAAAGGGATAGGAATTTCAAGGCAGAAATTCAGGGAGCGAGGGTGGAAGCTTGAAGCTAGAACAAACAGAGTTGTTATGTCTGGTTTATTGCCTGTGTCACATGTTAGCGAGGCAAGCAATAGGGGGAGAGAGGAGTTGAGCACATGACATAGAAGGATGTGCAGAAGGGAGGATTTCAGATACCTGGATAATTGGAGCTCTTTTTGGAGTAAGTGGGACCTTGACACGTGAACCAGATGGGTACCAATATCTTGGGGGTAAATTTGTTAATGCACTTTGGGATGGTTTAAACTAAACCAGTTGGGGATGGAAACCAAAATTGTACTTCCAGTGTCCAGGAGGTTGAGAGCAGTGAGGTCAGAAATGAGGTTTCATGGTTGCAAGAGTGCACCAGCAAGCTGGAAGTTGGTTTGAAGTGTGTCCACTTCAATGCCAGGAGCATCCGGAATAAAGTGGGCGAACTTGCAGCATTGGTTGGTATCTGGGACTTCGATGTTGTGGCCATTTCGGAGACATGGATCGAGCAGGGACAGGAATGGTTGTTGCAGGTTCTAGGATTTAGATGTTTCAGTATGAACAGAGAAGATGGTAGAAGAGGGGGTGGTGTGACATTATTAGTCAAGGACAGTATTACATTTGCAGAAAGAATGTTTAAGGTCTCATCTACTGAGGTATTATGGACTGAGGTTAGAAACAGGAAAGGAGAGGTCACTCTGTTGGGAGTTTTCTATAGGTCTCTGAATAGTTCTAGAGATGCAGAAGAAAGGGTAGAATAGATGATTCTGGATAGGGGTGAGAGTAACAGGATAATTATTATGGGGGATTTTAACTTTCCAAATATTGACTGGAAATACTATAGTTTGAGTATTTTGGAAGAGTCAGTTTTTGTCCAATGTGTGCAGGATGGCTATGTGACACTTAATGTAGACAGGCCAACAAGTGGCAAGACCATATTGGATTTGTTACTGGGAATGAACCCGGCCAGGTGTTAGATTTGGAGGTAGGTGAGTACTTTGGTGATAGTGACCACATTTCGGTTATGTTCACTGTAGTGATGGAAAAGGATAGGTATACACTGCAGGGCAAGTATTATTGCTGGGGGGATATTTATTATGATGCAATTAGACAAGATTTAGGATGCATAGGATGGGGAAAGAAACTGCAGGGGATGGGCACAATTGAAAAGTGGAGCTTATTCACGGAACAGCTACTGAGTGTCCTTGATAAGTATGTACCTGTCAGGCAGGGAGGAAGTGGTTGAGTGAGGGAGCCTTAGTTTACTAAAGAAGTTGAAGCTCTTCTCAAGAGGAAGAAGGAGGCTTATGTTAGGATGCAACATGAAGGTTCAGTTAGGACACTTGAGAGTTACAAGTCAGCCAGGAAAGTCCTAAAGAGAAAGCTAAGTAGAGCCAGGAGGGGACAGGAGAAGCTGTTGGCAGATAGGATCAAGGAAAACCCTAAAGCTTTCCATAGGTATATCAGGAATAACAAATGACTAGAGAAAGATTAGGGTCAATCAAGGATAGTAGTGGGAAGTTGTGCGTGGAGTCAGAGGAGATAGGAGAAGTGCTAAATGAACATTTTTCATCAGTATTCAACTGGAAGAAGACAATGTTGTCGAGGAGAATACTGAGACCCTGACTACAAGACTAGGTGGGATTGAGGTTCACAAAGAGGAGGTGTTAGCAATTCTGAAAAGTGTGAAAATAGTTAATTCCATGGGCTGGATGGCATTTATCCTAAGATTCTCTGGCAAGCCAGGGAGGAGATTGCAGAGCCTTTGGCTTTCATCTTTATGTTATCATTGTCTATAGGAATAGTGCCAGAAGACTGGAGGATAGCAAATGTTGTTCCCTTGTTGAAGAAGGGGAGTAGAGTTTTAAAATCAGTAAGGAGACTGGCCCTTCAGCCCAAACTGGTCCATGCTAACCCCATTTTACTGCACTTGGCTCATATCCTTCTAAATCTTCCCTTTTCCATGTATTTGTCCAAATGCCTTTTCAATGTTTTTCACCACTTCTATTAGCAGCTCGTTCTACATGTGTACCACCCCCATGTAAAAAAGTTGCCCCTCACATTCACTTTCATTCTTTCCCCTCTCACCTTAAACTGATGCCCTCTTGTCCTCAATTCCCCATTCCTGGGATAAAGACTGAGTGCGTTAAAAAAAAACGTGGAGCTGGAAAAGCACAGCTGGCCAGGCAGCATCCGAGAAGCAGGAGAGTTGACGCCTCCAGCACAAGCTTTTGAAGAGCCTCTGCTTGAAACGTAGACCCCTCCCCCTCTGGTCCTCAGATACCTCCCGACCAGCTGTGCTCCCCACCCCCAGCAACACACCTTGTGACCCTGATCTCCAGCAACTGCAGTCCTCTCTTTGTCTCAAATGAGTGCATTCACCCTATCCCTGCCACTCATGATCTTATACAATTCTGTAAGATCGCCCCTTAGTCTCCTACAGTCAAAAGAAAAAAGTCCTAGCTTGTCCAACCTCTCCCTCTTACTCAGGTCACTGAGTCCTGGCAACATAGAATCATAGAATATTATTAGGTGCAAGATCACCTACTATTTTAAACAGCGTCTAAATTCTACAAGTTTCAACCCTCCCTCAAGTCCAACAGACATTCAGCAGAGAAGATAGCAGCTACATTAATGTGGAATCATAGAATCCCTATAGTGTGGAAATAGGCCATTTGGCCCAATAAGTCCACACCGACCTTCTGAAGAGTATCTCACCCAGATGCATTCCCTTATCCTATTACTCTACATTTACCCTGAACACTATGGGCAGTTTAGCACGGCCAAATCACCTAACCTGAACATATTTGGATTGGGAGGAAATCCTTGTAAATTTCTTCTGCACTCTATCCAGTTTAATAACATCTTTCCTATAGCAAGATGACCAAAACTGAACACAATACTCAAAGTGTGGCTTCAGCAACGTCCCGTAAAAATGCAACTTCTCCCAACTTCGATACTCATTGTCCTGACTGATGTGACAAGTCTGGTAATTATCGACCAGAAAGCCTTACTTTGGTTGTGGGTAAAGTGCTGGAAAGGGTTATAAGAAATAGGATTTATAATCATCTAGAGGGGAATAAGTTGATTTGGAATAGTCAACTGTGTTTTGTGAAGGGTAGGTCATGCCTCACAAAGCTTAATGAGCTCTTTGAGATGGAGACCAAACAGGTGGATGAGGGTAAAGTGGTTGATGTGGTGTATATGGATTTCAGTAAGGCATGTGATAAGGTTCGAGCTGAAAATGTGTTGCTGGAAAAGCGCAGCAGGTCAGGCAGCAAACAAGGAGCAGGAGAATCGACGTTTCAGGCATGAGCCCTTCCTGAAGAAGGGCTCATGCCCGAAACGTCGATTCTCCTGCTCCTTGGATGCTGCCTGACCTGCTGCACTTTTCCAGCAACACATTTTCAGCTCTGATCTCCAGCATCTGCAGTCCTCACATTCTCCTATGTGATAAGGTTCTTCAAGTTAGGCCATTGCACAAAATACGGAGGCATGGGATTGAGGGTGATTTAGTGGTTTGGATCAGAAATTGGCTAGCTGAAAGACGACAGTGTGGTAGTTGATGGGAAGTGTTCATCCTGGAGTTCAGTTACTCATTGTATACCACAAGGATCTCTTTTGGGGCCACTGCTATTTGTCAATTTTATAAATGACCTGGATGAGGGCATAGAAGGATGGGTTAGTAAATTGTTGGATGTCACTAAGGTCAGTGGAGCCATGGATAGTGCTGAAGGATGTTGCAGGTTACAGAGGGACATAGATAAGCTGCAGAGCTGGGCTGAGAGGTGGCAAATAGAGTTTAATGTGGAAAAGCGTGATGTGATTCACTGTGGAAGGAGCAACAGGACTAAAGAGTACTGGACTAATGGTAAGGTTCTTAGTCGTGTAGCTGAGCAGAGAAATCTCAGTGTGCATGTACATAGATCCTTGAAAGTTGCCACCCAGCTTTAAAAGTTGTTAAGAAGGCGTATGAAGTGTTAGCTTTTATTGGTAGAGGCATTGGGTTTCGGAGCCATGAGGTTATGCTGCAGCTGTACAAAACTCTGGTGTGGTTCACACTTGGAGTATTGTGTACAGTTCTGGTCAACACCTTATAGGAAAGCTGTGGAAGCTTTGGAAAGGGTGCAGAGGAGGCTGATTAGGATGTTGTCCGGTATGGAGGTCTTATGAGGAAAGGCGGAGGGACTTGAGGCTGTTTTCAATAAAGAGAAGAAGGTTGAGAGGTGACTTAATTGGGACATCTCAGATAATCAGATGGTTAGATAAGGGGGGGCAGTGAGAGCCTTTTTCCTTGGATGGTGATGGCTAGCATGAGGGGACATAGCTTTAAATTGAAAGGTGATCAACATAGAACAGATGTCAAAGGTAGTTTCTTTCCTCAGAGAGTAGTAGGGGTGTGGAATGCACTGCTTGCAACTGTAGCAGACCTGCCAACTTTAAGGGCATTTAAATGGGCATTGGATAAACATATGGATGAAATAGAATAGCGTAGGATAGATGGGCTTCAGATTGGTTTCACAGGTTGGCGCAACATGGAAGGCCGAACAGCCTGGACTGTGCTGTAATGTTTTGTATTCTATGTTCTAAGCCACTTAGCCTGCACACCTTTGGACTGTGGGAGGAAATGCACGCAGACTTGGGGAGAATGTGCAAATTCCACTCATATGGAGGGTGGAATCAAAACTGAGTCTCTAACACTGTGAGATAGCATTACTAATCACTGAGCCACTGTGCCACCATTATGGAGGTGACAGGTGTTACATGAAACCACATGGGTGAAAAGATTTTTCTCATCTCTATTTGGGAAAAAAACACACACACAAGTAGCGATGAGAAATGTTGTGTATTCTGGTTCAGGCTTTAATATAGACATTCCCAAGTTGAAAGGGCATTCCCTTGTATCTGTTATTAATACAGCAGTGTGGTAAGAGATGAACAAATGTGATGGATAACCATCAGGCAATGCCTTGAGTACCTCTCATGTCACCACTGACAAAAGCTGCCCAAGCAAGCTATTGACACCAGGTCAAACATCAGCTCCTGGACATAAAATATATTAATGAGATGCATAGTGATGATGGTGTTCCCACTCAGCTGCTAGCTTTGTCCTTCCAGCAAGGTTAGATATCATGGACTAAAGGGAGAACTAGCCATTTGGATACAGAACTGGCTCAAAGGTAGAAGACAGAGGTGGTGGTGGAAGGTTGTTTTTCAGATTGGAGGCCTGTGATCAGTGGAGTGCCACAAGGATCGGTACTGGATTCACTACTTTTCATCATTTATATAAACGGCTTGCATATAAGCATAAGCGGTATAGTTAGTAAGTTTGCAGATGACACAAAATTCAAGGTACAGTGGACAGCAAAGAAGGTTACCTCAGATTATAACAGGATTTCGACCAGATGGGCCAATGGGCTGAGGAGTGGCAGATGAAGTTTAATTAGATAAATGCAAGATTTGCATTTTAGGAAAGCAAATCTTAGCAGGACTTATACACTTAATGGTCAGGTCCTAGGGAGTGTTACTGAACAAAGAGACCTTGGAGTACAGGTTCATAGCTCCTTGAAAGTAGTGTCGCAAGTAGATAAGATAGTGAAGAAGGCGTTTAGTATGGTTTCCTTTATTGGTCAGAGTACTGAGTACAGGAGTTGGGAGGTCATGATGCAGCTGTACAGGACATTGGTTAGGCCCCTTTTGGAATATTGCATGCATTTCTGGTCTCCTTCCTATCGGAATGATGTTGTGAAACTTGAAAGGGTTCAGAAAAAATATACAAGGATGTTTGCTAGAGTTGGAGGAGTTGAGCTGTAAGGCTAGGGCTGTTTCCTTGGTGCATCGGAGGCTGAGGAATGACCCTTCAGTCCAACTCGTTAATGCTGATGAGATATCCTAAATTAATCAAGTCCCATTTGTCAAAACGTGGCCCAAAACTCTCTAAACCCTTTCTCTTCATGAACCCATCCAGATTGCTTTTAACTGTTGTAAATGTCCCAGTGTTATGCTTGCTGCTTTGAAATAGGATTGGGAAAAAGCCAGAAATTCCTGTGCCTATTGGGAACCACTTGACAGTGTGAGGCATTCTGCAGCAAATGGAATACTGAGGCAATGTCGCAAATGCAACAGCCAATTTGCACACAGGGAATTCCCACAAAAATTGACAGGCCACCCCTCACAAGGGTGGTATTTTGAGAATCCAGAGTAGGTTATTGCGAGGGACTCAGAGTGTGCAGGCTTTCAGTTGTTCATTACTAGTTAGGGTCAACCTTCCTTCTAAGCTCCAATGTTCCAAGCATGGCGATCCATGTCTGCTCTGGAAATCACTGTCACTTACAGGCCTTGGAATCCTGCACTGTCTGTAAGAAAATTAAAGGGTATTTTGGTCATGGCTTGTTCTTTTTGTTGATCTTGTTTTACCTTGTCATTTTGTCAACATCGAATCTCAAAGTCCAGGGACCTTTCCCATAGTCTCAGCACCCATTCATTTCAGTCCTGGGTGATTAAATTGAACTGAACTTATTGTCCTGTGTACCGAGGCACAGTGAAAAGTTTTGTCTTGTGGGCAATACATGCAGATCACAGAGTTAAATAGCACAGATAAGTAAATATTAAGTAAACAGCGGCAAAAACAAAAATACAGGTACAGGCGAATGTTAAGAGTTTGTGAGTCCATTCAGTATTTTAACAACAGTAGGGTAGAAACGGTTTTGAAACCAGCTGGAGCATGTGTTCAGGCTTCTGTACCTTCTCCCCGATGGTAGAGGTGAAGAAAAACATTACCAGGGTGGGATGAATCTTTGAGAATGCTGGCGATCCTTCCTTGACTGCGGGCCTGGTAGATGGATCCTGTCATTGGGACGTTGGCGTTTGTGACTGTCTGGGCGGAGTTCACCACTCTCTGTCACCGTCTGCGATCTTGAATGGTCCAGTTGCCATACCAGGTAGTGATACATCCAGACAGAATGCTCTCAATGGTACACCTATAAAAATTGGCAAGGGGGTTAGATTTCTTCATGTTAACTTTCAGCGCCTCCTTGAAGTGCCTCATCTGTCATCCTCTCATGCTTTTGCCCTGAAGTAATGTCATAATTACGGCACCAATGTTTTTCCTGTTGGCTAGCACAGGCACAAATAGAAACAGAAAATGTTGGAGAAACTCAGCAGGGTAGAAGATGTCATCAGCAGTACTATCAAGCAGCACCTGCTCAGCAATAACCTGCTCGGTGACGCCCAGTTTGGGTTCCACCAGGGTCACTCCTGACTCATTACAGCCTTGGACAAACATGGACAAAAGGGCTGTCTTCCAGAGGGGAGGGGAGAGTGACACCCCTTGGCATCAATACTGCATTGGAGCAATCAATAGGAATCAGGGGTGAAGTCTCCGCTGGTTGCAGTCATACCTGGCACAGAGGAAGATAGTTATGATTGGTGGAGGGGGTCAGATATCTCAACTCCAGGGCATCTCTGCAAGTGTACCTCAGGATAGTGTCCTCGACCTAACCCCTTCAGCTGCTTCCTCAATGACCTTCCCTCCATTATAAGGTCAGAAATGGGTGTGTTTGCTGATGATTGCACCGTTTGTGACTCCTTTGATACTGAAGCAATCCATTCAAATTTACTAAAATCTAGACAATATCCAGACTAGGGCTGACAAGTGGCAAGTAGCATTCGTGCTACACAAATGACAGACAATGACCATCTCCAATAGAGACAATCAATGCTCCTTGACATTCAAGGGTGTTAACATCACTGAATCTCACACTATCAACATCCTGAGTTATCATTGATCAGAAACTCAACTGGACTCATCACATAAACACAGTGACCACAAGAGCAGAGATAGGAATATTGTAGTAAGTAATTTGTCCCCTAACTCTTCAAAGCCTGTCCACAAAGCACAAGTCAGGAGTTTGATGGAATACTTCCCGCTTGCCTGGACAGGTACACTCCAACAACACTGAAGAAGCTTGACACCATCCAGGACAAAGCAGCTCGCTTGATTGGCACCACATACCCAAGCATCCACTCCCTCCCCCAGATGCTCTGTGGCAAGTGTATATCATTTACAAGACACACTGCAGAAATTCATCATTGACCCTCTGACAGTACTTCCCAATCCCACAACCACTTCCACCTAGAAGGACAAGGACAGCAGATACATGGGAACATCACCAACTGCAAGGTCCCCCCCAGGAGCCACTCACCATCCTGAGTTAGAAATAGATTCCCTTTGCTTCACTGTTGTTGGGTAACATCTTGGAATTCCCTCCCTAATGGTATTGTGGGTCAACTGACAGCCCATGGACAGCAGGGCTTCAAGAAAGCTACTTCCCACCACCTTTTCGAGGGTAATTAGAGATAGGCTATAAACGTTGGCCTAGTCAGTGATGACCACGTCCCATGAGAAAATAAAAAATGTCTTGAAGTTGCAGTAAGAGTTGAGAAGTATTTATCTTTGTTCCACAGTTGATGTACCAGGGCCATGGGGTTGCTGAAGCAAGAAGGAAATAAAGCTAAATGCTTAGAGGGATAAAAGCAAAATACTGCAGACACTGGCAATCCGAATTAAACATAGAGAATGCTAGAGAAACGCAATAGGTCTGGCAGCCTCTGTGGAGAGGGCAACAGAGTTAACATTTCAAATCCGGTGCTACGTTTTTTCAGAATGGGAAGATGTTTTACACATAAGGATCAACAAGGGTATTGATCATACTGTTTGAAGGATTTAATCCTGCTTTTTCATCTATTGAAGGCTCCAAGAAAAATCATTTTAAACACCAGCTGCAGCATTATAGTTCTCTCGCAATGGAAGGTGCAAGTCATAAAAAATGTTGTGTTTGGCTGTTAGGGTTGAGCACTGGCTGCCAGTATAAAGCTGGCTGCATTTTAATGGAGCACTGATTCAGAATGTGAATTCCAGTCTCAACACTGGCAGTGACAGCTTGTATTATTTCTACTAAAAGACGTCTTTAACACCAAGCGCAATGCAAGTTACAGCTTCTTCCTCTGTGATCGTTAGCACATGGCCCTGATGTGTTGGACCCTGAGTCTCTATTTCCCCTTTCCTGCGATATACCGACAAATTTAAAAAAAAACCTTTAAAGCTGCAATGCATTATTTATAAGTCTAGGAATAGAAGCCTGGGTTTCCTTGGCAGTGCTTAAAAAAAGAACAGCAATGGGCCAGGAACTGTCAAGTGCCTGAAAGCCTTCACTAGTGAATTAGTAATGCTGACTAAAATTTGTGCTGTTCGTTTCTTTCATATGGTAATATTGAGATCGCTCTATGAAGCAGTGGGTTTTTCTGCCTTGTAATAAAGTTATGTGGATTTTTTTTTATACTGCAACAGAGGAAGTATCATGAATCAAGTCTTGAGCCTAAAGCGATCAATTATTGCAGCTATTGTGAGTTTTTAAATGGCTTGACTCTTACATAAACAGGAACTGGATGATGATTTTTCAACTTTAGTAACTACAGCTTTGCCTAGATAGCTCACTGAAGGTGAAATGAAGTTTTACGGGAGATGAAAAGCAAAAGCTAATTCACTTAACACTTCTTTATTTATATTAAATGTTGACAGCACTTTATCTGTGAAACTCTTGTCAAAGTATAGCGATTCCATTAATTAATTCAGAAATGCCCCATCATTTAACTTAAGTATAAAGTGCACTCCTGCTGACAGGGAGCTCTGGGCATATTTTAAGGTGTTTGAAAGCTCAATGGTTCATCAGCCTGAATGTGAATTGGTGACTTCTGGGCACCATTCCCAAAGTAAGTGAATAATTCTGTTTGAGGTACAGGAAAGCACAAAGTCCCAAACTTTAGGAGTGGCCTTCTGAATATCAAATCTGCTTGCATTTGCATTCTTGCTTGCTGTGGACTCGATGGGTTGAAGTTTGTTTGTGCCACAATGGTTCTTTGGGTCCGATGTCAGCAAAATTATCTTCACTTCTAATGCTATGTTTGAGTAAAACATTACACTGTTAGAAATCCCCCATGTACAGATAATGTATGTGAATGACTTGCATCTTCAAAGCATCTTTAACAATTAAGCTCAAGATGCCCCAGGATTTGGGGTGGCACGGTGGCTCAGTGGTTAGCACTGCTGCCTCACAGCACCAGGGTCCCAGGTTTGATTCCAATCTGTGTGGAGTTTGCACATTCTCCCCGTGTCTGCATGGGTTTCTTCCAGGTGCTCCGGTTTCCTCCCACAGTCACAAAGATGTACAGGTTAGGTGAATTGCCCACGCTAAATTGCCCATTGAGTTAGGTGCATTAGTCAGAGGGAAATGGGTCTGGATGGGTTACTCTTTGGAGGGTCGGTGTGGACTGGTTGGGCCGAAGAGCCTGTTTCCACACTGTAGTGAATCTAATGTCCCAAAGTGCCCTAAAATCAATCAAGTCATTTTAGAAATGTAGTCACTGTTTTATTATTGGAAATGCAGCAGCCACATTAATATAAAGCCGTTAAAAATCACACAACACCAGGTTATAGTCCAACAGGTTTATTTGGAAGCACAAGCTTTTGGAACACTGCTCCTCTAAAAACTAGTGTTTCAAAATAAACCTGTTGGACTATAACTTAGTGTTGTATGATTTTTAACTTTGTCCCCTCCAGTATCTCCAAATCACAATACAAAGCAAGCTTCAATATTCAGCAATGAGATAATTATATTAGATTACTTACAGTGTGGAAACAGGCCCTTCAGCCCAACAAGTCCACACCGACCCGCCAAAGCGCAACCCACCCATTCCCACCTTTACCTAACACTACAGGCAATTTAGCATGGCCAATTCATCTGGCCTGCACATCTTTGTGACTGTGGGAAGAAACCAGAGCACCCGGAGGAAACCCACGCAGACATGGGGAGAATGTGCAAACTCCACACAGTCAGTCGCCTGAGTCGGGAATTGAACCCGGGTCTCTGGCACTGTGAGGCAGCAGTGCTAACCACTGTGCCACCGTGCCACCCACTTATATGATCAATATTGGAGTCATGTGGATTGAAAGAAACCAGAATGAATCCCTGGCTCTTTGCTGAAGCTGTGGGATTTTTCTCATTCACTCCGGATGGCAGAAATCTTCGGAATTTTTGGGGATCCAACAGAGTGAAGGCACAAGGAGTAGAAGGCAAACCATTGCAGGCGGGAGAAACTAGTTCAGACAAATCGAGAATCAGACAATTTCTTCAGAATGGAAGCAGGCCATTTGGCCCATCCAGTCCACACCGACCCTCCAACCTAGACCCACTCCTTTACTTTATCCCTGTACCTCCCATGGCTAACCCACCTGGCCTGCACATCTTCAATTGTGCGATGAAACGAGACAACCCAGAGGAAGCTCAAGCAGACAAGTGAGAATGTGGCAACTCCACACAGACAGCAGCCCAAGTGTGGAACTGAACCTGGGTCCTTGGCATTGTGAGGCAGCATTGCTAACCACTGAGACATTGTGTCATCCAAGTAGTTCCAACAAAGACAAAAATTGGAGAAAGTAGCAATAGTTTGGGAAAGCAAGTTCCTTTTTTTTTGTCCATCCTGCCTTATTAAAAAGTCCTTCCTCTAGCCTTAGAGGATTAATGAACGGTTGGTCATTCTTGAGCATCTAACAAAATAAGGGTACCCGGAAAGATTTACCAGGACTTTGCCTGGTGTGGCACTTCACCTGATGGAGGAGCAGCACTCTGAAAGCTTGTGATTTCAAATAAACGTGTTGGTGGAATACTTTAAAAGTGACCTAAAGGGCAACTTTTTCATGGAGAAGTGTGGTGCTCCTATGGAAGGAGGCGCCAGAGGAAGTGATGGAGGCTGGTACAATGACAACACTTAAAAGGCATCTGGATGTGTATATGAATAGGAAGATATGGATCAAGTGCTGGCAAATGAGACTAGATTAGGTTAGGACATCTGGTGGGCATGGATGAGATGGACCGATGGGTCTGCTTCCATGCTGTACATCTCTATGACTATAACCTGGTGGTGTGTGACTTCTGATTTTGTCCATCTCAGTTCAACACCAGCACCTCTGCATCAAATTAAATACAGTCAGTGATGAAAGCAGAAAGAAGCTGACCCCCCCCCTCCCCCTTATTGAAAGTTTGTTTCTCAGCCCCTGCTTGAAGGTTTGGATGAGATCAAAATGCACCAATTCAACCAATGCATAATATAAAAACAATGTCTATGCATATTGATGGCATGTGATCTGAAGTAAGCTGATAAAGAGAAGTGTTATGGACCAGGCTAGACTCCCTCAAACTATCTTAATAAGGTAGCCCAGATTCTAACTTTTTCTTATTTTAAAGGTAGATGTGAAGTGGATATTCCAGGTGGGATGCAGCTGGTCAAACCACTCAGCTTTAAGCAAAACAGAATTTATTTAAACACCACAGTAGAAACACAAAAGAAAACAGGATTTAGATTAACTTAACTATCTGAAAACCCAACCAATCCGACACAGCAATGTTTCTAAGAAACTGTTCCAATTTCTACAATATCTCATAAGCACACCCCTTGGCACATTCAAACTCAGGTCCTTATAGGCAGGAGAGATTTCAGGGGGAAAGCCAGTTAGGAATCATCTGCTGAAGCTTGGAACCTTTCTTCACTGCAAGCAGTTTCTCACTGTTCCAGCCAAACCAAATTAGAAAACAAAGCCTGAACTGGGTGAACTCGCCACTCTCTTGCCATTGTTAAGCTAGCCTAGACATTTCAGCACCTCTGCCTTTACAACCTCTCTTGAAAAAAACCAAGGACAAAACAACTTTATTAAAAGGACAGCTTCATTACAGAAGCAACGCAAAGGGTTGATTACTAAGCTAAGAAGGTCATTACGTTGACGAAGAAACTGAATGAGAAGCTGACGCAAACTGACAGTTACAAAAGATTTTGATCAAGTAAATAGGGCAAACTATTTCTATGCTAGGACGTAGAAGCAGATATAAGGTTATTGGCATTGAAACTAAGGAGGGAAGTCCAACCGTAGACTTTGATTTTCACAGACAGTATGTGTTTTCTTGCAATTGTGGGGTGGTAGAAGTAAATTTATTCAGAACTTTAAAAGAGGAACTTGACTTGAAATATTAATAATTGTAGATGAATTACAGGGTAACAGCAAGAGAGTGGGGCTGAATAGAAGGCTTGCTCAAAGAGCCAGCACAGGTGTGATGGGATGAATGGCCTGCTGCAGTGCAACAAGATTCAGGGATTCTAATCAAACTTCAGTGATTAGATTCCTCATAGTGTGGAAACAGGCCTTCCGCCCCAACATATCCACACTGACCCTCCGAAGAGTAACCCACTCAGACACATTTCCCTCTGACTAATGCACCTAACACTATAGGCAATTTAGCATGGCCAATTCACCAAACCTGCGCATCTTTGGACTGTGGGAGGAAACACATGCAGACATGGGGAGAATGTGCAAACTCCATATAGACAGTTGCCCAAGGCTGGAATTGAACCTGGGACTTTGGTGCTGTGAGGTAGCAGTGCTAATCACTGAGCCACCATGCCACTGTAAATGATTCACAATTATCTCCATGCTAATGTTCCTTGCTCAGTTGGAATGACTGTCAGTGGTTTGCTTTTGGCAAGCAGCTACACATTCATTAGATGCTATTTTCTTCAGATAATACATCTTCCTGAGAACCTCCAAATGAACCATTAACTCAGCTCACTCTCACTTAACATGGATTCCTGAAATCAGTCTTCAGTAGCCTTGAAGGATATCTTCCTCTCTGACACTTCACAGCCTCCTGCTCATGAAGCTTTCTGCTCACTCAATTCCAAGTGTCTCAGGACCTGTCCTTGCACTCAGAGAGAGCTAGCAACAGCAGTTTTCCTGTTATGGACCTCTTCACCCTACATGAACCTGATTCTGACTACTTCTCTTTCTCTCTCACGGTCTTAAAACCCAAGTCAGCAAATGCTTCCACAATTATCTTCCCAGGTAGCTTGTTGGTCAATTGACAGAAACCACATGATATCTTGCAAATGCTGCTTGAACCCAATGTTCAAAATGACTTTCTGTCCTTTTAACAGAAACAAGTCATAGAATGTAAGAATAATGGCAGAATCTTGTCCAGGCTTGAGCAACATGGACTATGATGTGAACTTTGCCAGAATCAAATGAGAGGTCTGACAAGGCCACTCTTAAAGTTGGATGTTCTACCTTTTATGGTTCTGATAAGGCTTTTGGCCAAATTCTCACTAGGCTTCAGTGAGTTCCAATTAAATCGAGATTATTACTTGTTAAACTCCTTGTTGATGGCCCAATTCGTTTCATTGATACTCAATTTTCAATCTTATGAAACTCACCAAACAAACCAGACATCAAAAACCTCAGCATGGAAACCATGGAGGGTACCCGGCGAATTCAAATTACCACTTGCTCCAAAGGTCCTCTATATTGAAAACCAGACGTCAATAGTTTAGGGTATGCTCCATGGACCCTGGCTGCCCACGCTCCATGTCCAAGGACATTTGCATCTTACATGTCATAGAGTCATCGAGGTCTACAGCATGGAAATAGGCCCTTCTGCCCAACTTCCCCATGCTGTCCAGCTTTCACAATTAAACTAGTCTCATGTGCCTGTGTTTGGTCCATTTCCCTCCATACCTATCCCATCCATGTATTGTCTAAATGTTTTTAAATGATGAAATTCCACCACTCCACCCCGTCACCCCATTCTAGACACTTGTCACCCTCTGTGGGAAAATGTTGCCCCTCCAGACCCTTTTGTATCTCTCCCCTCTCATCTTAAACCTATGCCCTCCACCCCCCCCCCCCTCCCATCTTGGGGAAAAGCCATTGTGCTAACCTCCCACAACACTCACAGCACCTCTCTGATCCTTGAACAGGACATGTCTGCACTTCAGTGCTGCACAGGATCATGTTTTTACAGGAGTATACTCGAGGGAAATCAGGAGAGCAAAAAGGGGACATGAAATAATTCTAGGAAATGGTTTAAGGAGAATCCAAAGACATTCTACAAATCCTGCAGGGGAGATAGGGGAAGCACTAAATGAATATTTTTCAACAGTGTTCACTCTAGAAAACGATAATGTTGTCGAGTAGATTACTGAGATACAGGCTACTAGACTAGGTGGGATTGAGGTTCACAAGGAAGAGGTATTAGAAATTCTGCAGAGTATGAAAATAGATAAGTCCCTGGGCCGGATGGGATTTATCCTAGGATCCTCTGGGAAGTCAGGGAGGAGATAGCCTAGCCTTTGGTATTGATCTTTAAATCATCATTGTCTACAGGAATAGTGCCAGAAGACTGGAGGATAGCAAATGTGGTTCCCCTGTTCAAGAAGGGGAGTAGAGACAATCCTGGTAATTATAGACCAGTGAGCCTTACTTCAGTTGTTGGTAAAGTGTTGGAAAAGGTTATAAGAGATAGGATTTCTCATCATCTAGAAAATAATAATTTGATTAGGGATAGTCAGCACGGTTTTGTGAAGGGTAGGTCGTGCCTCACAAACTTTATTGAGTTCTTTGAGAAGGTGACCAAACAGGTAGATGAGAGAAAACTGGTTGATGTGGTGTATATGGATTTCAGCAAGGCGTTCGATAGGGTTCCCCACAGTAGGCTATTGTACAAAATGCGGAGGAATGGAATTGTGGGAGATATAGCAGTTTGGATGAGTAATTGGCTTGCTGAAAGGAGACAGAGGGTGGTGGTTGATGGGAAATGTTCATCCTGGAATCCTGTTACCAGTGGTGTACCGCAAGGGTCGGTGTTGGGTCCACTGCTGTTTGTCATTTTTATAAATGACCTGGATGAGGGTGTAGAAGGGTGGGTTAGTAAATTTGCAGACGACGCTAAGATCGGTGGAGTTGTGGATAGTGACGAAGGATGTTGTAGGTTACAGAGAGACATAGATAAGCTGCAGAGCTGGGGCTGAGAGGTGGCAAATGGAGTTTAATACGGACAAGTGGGAGGTGATTCACTTTGGTCGGAGTAACCGGAATGCAAAGTACTGGGCTAATGGTAAGATTCTTGGTAGTGTAGATGAGCAGAGAGATCTCGGTGTCCAGGTACACAGATCCTTGAAAGTTGCCACCCAGGTTGACAGGGTTGTTAATAGAGGGATCGAGTTCCGGAACCATGAGGTTATGCTACAGTGTTACAAAACTCTGGTGGGGCCGCATTTGGAGTATTGTGTACAGTTCTGGTCACCGCATTATCAGAAGAATGTGGAAGCTTTGGAAAAGGTGCAGAGGAGGTTTACTAGGATGTTGCATGGTATGAAGGGAAGGTCTTACAAGGAAAGGCTGAGGGACTTGAAGCTGTTTTCATTAGAGAGAAGAAGTTTGAGAGGTGACTTAATAGAGATATTTAAGATAATCAGAGGGTTAGATAGGGTGGACAGGGAGAGCCTTTTCCCAAGTATAGTGATGGTGAGCACGAGAGGGCATAGCTTTAAATTGAGAGGTGATAGATATAGGACAGACGTAGTTTCTTTACTCAGAGAGTAGTAAGGATATGGAATTCTTTGCCTGCAATGGTAGTAGATTCTCCAACTTTAAGTATATTTAGGTTGTCAATGGGCAAGCATATGGGCATACATGGAATAGTGTATGGGCTTCAGATTGGTATGACACGTCGGCGCAACATCGAGGGCCAAAGGGCCTGTACTGCGCT
Organism: Chiloscyllium punctatum; assembly: GCF_047496795.1. Lineage (NCBI taxonomy): Eukaryota > Metazoa > Chordata > Chondrichthyes > Orectolobiformes > Hemiscylliidae > Chiloscyllium > Chiloscyllium punctatum. Next base: position 12,861,367 of record NC_092747.1, on the reverse strand, counting down.
GTAATGTTCTATGTTAAATACATTATAAATAAATGAATAACCAGGCAGAGAAGAGGACCCCTTAAAGATCAACTTGGCTGTCTGTGGAACCACAGAAGGTGAGTGAGATGTTATTATTGCAGCAAGGATAACTGTATGCTTATGGACTTTGCACCTCGTTCATGGCGTGGACCTTTGGGCTTTTCTCTGGCTATCATAGCCCTCGCTTACTCTGAGGCCACCTGGATGTTCACAGCATCCCTGTCTCCCATTGTCTTGCCTTGTCTTTTTGCACATATCTCCCTTGGTCAGAGATACCAGGCTCATATTATTTCTGTCTTGCCTTGTGATTTAACACAAAGGATACTGGTGAATCCAGAGATGTCTGCTGAGTGGCATGCTACGCTATGAATAGCAAGCGATAAGGTGGGACCAGAATTGAACATGATGAATAATAGGGAACGGGGTAGATCACCAATGAGGCAAAACAGTAACTGCTGGAGAAATTCATCAGGTCGGGCAGCAGAAAGTAAAATAGCGTTGAGTCCAGTACAACTTTTCTTTGAAACTGATTCAGACCTAGTGAGTTTCTCTGGCAATTTCTCATTTCTATTTCAGATTTCCAGCACCTGCAATAAATTTGCTTTTAATTCATGGGGTGGGTTTGATATGATACAGTGAGTAAATCCACCCTTTCAAAATCTTAACGGAACTCGGACTTAGTCAAAGTAAAAGCACAATTTAGACGCAAAATTGATTTTCCCTCCAATTTGGAATCCAAGTTCTCACATTGTAAGTTATGCCTATTGACTTTCATAACAATATCCAGAATAGAAAGTTGGAAGTGGAGTGCATTCAAATGTTTTTTTGATGAGTCACTACTCTTGAACAGAAACAATCACGTTCTCACAGGAGAGCTCAAAGAAACAAATCATACAAATTCAGAGAATTAGCTTTGGTGAGATACCAGAAGGACAAGACACGTGAAATCAGTTCTTTGCAAAAAATAAACGACAGACTTTTTGTCATATAGGGGGTCCAAGATATTTCTAAACGGAGATAAATTTGTTTTCAAATGGCAATCATGGCAATCAAGCTGCAAGAGAAATGTTTCTTAAGAGACGGAGAGATAGAGGCCGAGAGAGAGTAATTATTGACATAATTGAATGAAGTTGTAATGTTAAATCTGACAGAAATGGAGGAAAAAGGATACAAAGCATTTATGTCAATCAGAATCAATCATTTATTTTGCTACCACCATAGGAAGACCATAGCTGTAAGACAATAAGGTATAGGGATGGAATTAGGCTATTCAGCCCATCCAGTCTGCTCTGCCATTCAATTATGACTGATATATTTCTCAACAACATTCTCCCGAGAACCTTTGACCCCCTTACTGATTAAGAACTTATCGCTGTCTTAACTATATTCAATGACAGCTCTACAGCCCTGTGCGACAATGAGTTCCACAGATTCACCACTCTAAGGTTGAAGAAATTGTTTCTCATCTCAGTTTTAAAGGGTCATCCCTTCCCTCTGATGTTGCCCGTTGGGGTTCTCATTTCTACTGTTAGTGGAAACATTTTCTCCATATCCATTCTATCCAGGTCTCTCAGTGCTTGATAAGTCTCAATGAAATCCACCCACATCCTGTTCAACTCCGTCAAGTACAGACCCAGATTCCTCAACCACTACTCATATCACACACCCTTCATCCCCGGGATCATTCTTGCTGAACCTCTACTGGACCCCTCCAATGCCAGCACATCCTTCCTTAGATATTGGACAAAAAACAGCTTACAAGATTCCAAATGCAACCTGACTAGAGCCTTGTACTCATAAAACACTTCAGGGAACACCTCTGGGACATGTGCACCAAACAACCCCACCATACTGTGGCTGACCACTTCAATTCCCTCTCCGCCAAGGACATGCAAGTCCTGGGCCTCCTCCACCACCAAATCCAAGCCATCTGATGTCTGGAGGAAGGATGCCTCATCTTCCACCTTAGGACCCTCCAACCACATGGCACTAACATTGATTTCACCAGTTTCCTCATTTCCCCTCACCCCAGATCCAACCTTCCAGCTCAGCACTGCCCTTCTTGACCTGTCCCACCTCTCCATCTTCCTTCCCACTGATCCGCTCCACCCTCCCCTCTGACCAATCACCATCACCCAACCTGTATCTACCAATTGCCTTCCCAGCTACCTTTCCCCCAGCCTAACCCCCACCCTCCTATTATCTCTCAGCCCCCTTCCTTCCCCCACATTCCTGATGAAGAGCTTATGCCCAAAACGTCGATTCTCCTGCTCCTCGGACACTGCCTGATCTGCTGTGCTTTTCCAGCACCACACTTGTCGACACAGCCTTATACCAACTTATGGAGAAATGCAAGAAGCAATGGACAAGTATAAGATGGGAAACTGTTTTAAGAACATCTGAGATGGCGGGTTTTTCAAGTATTGATAGTGATACACTCCAACTAAGGATGGGTCTGTGCTGTATAATTTCACTTGCCTGGTCAGAAGTGGTTGGCAAAAAGGTTCCTCAAGTATCTTGGCTTGGTTACGTTATAGTGAGCAAATAACCTTTGACAAGAACTGAAAGTGTACAGGCTACAATTAAATGAATGGCATTTGGAAGATGTATCTCCAATTAATGTGTACCTCTTTCTCATTTCATATCTTTTTAGTTAGAATCCAGAGAAAGGATTGACATTAAGGCAGTCAGTTCAGCTGCATGAACAAAGCCCACAAAAGATATCTGAACTCAAATCACTGTTTCATAAGAAGCAAAAGTAGGCAGTCAATTTTCTGAAACAAAAACCTCACCAATGACCAAGATAAATTTTTCTTTATAGTGATGCCACTTCAGGGATCAATGTTGATAAGAGTCGAACAGTGTGGTGCTGGAAAAGCACAGCAGGTCAGGCAGCATCCGAGGAGCAGGAGAATCGATGTTTTGGGCTTAAGCCCTACTTTCCCGATGAAAGGTTTTTGCCCAAAACATTGACTCTCCTGCTCCTCGGATGCTGCCTGACCTGCTGTGCTTTTCCAGCACCACACTTTTCGACTCTGACTCTCCAGCATCTGCAGTCCCCACTTTCTCCTCAATGCTGATCAGGCCAACAAGAAAGACCCAATGCTATTTTATGAAAGCCTGCTACAATGAGATCACGTAGGCTTACCAAAAAAAAAGAATGAGCAGACCCTCTTCTAAAAATGAAGTCCAGAACCTGAATCAATAAAAACTTTCAAACGGGAAATGAATTAAAGGGAAGGGTTTCAGAGGCTGTGCACAAAGAGTATGGGGTGGGTAGAATTAGTGGAAAACTCTTTCAGACATTGGTGAAAGTATGATTTGCGAATGGTCTCCTTTTCTGCTCCAAAAAAACACCTCCTACAGTTCAGTTCCACTCAATAGTATACTGATGTTAGCCTCGATTGCAAATTCAAGCCTATGAAATAGACCATGGCTCACAATGTGTGAGATAATACCAATGTGTCAGAATAATGTTTAGAGACACATAACATTAGTACACCTTTAAGACACATGCTTATGACATAATGACAGCATAATATCATTTGGCCTAATCATGTAAAGATCTTAGAATCCATATTAACTCACATCGTTTGAAGCATGATATGCTACTCAAATCATTCTTCTCTGATGGAACTGATCGCTTAAGGTTGTCCAGACACTGATGTGCCTATGAATGTAGTGTTTGTACATAATAACCGGGCTTATATTAAATTCCTGTTGAATTCTTCAATACCACAATATCCATGCCCAGTATTTAATGCCACAAGGGATAGCATAAATAATGACACACCATTTTACATGCCAGAGGCAAAAGCTAAATGCTACGATTGAGCCTAAACAGAAACATTTATCCTGCTGTTGTGGAGATGGAAAATGTGTTGCTGGAAAAGCGCAGCAGGTCAGGCAGCATCCAAGGAGCAGGAGAATCGACGTTTCGGGCATAAGCCCTTCTCCAGGAATCCTGAAGAAGGGCTTATGCCTGAAACGTTGATTCTCCTGCTCCTTTGATGCTGCCTGACCTGCTGCGCTTTTCCAGCAACACATTTTTCAGCTCTGATCTCCAGCATCTGCAGTCCTCACTTTCTCCTAGTTGTGGAGATGGGTCAAGTTATGAGACATGATTTAATATCACCAAGGATTATTGGAATGGCCAAAATAATTTAAAATTCATTGCATAACTGCTGCTGTCCAAATGATTTATTGAATATCTTGTAGTGAGGAACGTTCCCTTCATTTTATTGTGTTTCAAAGATAATGGGCATTGCTGACATTGCCAACATTTCTGTCCATCTCTAATCGGCTTTGAATTTAATCGATTGTTAGGCCTTTGGAGAATTGTAAAGAGTTAAACAGATGAAGGTCAGACTGGATAAGGACATTGAAGGACTTTGGTGAACCAGCTGAGTTTTGACAACATGCTTTATTCATCAATACGAATGGCTGCCTTCATATTGCAGGGAGAAAGTGAGGACTGCAGATGCTGGAGATCAGAATTGAAAAGAGTGATGCTGGAAAAGAACAGCCGGTCAGGCAGCATCCGAGGAGCAGGAGGGTCGACGTTTCAAGCATACACACCAATCAATCCCACTGCCCTATGGCCAACCACTTCAACTCCCCCTCTCAATCCACCAAGGACATGGAGTCTCCTCCACCACCACCAAACACTAGCCACCCGATGCTTGGAGGAAGAACACTTCATTTTCTACTTTGGGATCCTCCAGCCACAAGGGATCCATGTTTATTTCACCAGTTTCCTCATTTCTCCTGCCCCCACCTTGTCCCAGATCCAACCCTCTAACCCAGCACCTTGAACCTGTCCATCTCCTCTCTCACCTATCTGCTCCACCCTCCTCTCTGACCTATCATCTTCTCTCCCACCTGCATCTATTTATCATATTCTCAGCTACCTTCTCCCAGCCCCACCCCCTCCCACTTATCTGTCAGCCCCCTTGGGCCCTGATCTTTCCTGATGAAGAGCTCATTCTTGAAACGTTGATTCTCCTGCGCCTCAGATGCAGACTGACCACCTGTGCTTTTTCAGCACCACACTCTTCGACCTTAATATTACAGTGTTCTAAATTAGTTTAACTTCCATTAGATTTTGTTGGGGATTTAGACATCTATACCGTTAGCATCTGCCTGAGTCTCTGGATTGTTACTTAGTCATAAAATCATACAACATGGTGTGATGATGGCGCTCCTTCAGCCCTAACTTTTCTTTCAGATAGGTTGTAAAAGCAATGATTCCAAAATGTCTGGCTTGTATGGGTCTTGGGACTAGATTGATTATAACTAACAGATACTGCTTCAGGAAAAAAGGCTTTCAAGTTTTTTATTGAACTAAACATTTGCACAATGAAAGGGGAGTGGCCAGTTCTCCCAGATTAGCTTTTCTCTGGTTTGGTTTGGCTTTTGGCAGGCTGGCTGTTTACTAAAAGTAGTCAGACAGTTTCTGAGGCTGCTGGTCTGGAAACAGCTCCGTGGAAGAAGGTGTTCCATGCTGCCATCTCTCTCTCTCTCCTATAAGACTCTGTGTTTTATTTTACTTTTTGTACCAAACGGTGTTTATGGGGATTGTTGGAACAGCATCATTAAATTGGGATAATCTGTTGGGTTTTTGGATAGGATAAGTTATTCAGTATTCTGTTCTCTTTTGTTTGTGTTTCATTCGGCAATCTTGTAAATACATTCGGTTTTGTTTCAACTATGTTTCAACCAGCTGCATCTCTCCTGGAATATTTGTGTTGCACCTGATTAACGCACGGTGGCACAGTGGTTAGCACTGCTGCCTCACAGCGCCAGAGACCCGGGTTCAATTCCCGCCTCAGGCGACTCTCTGTGTGGAGTTTGCACATTCTCCCCGTGTCTGTGTGGGTTTCCTCCCACAATCCAAAAATGTGCAGGTTAGGTGAATTGACCATGCTAAATTGTCTGTAGTGTTGGGTGAAGGGGTAAATGTAGGAGTATGGGTCTGGGTGGAATACGCTTTGGCTGGTCGGTGTGGACTTGTTGGGCCGAAGGGCCTGTTTCCACACTGTAAGTAATCTAATCTAAAACAACTCGCAAAATTCGGGTCTGGGCTACTTTCTTGAAATGTTTTGAAGGAGGTCTGGCCAGTCCATAACAATAGAAACAGACCCTTCGATCCATGACAAACATGATCCCAAACTAAACCAGTCCCACCTGCCTGCTCCTGTCCCATATCCCTCCAAACCTTTCCCATTCATGTATCCATCCAAATGTCTTTTAAATGTTGTAATTGTATCAGCCTCACCACCTCCTCAGGAAGGTCATTCCACACATGAACCACCCCCTGTTTATTAAAAAAAAGCCTCTTACATCTTCTTAAAATCTTTCTCCACTCACCTCAAAAATGTGCCCCTTAGTCTTGAAATTCCTCATCTTGAGGAAAAGACAACTACCATCAACACCTATCAGATCTCTCTGTAACATTACCATGACATTGTTAGTCCTGTAATATTGCCACAGTACCACCATGACTTTATAACCCTTGCCATTTGTTATTATTAAGCATACAGAAGTAGTACAGATTTAGATAGAGTGGACAAACAAACTATGGGGATAGAGCATGGAAATGGAGCTGAGTGGATTGCTCTACTCAGGGTCAGCATGCATTTGATGTGCTGAATGGCCTCCTTAAATGTTGTGATGGCACAATGTTGCCAAAATCCTCTACCATATCATAATTTTATGATGAGACTCACTTAGAACTTTCAATGATACAGAACTTGATTATTCCTGGAAGAAAAGACACATTGGGATCAATCCGAGGATGCTTTTGGCAGTGTCTGAGTTATATTACATTTTATTTAGAGGAAATTCTGTTGTTACAGAAGTCACATTTTCTCACTCTATCATATCAAACTCACCACATCCCTTTCAAGTCGATTATGTCTGAGTTTGGTCCCATCTTCCCATTCAGTGAAATATGTATAAAGTGAAGCAGTGCACCCAAGTGAGCGTTTCAGTCCAGGGCTCCCCTGCACATTTCCTGGACTCAGCAAACAGCAGGAAGTCACACTCCACTTTGTGGGGACGGTCCAGGAGATCTTGCCGGGTGGGTGCTAACGTGGGGCTTCCTCCTTCTCCAGGACCAGAAGAAGACACCACAACACCCGACCATGACCCAAGGCTGGCCCCCTGGTTAAAGTTGCGTCAGCTGTCTGGAGAAATGCCCGGCAGGTGAGTGTCACTACACAATAGAACCAGCAAAGGCACAATTGGCCAAATGACCTCCTTCTGCCAGATAATGATTCTGTAATTCAGTGGGTTTCCCTTCCTGATACCCTCAAACTTTCTCCGGAATTTTCTTCCTTTTGGTCGTTCATTCATCACCGGTCCCTAGCCTTTAACATTTCCTTGGAAGGTTAGATGTCAAACATTGTCTCACAATCCTTCTGTTATGTCTTATGTTGCTAAAAGTGTAATGTAACTGTAAACTGTTGTTGAACAATTGATTAAACGAAGCATCTGACCAAGAAATACTGACCTAAAAGTATTGCACCATGACTCATGTAAATGCTATCACATGTTGTTAATGGTGAAGCGTGACCAATCAGCACTTGGCAGCATGACCTCTTCAATTAGCAGAAAGTGAGGACTGCAGATTCTGGAGATCAGATGCTGGACTCTTGATGAAGGGCTCTTACCCGAAATGTTGATTCTCCAGCTCCTCGGCTGCTGCCTGACCTGCTGTGCTTTTCCAGCACCACACTCTCAACTCTGACCTCTTCAATTGCCAGCCCACAAGATTTCTGAAGCAGACTGCTTTTGCTAAATATTGATCTGCTATATTTCTAAGTCAGGTGGCTGTGACATTTTCATTGCAAGTTGCTGTTACCTGGTATTAGTTGTAATAACAGTCGTGGAAGCATTTTAAACAGGTTACAACCTGTTTACAAATTTAAACAGTGGCCTATTTGACTGACAGGTATATTTGCAGTGTTCTATGAGTGCAATACACTCAAATGATTATGTCAGTGGAGTTAAACACTGGGAGTTTATGATTTGAAATAAGTATCTAATCTACTGCACCAGTGAGCCACGTAACTGGTGTCTTACAAATACATTTACAAGATCCCACTTATGAATTACAAATGAGGGAGTGCAAATTCTGCACTTATTTCTGCATGTTAAAGGGATCCAGTTTCAGCCATGGCTCAGTTGGCAGCATTTTCACTACCGAGTGAATGGGTTTGAATACCACTCCAGGGAAAACAAAAATCTAGGCACAGACTGTGGAATACTATCGGTCTATGAGATGTGAGTCTGAAGACTACTCACTCAATTGAATCTGAAAGAATCTCATGGTGCTGTTTCAAAAATGAACGAAAATGTTTTCCCCTGTGCACTGGTCAATATTTATCCCTCAATCCATTTTATTGTGTTCTGCCAGTTTGTTTTATATTTTATGTATCTCAGAGCAACGCAGCAATGCTATCAATTTTTACTTTGGCAAGAACTTTATTTGCAAGGTTTTGTACACTGCATTCAAATATTTACACCACGCTTCCAGCTCATTTTTTGCTAGCTTTTATACATCTGTATAGTTTTCTTTGAGTCAATACTGTTATGTTAGTCATGGACAATTCAAATCCCAGAATTCAATCTAGTTTGATAGATCATTTTCTTAAAAAAAAATAACTTGGCAGTCTTTCAATGAAATATAGGCACAGAACTCTGCCATTTTGATTTTAACAATGAGCCATACATTTATTATATACAAAAACTACAATAGACCAAATCAAATTGTCTAAAAATAACACCATTTAAAAGTTTTCAAAACACACAACCAAACAAAATTCCGTCCACCTCCAAAACCATCACATTATAGTTAATCAAAATCTGGAGATTTTTTCCTTCCCTGTCCAATCTGTAAGTTTGAATTAACTGCTTCTTTTCAGCTCCAATGTTGTACTTTAGGAAGTCTTTTCCCTTGAATGTACATATAACTGTGAGTTTAAACTGTCTCAGCGAGGAGGAATCCCTACAGTGTGGAAGCAGCCATTCAGCTGATCGATTCCACACCAGCTCAGCTGAAGAGCATGGCAAATCCACCTAAAACTGAAGCACCCGGATGAAACTCACACAGACACACAAAGAATGTATAAACTCCACACAGACAGTCACTCGAGAGATGTGAATAATCTGCAGAGTTTTAACCAAACTAAATTCTCTTGTTGCACTTTTACTTGCTCTTAACAAGAGACCACACCTGGAGTACAGGTTGTGCTACAACATCCATTTCGCTAGCACAAATTTGCTACAACAAAATTGATGAGTTGAGAACATTATTTCTAAAGTGCAAATGTTTAAAATGTGTATTGGTTGTAATGCATTTCCGGCCCCATTAGTTTAAATTGTGCTGCTATTCTGCGATTTTCTTATAACATGAGATCGCACGAGAATGGACCTACTGCATTATAGCAGAACCAACTGTATTGTACACAGTTTTGGTCAACCATACTTGAGGAAAGATGTAGTGGCATTGGAGGCAGTTCAGAAGAGGTTCGCCAGATTGGTCCCGGAGATGCGGGGTTTGTCGTATGAAGACAAATTGAACAGTTTAGGCCTATACTCTCTGGAATGTAGAAGAATGAGGGGAGATCAAATTGAGGTCTTCAAGATGATAAAAGATGCTTCCTCTTGTGGGACATTCTAGGTTGGGAGGTCATAGTCTGAGGATAAGGGGTTGCAAATTTAAAACGGAGTTGAGGTGAAACTACTTCTCCTTAATGGGTTGTGAACCGGTGGAATTCACAACCCCAAAATGCAGTGGATGCTGGGAGAGTGAGTAAACTTAATGAGGAGTTAGACAGGTTTTTAATTGATAATGGGTTGAAGGGATATGGAGAGAAGGAGGGGAGTGAGGAGCATATCAGCCATGATTGAATGGCGGAGCAGACTCGAAGGGCTGATTGGCCTAATTCTGTTCCTGTATCTTATTATTAGCTTTGTTTCAAGGAAAGAAAATACTTGTATCTGACTTTTATCAGGTCTTCTTCAAGTATGCCAAAAGCTGTACAATCTTTGTGTTTTACTAAGCTACCAGTCTTTGATAATTCTAAATTTAAATGTCTTTCAATATTTTCTCTTTCTTGTCATAAACTTCTACTGTATAAATAAATCCCATATTCTGGTTTAACATCATGGCTCTAGAAAGATTGATCAGTTAATTTTTAAATCCCTCCACAAAAAAACACCCATTTGCCGCTAGTTTTAAATCCAAGCCATAAAATAATATATAAGTCACATCTCTCAGTCACAGTATCCAGGCTTACCCAATCACACACAGTAAGCATAGGTCATTTATGAAATTCACCTCATCAAACTCAGAACAATTTGAAAAGAGAGGTACGTTCAATTGAGGCATTCAAGATGGCAATGGATGATTATTCAGATAGCAGTAGTGTGCAGGGACATGGGAGAAATGGAAGATTGGCATTAGATAGATTGTTTCAGTTATCGTCACATTGCTATTTGTGGGATGTTCATGTGCATGGCAGTTGAGCTCCCTGCACGGTAGTATCCAGTCCTCAGGGTTCAAGTAATTTGTGTCTTTCTCTTTCATGGAACATGGACATCACTGGCAAAGCTGAAAGGGTAGATGGGATTTTGTTTTGCTGTGTTTTACCTCAGAAGCTTCTGAGAAGGTGATGAGCAACATTAAGTATTGCTGTCTATGTAGTGTAGGTATTGTTACAACACGGGATAAACTCACAATTATATGTACATTCAAGGGAAAATACTTCCTAATGTACAGCATAAGAGCTGAAAAGAAGTAATTAATTCAAACTTACAGATTGGACAGGGGAGAAAAATATCTCTAGATTTTGATTAACTATAACATGATGGTATTAGAGGGTAGATGGGATTTTGTTTTGCTGTGTGCTGCCCCAGAAGCTTCTGGGAAGGTAATGAGCAACATTACATTCTGCTGTCTTTGTGGTGTAGGTATTGTTATGACACAGGGTAGCCCCCCACAGCCAGATAATTTAAACTTGCAACACAGAAATAGTTTAACTCGTGCTGCAGTCTATTAAAATTCGAGAGGCCATGAACTCTTCCCAAAAGTCACCATTGAAAGTAAAAAGTAACAACTTTATTTTTTAAACTCTAACAGAGAATATTAACTAACAACTATTTCCCTTCTACAATACCGATAAAACCCCTAATTAAGATTTACCAAAAAGTCAAATTTCAAAACCAACTGGCTGTCGAATCTTCTCTTTGTATCTTCCTCTGTCTTTTTTTCTTCTTCTTTGGGATTTCTATTTCACAGGTCACTGATAGATAAAGGTACTTTTAAGAGAGCTATTCTCCGAGCTGTCTGCATGTGTTGGTGGCTTGGCAGTTCTCCTGGCTGATCTTTGATGCTCTGACTAACTGCTCCAAAATACCTGATTTTATACCCCAAAGCATCAGGTTATTGCATTGGTGTTAATAAGTGTCAAAATACTAAATTCAAACTTGATTGGAGTTTAGTTTCTCAGGGCATAATTTAAACTAATTGGCCAAATTTGAATTTGTTTTTGTCTCATAACAACCCAGATACTGCTAGCTGCTGGACCAAATGTTACATTGTAAATTTTCCAGCACTCCGTGTGCTTGCTAGGTCCTTCAACTCTCTTAAAAGTACGGTACATCTTCATAACAGTATTCACAAAGTGCATTCAGAAATAAAATTCTCAGATTTTGACCAGAAAGAGTGAAGGAACAGCAATCCAAGAGAGAATGGTGTTTGACTTAGAGAGGGAACTGGAGATGTTGGTGGTGCCACATCATCGCTGTTTTTGGCTGTTTACACATTAAAAGTTGGGGCTTTGGAAGGTGCTGTCAAGGATAACTCAATGAGTTCATTCAGTGCATCTCGAAGGACAGCAGTTTGGGTGGTGAAGGTGTTCCAATAAGGCTGTTTTGGAGGAGTTCCAAGAGTTGGACCCATTAATGATGACCTATCCTTCGGGGTTAGAATTCTTCAGCCCATTTTGTCTTTTTCAGACTTCTGCTTAAAGTAAAGTAACTGATTTTACTTGTTAGATGCTTCCTTGTGATTATTTGGAACAGGAGGCACAATGAGAATGTTTATTACTTTGAGATTTCCTCATGGGAGAGTCTGTATTCCTTTTTTCCGGGATTGTCCCAGTTTTCCCAACACAGTTCATAGAATCTTTACAGTGTGGAAGCAGGCCATTCTTTCCACAAATCCACACTGACCCCCTCCCACCCCCAAAGAGCATCCCACCCAATCCCATCTCCCCACCCTATATTTCCCATGGCTACCCACCTAGCCTGCACATTCCTGGACACTATGAGCAATTTAGCATGTTCAATTTACCTAACCTACCTGACAGTGGGAGGAAATCAGAGCACCCGGAGGAAACCTATGCAGACATGAGGAGAATGGGCAAACTCCACACAGACAGTCACTTGAAGGTGGGATTGAACCCAGGTTGCAGGTGCTGTGAGGCAGCAGTGCCACTGTGCTGCACAGTTAGACCAAGTGGATGAACAAGCAATAAACACATTTGAATAGGAATAGTAGGAACAGTTAGGAAGAGAGCACTCAGCTAGTTTTTTTTTCCCTGAAGTAAGATTGACCATTTTAAGCAGCAGGCAGCAATGAAGGAATTAATTTCATTATATCTCCCTAACAGAGAGGACAGTACAGCGAGCAATGTAATAAGATGCTCAATCTTGCAATATACTCTAAGGTTAAAGAAAATGAATTAAAATATAAACTAATACACATACACAAGTTCACGACTTCAATAAGAACGAAGGAAACCTAAATAAAACCTGAGAATTTCCAAGGTTGAGCTGTGGATATATGAATGCACATAATCTCTTTACAAGAACTCCAGTCATATGCTTCCCTTTCTCATCTTGCCAGTTACTCACCATGACTTCCTCACCAAAACTACTTTTGTTCAGTTTATCTACAGCCAAAACACATAGGATTGTTGTCTGTGCTTTGGACACTTTGACCAGTTTCTGTATTAAAAACAGTTTATGCAAGCCCTCTGGTTGGTGAGGTGAACAAAGGGACACAGAATTTGATTTGTGGTTCAACTCAATTTTATTAACAAAATATTCCTTATTAAAAACATCATGTGAGTATTCCCAAATTTCCACAATATTTCCTCTATATCTATTTCTATCCGTCTGAGAAAGGATATTACCCACAACAATCCACATGTTTGAGCTGGGCCATTGGAATCTCCTGTGCTTTTCCAGCACCACACTCTCGACTCTGATCTCCAGCATCTGCAGTCCTCACTTTCTCCATTGGAATCTCCTCCCTCTCTGATGAAGATGGGTCTTGCAGGTCAGGGTGGATCTTCTCCTGGGTCTTCTTAGTTGCCACATGGTCTTCTGCCATGTTTCTTGCTGCAAGTCTTCACTGAGGGAGTGGCTCCCAGATGTGTACTTTTATCCACTCCTTGACCAGCTCATCCAGAATGCTCTGTGGCATTTGGCCAATGGGATCATGCACTGGGTTCAAGTAATCCAATGGGGGCCATGCAAACACTCTTCATTATAGCCATGCTGGGAGGTGTAAAATGTATTCACTCATGTAGTCAACGTGTCAGAAAGTCTGATCGACGCTTGTCCAGTACAAATCCTTTGGGCTGGTTGTAATTGGTTTCCCTCAAATCTTTGTAATCTTTTTGATATTTGTTTCAACTGTTCCCTGTAGCCAATAGCTGCTGACTGCTGTTCAATTTAGTTTGTTGATTTAGTTACAAATCATACAATACCAGGTTATAATCCAACAGGTTTATTTGGAAGTACTAGCTTTCAGATTGCTGCTTCTTCATCAGGTAAGGAGCAGCGTTATGAAAGCATGTACTTCCAAATAAACCTGTTGGACTCTAACCTGGTGTTGTGTGATTTTTAACGTTCTCCATCCCAGTCCAACACTGGCTCCTCCATATCATAATTTAGTTTGGCACGTACTAACAGAGAAACAAAGAAAAACTAACAGAGAAAGTAGTTTTCTTCCATGCCCCAATATATTTAACAAAAATATCATCATTTGACAAAAAATAACAAAAAGATCAATACTTCTGTTTTTCCTTGCTACATGTTTTCAATTGACCCATCCAGCTTCTTTCTCCTTCTGTTTGGGTAGCTCTTCCTACTTCAATTAGTTTGACTCAGCACTCGCTTCATCACTGACTTTTCAAGCACTGAACCATACCTTGGGCTACCAACTCCATTTAATGGTTGGGACTATAATATTAATTGATGTGACTCGCTTTACTCCACTGTTGGATTCTGGGATATCAACAATGCTTGGTTTCTCTTTGACTTTCAGTATCTTTCTGACTGTCACATGATTATAGGACAAAATTGGACAACAGGAAGTTTCCCCTTTTAAAGGATTACTTCGGTCAAGAAAATATAACACTGAAATAATTTCTTATCTGCAGTGGATATTTGAATGCACATAATCTCTTTACAGAACCCTAGTCATATGCTTCTCCTTATCACTTTTGTGGTTACTCACCATGACTTCCTCACCATCACCGAACTCTGTAAGTTTCATGCCACATGTACCAAGTCTTCATTTCGTCATTGACATCAGACTTAAGCAGAGCTGAAAATGTGTTGCTGGAAAAGCACAGCAGGTCAGGCAGCATCCAAGGAACAGGAGAATCGATGTTTCGGGCATCAGCCCTTCTTCAGACTTAAGCAACCAAGCCCTGTCTCAGACGTATATTTACCAATCAACCCAAAGGTGAGCAACCAGTTATAAACTCTGGGGTTAATATGAATGGCAGCAGAAAATGTTCCAGCTTGTATCAAAGAGAAAGATGAAAATTACAGCCTAGCTTGTCACTTTGCTCTGCAGAGTCCTCTTCACAATCTGTACACTTTATTTGATACCATTAGATGCTGGATGTTAAGGTTGAGTTAGAGTGTGCTTGACTTAACTCTTAGTTGGAATATTGCATGCAATTCTGGTCTCCTTCCTATCAGAAAGATATTGTGAAACTTGAAAGGGTTCAGAAAAGATTTACAAGGATGTTGCCAGGGTTGGAGGATTTGAGCTATAGGGAGAGGCTGAACAGGCTGGGGCTGTTTTCCCTGGAGCGTCGGAGGCTGAGGGGTGATCTTATAGAGTTTTACAAAATTATGAGGGGCATGGATAGAATAAATAGACAAAGATTTTTCCCTGAGGTTGGGGAGTACAGAACTAGAGGGCATAGGTTTAGGGTGAGAGGGGAAAGATATAAAAGAGACCTATGGGGCAACCTTTTCACACAGAGGGTGATATGGGTATGGAATGAGCTGTCAGAGGAAGTGGTGGAGGCTGGTACAATTGCAACATTTAAGAGGCATTTGGATGGGTATATGAATAGGAAGGGTTTGGAGGGATATGGGCCGGGTGCTGGCAGGTGGGACTAGATTGGGTTGGGATATCTGGTCAGCATGGACAGGTTGGACCGAAGGGTCTGTTTCCATACTGTACATCTCTATGACTCTATGAAATAGAAAATGAAGGAGGCAAATGTCAGGTATAGAAAGCTGGGATCAAGTGAATCCCTTGAAAGTATAAGGGGACTAGGGGAACACTTAAGAAGGAAATCAGGAGAGCAAAATCAAGATATGAGATGGCTTTGGTAGATAAGGTTAAAGAGAATCCAAAGAGGTTCGACAAGTACATAAAAGGGCAAAAGAACGATTGGGAGAAGCTAGGGTTCCTTAAAGATCAACAAGGTCATCTATGTGTGGAATCACTGGCGATGGGTGAAATACCCAAATGAATACTTCCCGTCTGTGGAGAAAGACATGGAAGTTAAGGAACTTAGGGAAATAAATGGCTATGACTTGAACATAGTCCACATTACACAATAGGAGGTACTGGAGGTCTTAAAAGCATAAAGGTAGATAAATCCCTGGAACCTGATCAGGAGTAGCCAAGGACAATGTGGGAAGTGAGGGAAGAAATTTCAGGGCCCCTAGCAAAGATATTTATATCATCTATGGTCATGGGTGAGGTACCAGAAGACGGGAGGGTAGCTAATGCGCCTCATTGAAGAAAGGCTGAAAAGATAATCCCGAGAACGATTGGCTGGTGACGTTGACTTCAGTGGTGGATAAATTGTTGGTGGAGATGTTGGGAGACAGGATTCACATGCATTTGGAGAGGGAAAGACTAATTAGGGATAGTCAGCATGTTTTTTTGTGGGAAATTGTATCTTATAAACTTCATTGAATTTTTTGAGGATGTGAGCAAAAAGATAGATCTGGGTAGAGTGGTAGATGTTGTTTACATGGATTTTAAGCAGGCCTTTGACAAGGATATAAGAAGCATGACTAATAGGTTTGTGGATGACAACAAAATTGGTGATAACAGTGGACAGTGGTGAAGGCTGAATTGAAAAGGATTGCACTGGAAAACACAACCGATCAGGCAGTATCTGAGGAGCAGGAGCATCAATGTTTTGGGCACAAGCCTTTGTCAGGAAGGCTATCTAATAGTATAATGGAATCTTGACCAGCTGGGCTAATGGGCTGAAGAATGGCAGATAGAGTTTAATTTAGATAACTGTGAGGTGTTGCATTTTGGTAAGGCAAACCAGGGCAGGATTTATACAGTTAATGGTAGTGCACTAGTGAGTGTTGATGAACATAGAGACCTAGGGGTTCAGGTACATGGTTCCTTAAAAGTGGTGTAACAGGTAGGACAGGGTGGTGAAGAAGGCATTTGGCACACAACTTTATTGGTCAAAACAATGAGTATAGGAGTTGGGATGCCATGCTGCAACTGTGCAGGACATTGGTGAGGCCACTTTTGGAATACTGTGTACAGAATGTGGATGTAGGCTTGCTCACTGAGCTGGAAGGTTCATTTTCGGATGTTTCGTCACCCTACTAGGTAAAATCTTCAGTGAGCCTCAGGTGAAGCACTGCTGCTAATTCCTACTTCCTATTTATATGTTTGGGTTTCTGTGGGTCGGTGATGTCATTTCCTGTGGTAATGTTATTTCCTGTGGTGAGGTCACTTCCTGTTCTTTTTCTCAGTGAATGGTAAATGTGGTCTAACTCGATGTGTTTGTTGATAGAGTTCTGATTGGACTGCCATGCTTCTAGGAATTCTCGTGCGTGTCTCTGTTTGGCTTGTCTTAGGATGGATGAATTGTCCTAGTTGAAGTGGTTTCCTTCCTTATCTGTATTTAAGGATACTCGTGAGAGAGTGTCATGTCATTCTGTGGATAGTAGATGTTCATGTATTCTGGTGGCTAGTTTTCTGCCTGTTTGTCCAATGTAGTGTTTGTTATAGTCCTTGCACGGTATTTTGTAAATTACATTAGTTTTGCTTCTTGTCTATATAGGGTCTTTCAAGATCATTAGCTGCTGTTTTAATGTGTTGGTGGGTTTGTGAGCAACCATGATGGCAAGGGGTCTGAGTAGTCTGGCAGTCATTTCCAAGATGTCCTTGATGCAGGGGAGAGCGGCGAGCGTTTCTGGATGTGTTTTGCCTGCTTGTTTGGGTTTGTTGCTGAGAAATCAGTGTTCATTGGGTACCCATTCTGTTTGAATACACGGTGTATAGGTGATTTTCCTCTGTTCTGCGTAGTTTCTCTGTGTGTGTTGGCTCGTTGAAATAATGTTCTGATGCAGCTTCTTTTGTGGATGTTGGGATGATTGTTTCTGTGGTTCAATATTTGGTCTGTATGTGTTGTTTTCCTGGATAAGTTGGCTTGAAGATCCCCATTGGCTGTTTGCTCTACTGTGACATCTAGGAATGGCAATTTGTTGTTCTTTTCCTTCTCTTTATGAGAGTAAGGGTATTATTGATGGTCTTGAAGGTTTCCTCTAATTTGTTCCATTTAGTGATGATGAAGGTGTCATCCATGTAGTGGACCCAATGTTTGGATTGGATGGTTGTGTACAGTTCTGGTCGCCCTAGTATATATAAAGGAGGTTAATACATTGGGAAGGAGAAAAGAGTCAGAATGATATTATTGGGACTGAAGGGTTTGACATACAAGGAGTGCTTTTTTTCCCTGGAGTACAGGAGGTTGAGGGGTGACCTTATAGAGGTTTATAAAGTCATGAGAGGCACAGATAAGGTGAAGAGCAAGGGTCTTTCCCTAAGGTAGGGAAGTTTGAAATTAGAGAGCATAGATTTAAAGTGAGAGTGAAAAAATTAAAAGGGACCTGATAGGCAACTTTCTCACTCTGAAAGTGGTGTTTATATGTTGTGAACTGTCAGAGGAAGTGCTAGCTGCAGGTACAATTGCAACATTTAAAGGACACTTGGACCGGTACATGAATAGGAAAGGTTTGAAGGAATATGGGTGAAACACAGGCAAATGGAACACGTTTTGTTTGGGAAACCTGGGTGACATGGACCAGATGGACTGAAGGATCTGTTTCTGTGCTATACGACTCAATGTCTCTATATGTTGTGTGTGTGTGTGTGTGTGTGTTGGGGATGGTGGGGGGAGCAATCGTGGGCAGGGTGTGAGGAAGGTGTGTGTGCGCGTGTGTGAGAATGTGTGGGATGTGTGTGTGTGTGTGTGTGGGCGGAGTGTGTATGTGGCGTCTGTGTAGTATGTTTGTAGGGTGTGTGTGTGTGGGAGGGTGTGTGTGTGCCTGTCTGTCTGTGTTTTTTATGGAGGCCTATTGGAGTATTGTGATGTGGATATGATATACCAAAGTAATCATCATTACCTCTTGAGTTGATTCAGGCTAATTAAAATTCAACTACCATAATTCCTGATGAAAGGCATAAGCCCAACACTGCTGCTCAGATGCTGCCTGACTTGCTGTGCTTTTCCAGCAACACACTCTTGACTTTGATCTCCAGCATCTACAGTCCTCACTTTCTCTTAGCAGCCATAATACCCCAATTACAGGCACAGTGAAAGCTATTTTGGGTTTTACTGGGGCTTTCCTTAAGGGGAGTGTGACGCACCAAGCTGATCACCATGAGTTGCTACATTGATTAGACCCATGAAAATTTAACTACACTAATCCCCCAATTAAAAAGAATTTTCTTTGCGTCAATTTCTGCGCACTGCATTAGATATCACTGCACTGCAATGTGGAACAATGCCAAGAGCAGAAATGGTTTAGGAGAGCAGTTTAAAATTATTTTAATGCTGAAAACTTGTAAAGATGGGCATCATTTGTTTGTCCCAGTTGAGGGCTCTTTTCAATCAACGGTTGAAGAAAGTGGAGAGTATTTGACGTCTTCATCCTAATAGCGATGGACAATGGTTAAGAAGGTGAAGGTAATAACATGGCACTGTACAACACTGCTGCTTCTGCTCTAACAGCCCGATATTTCTGACACCCCCATTTGAACAACAATGCTAATAGCTCTCATTCTACATTAAAATCAACATCACACTTTGGCCCAGTCAGTTTCATGTAAGAAAATCTAACTTTAAGACATCTTGCATTTTTCTCCTGAGATTACAGACTTAACTGCAGCTGTATTATTGTTGAAAGGAAGCAGAGCGTCTCTGACTTTCATTCTTATAATCAGCACAAAAATTATATGTTCAAGTCATTTCGCTTCTTCTCTGACTGAGCACAAGTTTTGATCTTCATACTCAATAACATCAACTTTTATTTCCACATCGACCGTTTGCAACTGGGATTGCCAAACTCCTGAACTAGCTATAGATTGACCTCTTTTTGACCTGGTGTGTCAAAGTTTTTATTATTTTATTATAAATCCAACCTGTGGATTTATTATGAACTAATGGGTTGCTGTTACCTCTACTCCTGCATGATTGATGTAACAACAAGTCTGGCATTTTGACTGAAAAAAATCAGAGCTTTTAAATGCTTTGTAGCTACCAAGAATAGTAACGTCTAAACTACACAGTCTGACACCGTGAACTTGGCTGCTCTTGATAGATCCCTCCAAAATCTTCTGGAATGATGCCAATTCAAGAAGAGGACTCCCTTGCAGATAGTAACAATCTCTTTCTGTCATCTCTTGCCTCATAAAAGGCTACCTTCCACTTCAGCTTTGGGGAGACTGGGCGCCCCCTAGCAGAGCGCTTTAGGGAACATCTCCGGGACACCCGCACCAATAAACCACACCGCCCCGTGGCCCAACATTTCAACTCCCCCTCCCACTCTGCCGAGGACATGGAGGTCCTGGGCCTCCTTCACCGCCGCTCCCTCACCACCAGACGCCTGGAGGAAGAACGCCTCATCTTCCGCCTCGGAACACTTCAACTCCAGGGCATCAATGTGGACTTCAACAGTTTCCTCATTTCCCCTTCCCCCACCTCACCCTAGTTCTAAACTTCCAGCTCAGCACTGTCCCCATGACTTGTCCGGACTTGTCCTACCTGCCTATCTCCTTTTCCACCTATCCACTCCACCCTCTCCTCCCTGACCTATCACCATCATCCCCTCCCCCACTCACCCATTGTACTCTATGCTACTTTCTCCCCACCCCCACCCTCCTCTAGCTTATCTCTCCACGCTTCAGGCTCACTGCCTTTATTTCTGATGATGGGCTTTTGCCTGAAACATCGATTTCGAAGCTCCTTGGATGCTGTCTGAACTGTTGTGCTCTTCCAGCACCACTAATCCAGAAACTGGTTTCCAGCATCTGCAGTCATTGTTTTTACCTTGTGTTTTGTACTGCACAGCACCTCAACTGTTTCCTGCTATTCACTTCAACCATAGTTGATCTACATCTTCAGGCCATTTTCTTGCCTTTGTTCCATTACCCTGGTTAAACTTTCCTGATTAAGAACGATCTGTACAAATCTTGCAGCGAGAGTGGGGGACTGGGATGAAGACAGGAAGTCCGAGGAGCCAAGAGAAACCACAAAAGAGGCATAAGTAGGTAAACCAGAAGTCACATCTGTTCTATACCAGACCAGAACCCCTCAAAACATTTTTATGAAGGTAGCCTAGATCCTAAGTCTTTCTCACTTTAAAGGCTGTGTCCCAGATGCAATGCGACTGGTCAAATTATTCAGCGTTAAGCAAAACACAGGTTATTTAAACACTATAGTTAAAATCAAATCAAAAAAAGAGGAATTTAGAATAACTTAACTCCAGTAGACACTGTAACTGTTAATAATGAACTGTTCCAATGCAGTAACAGCCCATAAACACACCATTTGGCAAGAAGGCAAATTCAGAAAAATAGATTTGTCGCACAGGTAACCCAGCAGCAGAGTGAAATTCCAGCTTCCAGATGTAACTGGGAGAGGGAAAAGACAGCTTCTACTCCTTCAAGCCCACAACAGCAATTGCTCAAAGTCAAACTTACAGACTAAAATAAAGCTAGAAAGCTTGGTCTGTGACAGCTGGCCACACCCAGCTGGGCTGCCTCTATTGTTCCAACTTAAAAAAACCCCAAAGCCTCATGAGCTGTTTACTTCCTTACACACAGGTCAGCACATCTCATTCAATCTCTCTTAACAAAGAACAGCACACAATAACTTCTTAAAGTTACAGCATCATCACACAACAAATCAAAAGAGCAATAATAGTGCATTACTATGTACAGTTCACTGGGGTACATCAAACCCATCAGAATATTTTTGATTGAAGTGAACAAATTGGAAAAGTACATGCAGAGATCTAAGCTTGCTTGGAATTATAGAATCATCCAGGAAAGAAGGAGTCCATTCAGCCCATTGTGTTTCTGCTGGTTTTCTATGAAAGAGTTATCCAGTTACCCCTATTCTGCTGTTTTTACCTCCATTCCAGCAACTCCTTCCTTTCCAAATCATTGTGCAATTTCATCTCTCACTGAACCTTTCCCCTACCTTTCAGCAGACTTCAGGTCATGAAGTGATGTATTAGAAAAAAAATCTCCTTCCCTTCTTCCTTAATCTTTTGCCAATTATATTAATCCTTACATTGCCTAATAACCTTTTAGATAGACAATTAAACCCATTTTTCTAAAGGAGAAACATGAGGGATAAAAGACTGTTTACCAAAGCAACAGGCCATTTCTCCAAAACAGCACAATTAATCGTTGCTCTTTCTATGATGAATTTTTAAGGTCTTCAGTAATTAAAATGAATCATTTGCATTGTTGCGGTTGCAAGAATCGAATAGCTGACTGCTGTAAATGCCAGGACATTTACATGCACACAGTCAACAACTTGCTTTTATCTGAACACCTTTAATGTGGGTAAATAACTCAAGATGCTTCACACCAAGTAATCAGAAATTTGCACTGGGCCAAAGGAGATTGGAAGATTTCTTCACCAGCATCATTGTATATCATATATCTTAGTCTTAGCCATTGTGCTTTAAAATGTCTACCTCATGCTTTAACTCAATTAAACATGCAAACACAGTGATCTCCAATATTAAACAGACTTATATAAGAAAGTAAGAACATAAGAAATCGGAGCAGGAGTAGGCTATCTGGCCCATCGAGCCTGCTCCACCATTCAGTAAGAACATGGCTGATCTTTTCATGGACTCAGCTCCACTTACCCGCCCATTCACCATAACTCTTATTTCCTTTGCTGTTCAAAAACCTATACATCTTTGCCTTCAAAACATTCAACGAGGTAGCCTTAATGGCTTCACTGGGCAGGGAATTCCACAGATTCACAACCTTCTGGGTGAAGAAGTTCCTCCTCAACTCAGTCCTAAATCTGCTGTCCCTTATTTTGAGGCTATGCCCCCTAGTTCTGGTTTCACCGTCCAGTGGAAACAACCTCCCTGCTTCAATCTGATCTGTTCCCTTCGTAATTTTATATGTTTCTGTTAGATCCCCTTGTTTGGACCATGCCGGACCCTCTCAAAATATTTTAAGAAGGTAGCCTAGCTTTTCTTACTTTAAAGGCAGATGGGAAGTGGATTTTCCAGGTGGGATGCTGCTGGTCAAACCACTCGGCTTTAAGCAAAACCGAGTTTATTTAAGCACTGCAGTTGAAACATGAACAAAAGAAAATGGAATTTAGGATAACTTAACTATGGAATAACTTAACTTATACAGCAACTATTGCTAATTAACTGCTCCAACACAGTAATATCCCTTAACACACCCTTGGCAGAAAAGTGAATTCAAAGGCAGATTCTTACAGGCGGGAGAGGACAACATTCAAAGAAATTTCAGAGAGAAGGTCAGAGGAGTTCTTTACTGAAGCTTGCAATCCAACTAGACTCTCACATTTTGTAGGTAAAAACAATGACTGCAGATGCTGGAAACCAGATTCTGGATTAGAGTGGTGCTGGAAAAGCACAGCAGGTCAGGCAGCATCCGAGGAGTCCTGCTCTTCGGATGCTGCCTGAACTGCTGTGCTTTTCCAGCACCACTCTAATCCAGGATGTCATGTTTTGTGACTGCAACAGCTTAAAACAAACTAGAAAAAAAACCTGAACTGGGAGAACTGGCCACTCCCTTCCAATGTTACGCTAGCCTCTTCCTAGACTCTTCAGCGTCTCTGCCTTTATGGCCTCTCTCTCGAAAAAAACCAAAGACAAAGTAACCTTTTAAAAGTGACAGCATTGTCACTCCCCTCATTCTTCTAAATTCCAAAGAGTATAGATCTCTCCTCATAGGGCAAACCTCTCAATTCTAGAATAAACCGAGTGAACCTTCTCCCATAATCAAGCACCCGAATATTTGAACAGTAGGCACCTTCCAAATTGACAACCTCAAACATATGTGAGAAAAGGGTGGAAGGTCAACCCAAAATTCGAAGGGTCAGTGCAAAAGGATAATGAATGCCAGTTTTACCAGAGACACTATTTTCCAAAAAAAAATGAATACTATGATTCTGGTGTCTAGTCCCAGACTGTGAAGACAGGCAATGAAGGAGATGGAGTGAAATGGAGAATTACACCTTTTGTACTTATCTCATAAGGACATTTTTAGAATAATGATAAAACGTGGGCTTGGTGATTATCAAATTGCATCATCTGATTTATCTACCTTTGTTTTTCAAGGAATAAAATTGTTTTCAAAACACACTAAACAATGGTGTAAAATGGCCACAACAGCTGACAATGTGGGTTAGCAAAGCATTGCAAAATCAACATGGAATTAACAAAATCATCTGAATTGAAATTAACATTTTTATCAAAAGACATTGAAAGTAATCCACCCAGTCAGTTATGAAGAAGCTCCCATTTCCTATTTTCAATTTACACAGTATGATAAATGTGAATGATTTGTTCACATGCACACTCAGGTCTTTACTGCTCCTGGATTCCCTTTTACTCTCTAACTCATACTGTTTTTCAATGTCTGACTAAGGTGTGTCACATCACATTTCTCTGCCATGTCTCCCCCCTCTTTAAAAACTTGTCAATGTCCTTTTGGAGTTCCACACTGTTCTCTTCACCGTTTGTAATTCCTCCAAGTTTTTTTTTCAATCATCTTATAACTTTGTACCCTGTAAAACAAGTCATTAAAATAAATCAGGAAAAGCAAGGGTCCCAATACCAACGTTTAGGTAATTCCATGATAAATGTTCCTCCAACTCAAAGGCCATTAATCTCTGTTTCCTATCACTCTTGATTCTGTATCTACATTGCTATTGTCGCTAACATATAATGATTTATAACTTTCTTCACAGGTCTGTTTAGTGGCACTTTTTCTGGAACTCTTTGTACACCACATTAACAGTGATACTGTCGTCGAGTCTTTCTGTTACCTCCTCAAAAAACTGCAGCACATTAGTTAGACTTAATTTCCCTTTCAGAAATCCATGCTGACTGCCAGATGGAGACCATTCAGCCCACTGTGTCCTTGCCACTTCTGCAGGAATAACTCTCCTAGTCCCATTCTCCTACATTTTGACTGCTTCCTTTCATCTAATGTTTTCCATTCAGATCATTAGACAATTTCTTTGGAATGCTATGATGAATTTGGCTTCTACCATACTGTAAGTTAAAGATCACACAACACCAGGTTGAAGTCCAACAGGTTTATTTGGATGAGGTAAAAACAATGACTGCAGATGCTGGAAACCAGTTTCTGGATTAGTGATGCTGGAAGAGCACAGCAGTTCAGGCAGCTTCGAAATCGACGTTTTGGGCAAAAGCCCTTCATCAGGAATAAAGGCAGTGAGCCTGAAGTGTGGAGAGATAAGCTAGAGGAGGGTGGGGGTGGGGAGAAAGTAGCATAGAGTACAATGGGTGAGTGGGGGAGGGGATGAAGGTGATAGGTCAAGGAGGAGAGAGAGGGTGTAGTGGATAGGTGGAAAAGAAGATAGGCAGGTAGGACAAGTCCAGACAAGTCAAGGGGACAGTTACTGAGCTGGAAGTTTAGAACTAGGGTGAGGTGGGGGAAGGGGAAATGAGGAAACTGTTGAAGTCCACATTGATGCCCTGGGGTTGAAGTGTCCCGAGGCGGAAGATGGATCGTTCTTCCTCCAAGCGTCTGGTGGTGAGGGAGCGGCGGTGAAGGAGGCCTAGGACCTCCATGTCCTTGGCAGAGTGGGAGGGGGAGTTGAAATGTTGGGCCACGAGGCGGTGTGGTTGATTGGTGCGGGTGTCTCGGAGATGTTTCCTAAAGCGCTCTGCTAGTAGGCGCCCAGTCTCCCCAATGTAGAGGAGACCGCATCGGGAGCAACGGATACAATAAATGATATTAGTGGATGTGCAAATAAAACTTTGATGGATGTGGAAGGCTCCTTTAGGGCCTTGGTTAGAGGTGAGGGAGGAGGTATGGGCGCAGGTTTTACAGTTCCTGCGGTGGCAGGGGAAAGTGCCAGGATTGGAGGGTGGGTTGTTTGGGGCGTGGACCTGATCAGGTAGTCGCGGAGCGAACGGTCTTTGAGGAAGGCAGAAAGGGGTGGGGAGGGAAATATATCCCTGGTAGTGGGGCCTGTTTGGAGGTGGCAGAAATGTCGGCAGATGATTTGGTTTATGCAAAGGTTGGTAGGGTGGAAGGTGAGCACCAGGGGCGTTCTGTCCTTGTTACGGTTGGAGGGGTGAGGTCTGAGGGCGGAGGTGCGGGATGTAGACGAGATGCGTTGGAGGGCATCTTTAACCACGTGGGAAGGGAAATTGCCATCTCTAAAGAAGGAGGCCATCTGGTGTGTTCTATGGTGGAACTGGTCCTCCTGGGAGCAGATCCGGCGGAGGCGGAGGAATTGGCAATACGGGATGGCATTTTTGCAAGAGGTAGGGTGGGAAGAGGTGTAATCGAGGTAGCTGTGGGAGTCGGTGGGTTTGTAAAAAATGTCAGTGTCAAGTCGGTCGTCATTAATGGAGATGGAGAGGTCCAGGAAGGGGAGGAAGGTGTCAGAGATTTGGATGTACTAGCATTGGAGCACTGCTACTCCATCAGGTGGCTAATGATGGAGCAGTGCTCTGAAAGCTCGTGCTTCCAAATAATGGTCAGACATGGAATTACCTGTTGGACTATAACCTGGTGTTGTGTGATTTTTAACTTTGTCCACCCCAGTCCAACACCTCCATGTCATGGCTATCATACTGTAAGTCAGGGCTTGTTGGCATTAAATATATCTTCAAACCTGATCATTAAGGGTTAATCGTTAAAGGCTGATTGGACATGACAATCAACAATTGAAGTAAAGTGGACATGTACATGTAAAGCAGGCTCAATGCAAAAACAGCCTGTTTTGACTTGGCCGGGAAAGTGACTGCCTGACCTTGAGGGTTGGTGGGGACTGTCTACTTGTGCAATCTAATTGCAGCCCCCGGACGTGTTTTCCATCTATTGTTTTGAGCGCTGGAATGGACTGAAGTTATTCTGAAACAGGAATCCAGCACTCAACCATAGATTCAGAATGGTATCAATGTCAGGAACTTGGTGCCACTCATTGAACTTTTCACCATCGGGCTGGGGTTCATGAGACCAGTGCTGTGGAGTCTGAGATAGAGCTCTGATCCCACTATCACCAAGGTCCCCGACAGACAGAAGGCAGTGTAATACATTATGGAGCTTAAGCTAAGAGGTTCATACGTGAGTTTGCACATTTCACTGATATATATTTGCTTCATATTGTCTGATTTGGATTCATCTTGGTCAGATCTTAAACAACCTATATGGTACTTCCAGTCTTATATTACAGTCAGTGAGATCATTAAGGTGATAGGAAAGAGAGACATGCCAAAAGACCAAGTCAGTGAATGGGCCTAAGGGAATGT
Source organism: Chiloscyllium punctatum (assembly GCF_047496795.1). Taxonomy (NCBI): domain Eukaryota; kingdom Metazoa; phylum Chordata; class Chondrichthyes; order Orectolobiformes; family Hemiscylliidae; genus Chiloscyllium; species Chiloscyllium punctatum. The sequence goes on along the minus strand of NC_092747.1, from coordinate 12,834,235 downwards.
CAGTGGTTGGAGGGCATTGAGACCAGCAGGAGGGTGGTGTGGAGTTTTGTTGATACTGGATTAGTGGTGCTGGAAGAGCACAGCAGTTCAGGCAGCATCCAACGAGCAGCGAAATCGACGTTTCGGGCAAGGGCTTTTGCCTGAAATGTCGATTTTGCTGCTCGTTGGATGCTGCCTGAACTGCTATGCTCTTCCAGCACCACTAATCCAGTATTTGGTTTCCAGCATCTGCAGTCATTGTTTTTACCTCGTGGAGTTTTGTTGAGTGTGACTGATGGGATAGAACTGTCTGTTGGAAAGTTCCATCAGCAGGCAGCAGCGGGTGGTGTGGGGAAGGGGAGTGTGGTGTACGGTCTAGCGGTGGGGCGAAGGGGAGGATCTTGATGTCAGCTCAGCCAGGATCCAGTCAGGGCTGAGGGCTGTCGAATTCAGGTTGGGGTGAAGGGGTCAGATACAGGCGAGTGAGTTGGGGTATCAGGTCCGAGAGCCAGCAGCACGCTGGTAGTGTTAGGGTCGAGTTCTGGTCAGGGTGAAGGCAGGAATGTTGCAATGTGTTCACCACCCCCACATTCCCCATGCCACCAACTATTGTATTAATGCTACCCCCTCTACATTTCACTTCAGCTCTGATGAAGATTCATTGCAGCTTGAAACGTTAGCTTGTTCTGTCTCCATGGATGCTGCGTGGAGTCAGAGGAGATAGGGGAAGTGCTAAATGAATACTTTTCATCAGTATTCACACTAGAAAAAGAAAATGTGGTCGAGGAAAATACTGAGATACAGGCTACGAGACCAGATAAGATTGAGGTGCATAAGGAGGAGGTGTTAGCAATTCTGGAAAGTGTAAAAATAGATAAGTCCCCTGGGCCAGATAGGATTTATCCTAGGATTCCCTGGGAAGCCAGGGAAGAGATTTCTGAGCCTTTGGCTTTGATCTTTACGTCATAATTGTCTGCAGGAATAGTGTCAGAAGACTGGAGGTTAGCAAATGTTGTTCCCTTGTTCAAGAAGGGGAGTAGAGACAGCCCTGGTAATTATAAACCAGTGAGCCTTACTTCCGTTGTGGGTGAAGTGTTGGAAAAGATTATAAGAGATAGGATTTGTAATCGTCTGGAAAGAAATAAATTGATTAGGGATAGTCAGCTTGGTTTTGTGAAGGGTAGGTCATGCCTCACAAACCTTACTGAGTTCTTTGAGAAGGTGACCAGACAGGTGGATGAGGGTAAGGTGGTTGATGTGGTGTATATGGATTTCAGTAAGGCATTTGATAAGGTTCCCCATGGTAGGCTATTGCACAAAATACAGAGGCATGGGATTGAGGGTGATTTAGTGGTTTGGAGCAGAAATTGTTTGATTGGAAATATTTACCCTGGAATTCAGTTATTAGTGGCATACTGCAAGGATCTGTTTTGGGTTCACTGTTGTTTGTCATTTATATAAATGACCTGGATGAGAACATAGAAAGATGGGTTGGTAAATTTGTGGATGGCATTAAGGTCAGTAGAGTTGTGGATAGTGCCAAAGGATGTTCTAAGTTACAGAGAGAAATAGACAAGCTGCAGAGCTAGACTGAGAGGTGACAAATGAAGTTTAATGCAGAAAAGTGTGAGGTGATTCACTTTGGATTGAGTAACAGGAATGCAGAGTACTGAACTAATCCTTGGCAGTGTAGATGAGCAGAGAGATCTCAGTGTCCAAGTACATAGATCCTTGAAAGTTGCCACCCAGGTCAATAGGGTTGTTAAGAAGGCATATGGTGAGTTAGTTTTTATTGGTAGAGGGACTGAGTTTCGGTACCATGAAATCAGCTGCAGCTGTACAAAACCCTGGTGCGGCCACATTTGGAGTACTGCGTACAGTTCTGGTCACCACATTATAGGAAGAGTGTGGAAGTTTTGGAAAAGATTCAGAGGATGTTGCCTGGTATAGAGGGAAGGTTTTATGAGGAAAGGCTGAGGGACTTGAGGCTGTTTTCATTAGAGAGGAGGTTGATAGGTAACTTAATTGAGACATATAAGATAATCAGAGGGTTAGATCAGTTGGACAGTGAGAGCCTTTTTCCTCAAATGGTGGTGGTTAACATGAGGGGACATAGCTTTAAATTGAGGGGTGCTAGATATAGGACAGATGCCAGAGATAGTTTCTTTACTCAGACAGTAGTAGGGGGCGTGGAATGCACTGCCTGTCACAGTAGTAGACTCACCAACTTTAAGGGCATTTAAATGGTCATTGGATAAACATATGGATGAGAATTGAATAGTAAAGGTTAGATGGGCTTCAGAATGTTCCACAGGTTGGTGCTACATCGAGGGTTGAATAGCCTGTACTGTGCTGTTCTACGCTGTCTGACCCGTGTGATCTAGATTCAGGAAGGATGTTGCCGATGGAGGACGAGTCCAGAACCAGGGGTCACAGTTTAAGGGTAAGAGGTAAACATTTTAGAATTGAGATGAGGAGAAATTTTATCGCCTAGACAATGGTGGATCTGTGGATTCCTGATCACTAGAAAGTGATTGAAGCCAAAACATTATGCTTTCAAGAAGATAGTAGATAAAGCTGTTGTGGTGAAATGGATAAGGGGGAGGGTGGGATTAGAATTGAAGAAGGGTCACTGAACTCAAAACGTTAATTCTGGTTTCTTTTCAGATGCTGCCAGACCTGCTGACTTTCCCCAGTTATTTCTGTTTTTATATGTTTCAGATCGCCAGTGTCTGCAATCCTTTACTTTATTATATATCTGGGAAGGTTCCGTCCATAAATACTATGAGGTTTTGGTGTGTTGTTGTCGGAGCAGTATTGCTTGAAGAAATACCTTGATATCTGGCCTATGCAAATTTGCTAAACGAAAGCCATGTTCACACATACATATCACTGCTGTTGGAATTTAACCCAGAATGGGAGAGGCATATGCCAATAACATTCAGTCCTGGCAGGCTGGTCAATGGGCAAGGTGGGATTGATGGGATGCCTGTGCCCATTGGCAGTGTTTCTCAGGCTTTTATCATTCAGTCATAGAATCCCTACAACATGGAAAGCAGGCCACTTAGCCCATCGGGTTCACATCCCCCCTCCGAAGAGCATCCCACCTACACCCAACCCCCATCCTTACCCTGTAATTCCCATGTCCAATTCGCCTAACCTGCACATAATTGGATTTTAGGAGGGAACCAGAGCACCCAAAAGAAATCCACACAGAAACGGGAATGATGTGCAAACTCCACACAGACCCCTGAAGGTAGGATCAAACCTGGATCCCTGGCACTGGGAGGCAGTATGACTAGCCACTGTACCGGCCCTACCATTCCCATTCCATCCTGCCCTGTCCAGTATGAATCCCCTCCCATCCACGTACAGATGGCGGTGGTCTCATTGTACTTGTCCATCTGGATGGTAGAATTTGCGGGTCATCACAGGAACCTCAGTGCCCTGCATCGGTGACATGGTATACACTGCAGTCGGTTGAGGATGGAATGAGTATTGAAAGTGGTGATTGGGATATCGATAATGGGGATTGCTTTGTTCTGGATAGTGCTCTTTACTCCTATTGAAGTGTAACTCAGCACCATACCATATAAGGCAAAAGTGAGGACTGCAGATGATGGCGATCAGAGACAAGAGTGCGGTGCTGGAAAAGCACAGCAGGTCAGGTAGCATCTGAGGAGCAGGAAAATCAATGTTTTGGGCAAAAGCCCTTCATCAGGATTCCTGACTTGCTGTGCTTTTCCAGCACTACAGTCTTGAGCATACTATATAAGTCGATGTAATCACAGCTTGATCCAACACGAGATTTGCCTGAGGCTTTCATTTTTATTCATTCACAGGATGAGGGCGTCACTGGCTGGGCCACGTATATTGCCCATCCCAGAGGGCAGTTTCAGGTCAACCACAATGCTGTGGGTCTGGAGTCACATGTTGGCCAGACCAGGATGGTAGCTACAAAAATAGAAATTGCTGGAAAAGCTCAGCAACTCTGGCAGCATCTGTGGAGAAAGAACAGCTTTAACGTTTCAAGTCAAGTGACCCTTCCTCAGAACTGATGGCAACTTCCTCTCCTCAAGGATATTAATGAACCGATGGGTTTTCCCGACATTTAACCATGGTTTCCTGGTCATCGCTAGACAGTGCCATTTTTTTTAAATTGGGTTCAAATTCCACCATCTGGCATGGCGGGATTCAAAATTGGGTCCCCGGTACATTACCTGGGTGTCCGGATTAACAGTCCAGTGGCAACACAACTAGGCCATCGTCTCCCCATAGAGAACGCGAGGACTGCAGATGCTGGAGATCAGAGTCTAAAAGTGCGGTGCTGGATAGGCACAGCCAGTCAGGCAGCATCCAAGGAGCAGGACAGTCGATGTTTCGAGCATAAGCCCTTCATCAGGACTGTTGGGGGGAGAGGGCGGGGGCTCAAAGGGGCTGAGAGATAAATGAGGGGTGTGTGGGGCTGGGGCGTAGGTAACTAAGAATGCAATAGGTAGAGGAAGGTGATAGATCGGAATGGAGGGTGGAGCAGATAGGTGGGAAGGAAGATGGACAGGTAGGACAGTTCAAGAGAGCAGTGCCAAGTTGGAAGGGTATTTAGTTTTGGTGAACAGGAGATATCAGGTGATGTGTCGTTGCTGGGCTAATAAAGCTCTGTTGAAGTCCATGAGGAAGAATGGAATAGATGTTTGTGCTGATATGCTTAATGAAGAGAGTCAGGCCTTTATGGGTAAAAATATCGACATGGACCAATTGGCCTGACTATTTCTGTGCTTTCCTCTCAATGTCGGATGACACTGCTGAAAACATCCAGCAATACAATCAGGAGCTATTTGAAATTTTTAAAGGTGATAATAATGCTGTCACTGTAATACTGTCAAAATAAAATCAATTTCAAAATTGGTTGCGAGTGGATAACTCCTCTACAGGATTAGATATTGATTTTAGATCTAAAAATAGATCATGACGGAGGCTACCCAACAAAGAAATTGTCAATGCCCTGAATAAATCTGATAATGCACAACTGCACAAATGAAGATTCAGAAATCGCATTCTAACTGCTCATGGTCAAAAACAACAAACAGGGTATTTAAACTGGGGGCAGGAATTCAGCCCCTCAGCCTAAAGGTCAGGAGTGAGACATTCAGTGACTGTCAGGCCGTTTAGTGGATCACTCACCCAATATTAAATGGGTTAAGCCTTGAGATAGACAGATTTTTAATCAGATGTTGTAGGGAAAGTAAAGGATTGTCAGCTCAGCTTTGATCTCATTGAATGGCAGAGCAGATTTGATGGGCTGAATGGTCTACTTCTGCTCTTATGGTCTTGCATATAAATGTGCATTGATGTGTAATCAAGCAAACAGAAGAGGGAAGCTAAGTTCAGGAGAACAGAGCATGTTGATACTCAGCAACCATTGATTCAGTCTAATTTAGTTGCCAAGAAGGTCATTGAACCCAAGAACAGAGGAACATTGCTGCCAATGACAGTCAAAGAAGATAAATTTGGCTTGTCAAAGCCAAGCTGGAGGAAATGATAATTGGTCCAGATCTTAGTGTAGCCAATGCATTCTGGATCAAAAGAGGAGACTAAAAATAGAGCTGGGTAATATCAAACAAGATGGTATTCAATTGACGCCCAGCCAATGGCATTGGTTGAGTGAAGTGTTTTGGCAGAGATTGTTTTGCTCTGTACCATTAGAAAGTTTAGTGTCTCCTCCAAAAGGTGGCACCATAGCACTCCCACAGCGCTGCACCAAAATGTATTTTATAATCAGTGAGAGCATATGTTTAGCACTAGAGATGTATGAGAGGATGGCATTCAATGTAATTGCAAGTCATTGCTGCAAGCATTAGGGCCACATTAGATTTAAAATATATAATGGCATTGTACATTTCAAAATGACATGATTACATGTGCACAAAGGAAAAATGCCAGACTATTAAATAATAAAAGACTATCAGGACTGAATGAGTTTCGCTCTACTCCCAAACTCTTGTTCATATTTTGAAGCTCTCCTGTAGCATTGCACTGATTTTTATTGTCTTTCTGCAGGTCTGGCCTCTTTTTTTCTAGCAACGTCCCTGAGGGGAGACCTGAGACCCCACAAAGAGCCTGAAAGGGATTGACAGACTTGGCAACAGCAACAGTTACTGACATAGCATCTTTCATGTAAAACATCCTGAAGTGCTTCACGTGGGCATTATAAACAAAATGTAGGTTGTACCTCTATAATCACAAGGCTTACAGATGGGACATTAAACCATGGGGTGAAAATGGGAACAACACATAGAGTTGAATGATCAGCCATAGCTTATGGAATCCCTCTTGAAGGGGTAATGCCCGAAATGTCGATTTTCTTGCTCCTCCAATACTGTTGTGCTTTTCCAGCACCACACCCTTGACTCTGATTTCCAGCATCTGCAGTCCTCTATAGCTTATGGAATGGCAGACCAGTTCTGAAGGTTGAAAGGCTGACTGTGTTCCAAAATTCTATGCTGAGATCCTTCTAGAATCTGGCACCTTCTGGTCCAGCAAACTCTATGTGGTCCTGCACTTGCCACACTTCCTGCTTTAGAGGGGACATGAGGAAACTGTTTTTCACCCAGAGAGTGGCAGGAGTCTTGAATATATTGTCTGGGACAATAGTGGAGTCAAGAAACCTCACAACCTTCACAAAGTATCCGGATGAGCATTTGAAATATTGTAAATTTCAAGGCCATGGGCTCAGTACAGAAAAGTAGTAGGGGTATAGATTTAGTTATTTTTAGCAACATAGGGTTGAAGGACCTTTTCTGTACTGGATGATTCTATAATTCTATGAATATTTAAAGTGAGATGTTGATTGAACAGGAGACAATGTAGATCAGTGATTTATGTAATGTCGCTCAATGAGGGGTGATAGGGGAACCTGACTTAATGTCAGCTAACACATAGGCTCCAGGGTTGTGGATGACATGTGATTCTGGTGGGGCGGGGGGGGGTGTGCATGGTACGATGAGGGAGATCAGCTAGGAGAGCATTGCACTTTCCAGTTTAAAGGTAAATAATGGACAGTTTGAACTGAGTTGAGGCGGGGCATGACAGTAGAAACTGGTGTTTGTTATCCTGGCATGTCTGTGAGATCAGAAGCTGACCCTTGGGTCGAATCTGACACCAAGTCTGCAAACAAACTGGGTCCATTGCAAAACTGTTGCTAAGGGGATAAGGTGGAACCAGTCGCCACATAACAAGAATAAAAGCAGAAAATGCCACAAAGATTCTGTAGTCATGAGAGAAAAATGGAGTTAACATGTTAGACTGACATCCCCTCCACAGAAGGGCTGAAGTCTGCCATTTTCTATTTTAGCGCAGTTTTTCAGGATCCACATTATTTTATATTGGTGCGAGGCAACAGTTTGGCTTGGGAATGGAAGGCAATGGCTTCAGTCTCCTCACCAATGAATTGGAAATGTGGGGAGGGTGAGGTCAAGTTCAGATGAGATCAGAACTAATGGCGCATGAGCAAGATGTTCTCCAGCATAGTGAGAGCAATGAAAAGCCATAGGAAGCATCTCAGCCGAGAGAGAGGTCTGAGCAACAGCGATACAATGGGGTGGAGACAGACAGACAAGGGATGCAGTGGCACTGTAGTAATGTCACTGGCTCAGTGGCCAGGAATTGTAACCTGAGGGCATGGATTCAATCCCACTATAGCACTGATGGTTTTTAAACTCAATTAATAAATCGGGAACTAAAAGCAAGCCTCGATGTAACCATGATGACTTGTGTGGTTGGTGGAAAGGCACTCTTTCGTATTGATGATGTCAGCTGCATCATGATATGCCGCTCTCAGTGCAGTGTGAGTACAGGGTAAAGATTTCTGCCTGTTAGTGCTGCAGAAGCAGCTATGTTGGCCAAAGCAACTGCCCGGGCGACAGCACTGGCCTCGTCATGGGGGAGCAAGATGAAGCGACAGGATCTGTTACAAACTGCATCAGTAAACAGCCTTGATACATTTGTGGGGCAAAGGTTGTGAGATCCCACCCACCTACTCGATGGGACTTTGGGAGGAACTGGGTGCATGAAAGTTTCGTACAGCTGCCACTTTGATGGCTCATTGGGATAGGATGGTCATCTAATATACCTTGTCACAGGTTCCACTCCAGTAGTTAGTACAGTTCATTGACAGTATCCTGGGACACGTTCAGGGGAATGGTACCAAGCACACAAGTCTCTGGCTCTTCTGTAACTCCAGTGGGCACCTTCAGCTCTGGAAACTCTTTGGTATTCACTGGAGGTCACTGCTGGTCCTGGGATTACTGGCCCATCTGTTCCTTCTCCATTTCTTTTTGCCTTCATTGCATCAAAGCAACAGTGATGATACCTTTGCAGTAGCTGGATATATTCATCATGTTCCGAATGAATCTGTGTGGGCACCGACAGAAACAGAACCTCTCCTTAGTGATGTAGACAGACAGCATTCACTTCACTCACAAAGGATGGTTCAGCATAGTCATCCAATACAGTGGGACATGGAGCACTCTGACAATGACCTTTGACACAGGATGGTACTCCAATGGATGCCAGCACAAGGCATGGTGTACAGTAGGGAGTTGTAAGTACTGTTTGATTTGTGAAAACATTTCCTTCTCGCTCTCACCATTAAGAAAGAAAGGAATTTCAATGACTTCCATTGAGTAGATGTTGGGACTGACTGTGTCCTACCTCTCCCCACCAACTTGAGTGGATACACATGACTGATGGGTAACTGGCCTCCTGACTGAACTCAATATGGTCCATTGGCAAATCGCTTGGAATGGTTGCACAGAACACACACAACTGACCATAACCCACTCCCCAAACTGTAGTGATACAGACCCTCTGATCCTGACCATCCAAAATGGCCATCTGACTATGTCCAAGCCTTGGGACTGATATTGGACGATGGCCTGGACTGACTGTGCCAGGAGCCCCTGGCTGAAGGCCTGCCTGAGGACAGATCCCTTTAGACTTTGAGACATGGCATTTGGTTGACTGTGCAGTGTGTTGGTTGTACATTGTATGTGCTGCAGCTGTTACATCATTGTCGCACAGTGCCACACAACAATATATCCACCCCCCTCTTTGACTGATCATGGCTGACAATCACATCAAGCTGCCTGACTTTAAAAAAGCTGACCTGTCCATGCTAAAAGACAAGGCAAGGCAGAAGTAGTGTGAGTCTTTACACTTTGGCTACGAAGACGAAATGCAACAGGACAAATTAAGGCAACTCAGAGATGCTGTGAACATCCAAATCAGCGCAAAGTGCATGAATGTTAGGAGAGTAGGTGAGGAGCTTTGAAATCCCAACGATGGTAATAGAGTCAGATACATTCAGGACATTTAAGTGACTCTTGGATAGGCACATGGATGATTGTAAAATGAAGGGTATGTAGGTTAATTTGATATTCGAGAAGGATAAAAGGTTAGCACAACATTGAGGGCTGAAGGGCCTGTATTGTGCTGTACTGTCCTATGTTCTATTTTCTATAAGATGCACATTGGTCAAACCCCTGCGACAGCTTCCTGTCCTTGTGTACGAAGTGTCCTAGCATCAAAATTCCAATGAAAGACGGTAGTATGCTCTAATGCAGCATTGTATTATATTGTAAGCTTTACCATGAGGGTACGAGTGACATGAGGGTCCAGAAGAGACCGGTGCATGTCTGGTACCAACCTCATGGATTAGGATTGCAGGCAGTCACTGACTGTGGAGCATATCCTGAGATGTTGGGGCTGCTGTCCAAGATGGAGATCTGGAGGATCAAATGATGGGACCGAGTTAATAGGTGTCTATTTCAACTTTCATTGTTGGGACTTGCTGCAGTTTGTTTCTGTCCAGTGCGTGGGAGGACATGAACTACCATACCCATGAGGCATGACTAGATAACAAAGGTACGGCTAATGCATGCAAATGGAAGCAAATACACACCTCACCACTCTTGATAAAAGTCAAAAATCTAATATTGCCAATCTCGCCATAATTTTCCCAACTGACCTCGCTATTCCTCACATTGCTCAGGGGCTGAAAAGATTCTGCCCATATTTCAGGTCAGTGATCTGATCTAGAAATATGCAGAGGGATCTGAGTGACCTTGTTAACAATTTATAGAAAGATTAAAATGAAGTCACAACAAACAACGTGGAAAGGAAATGGAATGCTAGCTTTATTGTGGAGGGATTGGAGTCTATGATTAAAGATGTGTTACTGTTATGCTGTCAGTTTTTGATGAGATCTGGAGGACTGTGGACAGTTTTAGTTTCATACCTAAGCCAGAGTATATTTGTCTTTGGTGGAGTACAACATGGTTCCTTAGACCAGGTTCTGGCATGAGGGCTTGTCCTATGAGGAAGACTGAGTAGACTAGACCTGTACTCCCTGGAGTTTTAAAGAATAAGGTGAAATGAAATATATAAAAATCTTCAGGGTTTTCATAGACTACATGGCCAAAGGATATTCCCGCTAGCTGAGACATTGAGCACTAGGGAGTTTACAGTCAATTGGTCATTTGGATTGGGATGAGGGCAAACATCTTTTCTCAGAAAGATGTAAACCTTTGGAATTGTCCACCCTAGAGAGCAATAACTGTTCAGTCATTGAGTCTATTCAACACAGAGCTGACAAGGTCTGGGAGGGATGGTGACTCAGTTGTTAACACTGCTACCTCACAACACCACAGACCTGGGTTCAATTTCACCCTTGGGTGACTGCCTGTTTGGAGTTTGCACATTCTCCATGTATCTGTGTGGGTTTCTTCCAGATGCTTCAGTTTTCTCCCACAGTCCGAAGACATGCAGGTTAGGTGGACAGGCTATGCTATGGTGCTTAGGGATGTGCAAGCTAGATGGATTATCCAAAGGAAATGAAGTGTTACAGGGATGGGGTGAGTCTGGGTGGATGGTCTTTGGGGGAGTTGGGATGGACTCGATGGACTGAATGGCCTGCTTGTACACCGTAAGGATTCTAAGATGGTGAGATGTCAAGGAATATGGATAATGTGGAGGTGCCAGTGTTGGACTGGTGTGGACAAACTTAAAAATCACACAACACCACATGGACTATAAGCTGGTGTTGTGTGATTTTTAACTAAAGGAATGTGGAGTTAATGTAAGAAGGTGAAAGGCCAGCCTCAATCCTAATGAGTCAGGAACAGGTATAAAGAAGAGAATACCCTACTCTTAGTCATGGAGTCATAGAGATGTACAGCACGGAAACAGAGCCTCTGCTCCAACCAGATATCCCAACCCAAATTAGTCCCATCTGCCAGCATCCAGCCCATATCCTTCCAAACCCTTCCTATTCATATACCCATCCAGATATCTTTTAAATGGTGCAATTGTACTAGCCTCCAGCACTTCTTCTGGCAGCCCATTCCACACACAAACCACCCTCTGCATGGAAAAGTTGCCCCTTAGGTCTCTTTTATATCTTTCCCCTCTCATCCTAAACCTATGCCCTCCAGTTTTGGACTTCCCCTCCTCAGGGAAGAGACTTTGTCTATTTATCCTATCCATGCCCCTCATGATTTTATAACACTCTATAAGGTCACCCCTCAGCCTCTGATGCTCCAGGGAAAACAGCCCCAGCCAATCAGCCTCTCCCTATAGCTCAAACCCTCCAACTCTGGCAACATCCTTGTAAATCTTTTCTGAACCCTTTCAAGTTTCATAACATCCTTCCAATTGGAAGGAGACCAGAATTGCACACAATATTCCAAAAGTGGCCTAACCAATGTCCTGTACAGCTGTAACATGACCTCCCAACTCCTGTACTCAATACTCTGACCAATAAAGGAAAGTGTACCAAACGCCCTCTTTACTATCCTATCTACCCGCGACTCCAATTTCAAAGAGCTGTGAACCTTCACTCCAAGGTGTCTTTGTTCAGCAACACTCCCAAGGACCTTACCATTAATTTTGGATGTAGGTTTGCTTGCTGAGCTGAAAGGCTCATTTCCAGACATTTCGTTACCTAGCAAGGTAATATCTTCAGTGGACCTCATGCAAAGCAATGCTGAAAATTCCTGCTTTCTATTTACATGTTTGGGTTTCTTTGGATTGGTGATGTTATTTCCTGTGGTGATGTTACTTTCCCTGGTGAAGTCACTTCTGGTTCCTTTTCTTAGGGGTGGTAGATGGAGTCTAACTCAATGTGTTTGTTGATAGAGTTCTAGTTGGAATGTCATGCTTCTAGGAATCCTTGTGCGTGTCTTTGTTTGGCTTGTCCTAGGATGGATGTATTGTCCCAGTCGAAGTGGTATCCTTCCTCATGTGAATGTAAGGATACTAGTGAGAGAGGTTCATGTTGTTTTGTGGCTCGTTGATGTTCATGTATCCTGGTGGCTAGTTTTCTGCCTGTTTGTCCAATGTAGTATTTGTTACAGTCCCTACACGGTATTTTGTAAATAGCATTAGTTTTGCTCATTATCTGTATAGGGTCTTTTAAGTTCATTAGCTCCTGTTTTAGTGTGTTGGTGGGTTTGTGGGCTACCATGATGCCAAGGGGCCTGAGTAGTCTGGCAGTCATTGTCGAGATGTCTTTGATGTAGGGGAGAGTGGCGAGCGTTTCTGGATGTGTTTTGTCTGCTTGTTGGGGTTTGTTGCTGAGAAATCGGCGGACTATGTTCATTGGGTAGCCATTCTTTTTGAATACATGGTATAGGTGATTTTCCTCTGCGTAGTTCCTCTGTGCTGCAGTGTGTGTTGGCTTTACCATTAATTGTATAAGTCCTGCTCAGATTTGCTTTCCCAAACCGCAGCACCTCACATTTATCTAAATTAAACTCCATCTGCCACTTCTCAGCCCATTGGCCCATCTGATCAAAATCCTGGTATAATCTGAGGTGACCTTCTTCGCTGTCCACTACACCTCCAATTTTGGTGTCACCTGCAAACTCACTAGCTGATCCCATATCTTATTTCCTTAACTTCAGACTATTAACAGCTCCAAAGCAAGTAGATGTTAGTCATATTTGTCTAAATAATTGTTGTCAGGATGATCAATAAAGCCATTAAGCTTAAAAACTCCAGAATTTGATCTTTGGTCTACATACAATCAGTTCGACAGTGGGAAGGGTATTGGAGGTCAGGGAACAATAGGATCTATTCCCTGAGGACAGGTAGACCCTAGATTACTGAGACTAACTATTTCATCAAAGAGACAGTCCCCAGGGGTATAAAGTAAAACATTGGATCAAAGTTCCTCAGGCATCCTGCTTGAAGGGATCTAACCAACATATAGAATGGAATGGAATAGAATATCCTTTATTGTCACACATACTCCAGTGCAGAAGTACAGGTGTACAGTGAAAATTCTTTGCATGGCTGTGTCTAATTGTGCCATCTTAGGTACAAGTACCTAGCTACAAATCTTGGATTAAAAAAAGCTACAAATCTTGGATTAAAAAAAAGGAATAAAAGGAAAAGTAGTCGTATTATTTACAGTGTCTAAAAAATAAGCTAGAAATAAGATAGTGATAACATAGTTAAAGGATTGATGTAAAGAGTTTCAAACAACAACAACTCAGCATGTAGTCTGACTGCCATCACCGGACTCCAGTCCAACAACTGTCCCACCCTGCTCCAGCCTCCATTCCACTCCACACTGACACTCAGTGCCACAGGGTATGTTGCGTTGCTCCAGGTCTCGTTTCCCCTCACCCTGCTTCAGGTCTCATTCCCCTCGCCCTGCTCTGGGTCTCATTACTCTCACGTTGCTCCAGGTCTCCTTTCCCCTAGTGCTGCTCCAGGTATTTTTCCCCGCAGGCTATACCAGGCCTCGTTTCCCCTGGTGCTGCTCAGACACTGCTGAAATAAGAGAAAAATAGAAAAGAAAGAAAAAGAACAGGCAGAGCAGAGGTGCTCCGTGCAGAAATTCTTACTGTGCTGTCATTTTGCCGGAATCCACAGAAAAATGAGGCGGGGTTTGTGAAGACACCCTCTCACATCGGTAAAGTACCAAAACATGTTCTGCACTCAGCAGAGCTGCAATGGGCTGAATGGTTTCATACTTTGTTGTGGCATTCTATGAATCCAGAGAGCTCCCCTCTCTGTACAGCTCCAGGACCGTGTGAGAAGATAAACGTAGCCACTAAGTCATCAAAAAAACTACTCACAGTTAATTGTAAAGGAATCGGCTCCAATCTCTCATGGTAAATGGTTTTCACGTGGCTTGATGACTCCAGCTAATTGCAATCACCTGAAAGTGGTTTCGCACTGAGATATTAAAGTGTTCAATCCCATCACAAGCCACAGAGAGAAAAAAAATCTTTCAGCTTTAATCAGCTGAGCCACCTCAGTTAATCTATCGGTGTCCAGTTTAATACTCTCCTTGTGAACTTCTGGCCTGAACATACCCACAATCCATCACTCCCAGTCACCCAGCCTTGCATCACACTTCACCTCCACTTTCAGATGATGAGCTGCTAATAAACGCTGTTTACGTTGAAAAGATATGGTGGATTGATTCTAGGCAGAAAGTGCCTTTTAAAAGGCATTGAGCTTGTAAAACTTTCCAGTGGTGTTAAAAGTACCAAGTTGGCCATAAATTACTGCACAGAAATAAGACAAACAAGGAGCAATTGCTAAGATGTAGAAACTTTGTTGGCCAACTCAGCTAAACAACTCTAACTGACCCTGTGGGTAAACATTATAAAGTAATAAACTGTGTCCAGTCCAGTTAACTGTATAGGTTCCTCCTGCCCATTGAGATTTAGTTCATTTATCAAGACTTTTTCAGCTAAATGAAAACCGATCTTGGATAACCAATAATGCTGTCCTATTATCTGTTAAAAGACCACGAAGCACACACACAAGTGCTGGGCAAAAAAAAAAGAGCACTTCTGCTGTTATGCAGTAGTGTAGTGAAAAGGGGCAAAAAACAAATAGGTAGATCGTCATTGGGTGGAAAAGAAAATACAACTATGAGATTAGAATCTCTTCAGTTGTGGACTGACTCTGAGCTGGCTGGACATAGGTAGTGTGTTAAAAAAAGACCACCAACGCTCTGGTTTTGAGGGGGACGATTTTAGCAGCAGCTTAAGTGTAGGCAGCATCCCTAATGAGATAATCGGTCTTATTTTCTTTCCGTATCATATTGAAGAAGGACTATTTGTTATGCATTCATGGGATCTGAATATCGTTGGCTGAGTCAGCATATGTTGTCCATCCCTAATTGCCCCTGAGGAGGTGATAGTGAGTCTGCTGAGGTCCACGTAGTGTTGGTACAGTCTGTATATGGTGGAAATAACACTTATGGTACTCTCAGGGAGGCCATTTCAGGAGCTTCAACAGTGCAAGAGCTGTGAGATAGCTCCAAATCTGGATGCTTCTTGGCTTGGATTAGAACTTGCATATAGTCTCATACATTTGCTGCCCCGGTCTTTCCAGGTGTTAAAGGTTGCTGGTTTGAAAGGAGTTTTAAGATTATGCCCTTTGATCCCAGACTTTCCCATAAAAGGGAAACAACCTTCCCACACCGATCCTGTCAAATCCCTGGAAAAATCTTACACATTTCAACAAGGTCACCTATCATTTTTCAAAATTCCAATGACTACAGGCCTAATCTAAAATCCTGTGGACACTGGAAATCTGAAACAAACACAGAGAATGGTGGAGAAACTCAGCACGTCTGACAGCATCTGTGAAGAGAGAAGCAGAGTCAATGTTTCAAATCCAGTTATGATTCTTCTTCAGAACTATTCAACATCTCTTTACTCGTTATTAGCCTCGTGAACTCTTAAATGTTATCACTGAATCCACTGCCACTACCCTTTCTGACAGCACACTTGAAGGAATAGTAACTCACTATAAAAGAGAGCAGTTTGTCATCCCACTCTGTTATATTTCTTGAAAAGTATTATATCTGGCACTAAATGCTGACTCATCAGCTAGCAAGGAACAGGATTGACTAATCTGATCCATCTAACATCTTAATTTTAATCACCTTCATTAAATCTCTCAGCTTTTCATTCGGATTCAGTCAAATCACAAGAATTGAAGATTCAGGGTCAGAATTCTTAGACCACTAAGTGTAGTGGGCTATCACTGTACCAGGCGAAAGTGAGGACTGCAGATGCTGGAGATCAGAGCTGAAAATGTGTTGCTGGAAAAGCGCAGCAGGTCAGGCAGCATCCAAGGAACAGGAGAATCGACATTTCGGGCATAAGACCTTCTTCAGGAATGAGGAAAGTGTGTCCAGCAGGCTAAGATAAAAGGTAGGGAGGAGAGACTTGGGGGAGGGGCATTGGAAATGCGAGAGGTGGAAGGAGGTCAAGGTGAGGGTGATAGGCTGGAGTTGGGTGGGGACGGAGAGGTCAGGAAGAAGATTGCAGGTTAGGAAGGCGGTGCTGAGTTCGAGGGATTTGACTGAGACAAGGTGGGGGGAGGGGAAATGAGGAAACTGGAGAAATCTGAGTTCTGAAGAGCTTCGACTGAGACAAGTGCAGATAGGCCCAAGGCTTGATCAGTATTAGGCCTCAGGCCTCATCCAAGAAGTCCAGCAGGTTGTAGATGACATTTGCTTATTCAGAAGTTGAGATGAAGTTTGCATGCTGCAGCACTGGATATGTCATCTTTCTTATCCTATTTTCTCTCTTTTCTCTTTGTTTTTCTTTCTTTCCTCTTGTATTTTACTCACCTCTTGTTGAAGAATTCAGTAACAGCGATGGTATCGGTAACAGCGTGTGACCCCAGCGTGGGTCCCTAGCAGTTTCTGCATTGATTAGTTGGCCCTAGTGCCGACACTTAGTGGCTGCTGTGGTGGGACACGATTTTGCGTTCCTGGCATCAACTGCATCCAGTGCAGATTGATAAAGATGGCAGTGGGCACAGGACCAGAGTCGGTGACATCAGCGAAGTGGCCCTAAAGTGGACTCACGGAGAGTCATCAAGATGTACAGCACGGAAACAGACCCTTCGATCCAAGTCATTTATGCTGACCAGATAGCCAAACCTAATCTAGTCCCATTTGCCAGCACTCGACCCATATTCCTCTAAACCCTTCCTATTCACGTACACATTTAAATGCTGTAATTGTACCAGCCTCCACCACTTCCTTTGGCAGCTCATTCCATACACACACCACCCTCTGATAAAGGATGCATAACCTTCCATAGCTACTATGGCGATGGTGAAAAGTGGCCCCTTAGGTGTCTTTCAGTCTAAACCTATGTCTTCTATTTCTGGACTCTCCTCCCCTACCCTGGAAAACCTCCAACGCTCCAGGGAAAACAGCCCCAGCCTATTCAGCCTTTCCCTATAGCTCAAACCCTCCACCCCTGGCAACATCCTTGTAAATCTTTTCTGAACCCTTTCAAGTTTCACAATACCCTTTGTCTAGCAGGGAGGCCAGAATTATGTAGTTATTATGGTGGTGGTGGAGTCGAGTTTGGGCCGGTGAGGAACCCAGCAGCATTGGTGGTGTCTGCGTTGGCGAAGTGCAGCGAGAACTCAAAGTGGCGAGGGCAATGGTGGATTTGAGATGGGTGAGGTGATGACCTAGCAGTATTATCACTATTCTGGTAATCCAGAGACCCAGGTAACATTCTGGGGACCCAGGTTCAAATCCTGTCACAGCAATGTTAGAAGTTGAATCCAATAAAAATCTGGAATTAAGAATTTAATGATAACCATGAGTCCATTGTCAGGAAAAACCCATTTGATTCACTAATGTTCTTCAGGGAAGGAAACTGACATCCTTACCTGGTCTGGCCTACATGTGACTCCAAACCCACAGCAATGTGGTTGACTCTTAGCAGCCCTCTGGGCAATTAGAGATGGGCAATAAATGTATACCAGTCTAATGCTATTTACAAGTTCGCTGATGACGCCACCATAGCTGATCGAATCTCAGATTGTGACGAAACAGACTACAGACGGGAGGTGGAAGACCTGGAAAAATGGTGCACTGAGAACAACCTAGCTCTCACTGCTGGCAAAATCAAGGAACTCATTATTGACTTTCAGCGGGATGTTACTCATGCTCTGCTACACATTAACAGCACAGGGGTGAAACAAGTGGAGAGTGTCAAGCTCCTGGGAGTGGTCATCCACAACAAGCTTGCTTGGACTCTTCATGTGGACACACTGGTTGCAAAGGCCCAACAACATCTCTTCTTCCTCAGGCAGCTGAGGAAATTTGGCATGAAGGTGAATACCCTTGCCAACGTTTATAAGTGTGCCATCAAGAGCATTCTGTTTGAATGTATCACTACCTGGTATGGCAACTGTACCATTCAAGATTGGAGACGGTTACAGAGAGTGATGAACTTGGCCTGGACAATCACAAAGTCCAACCTCCTATCTATAGAATCCATCTACCAGGCCCGCTGTCAAGGAAAGGCCGCCAGCATTCTCAAAGATCCATCCCACCCTGGCAATGTTTTTCTACAACCTCTACCATTGGGTAGAAGGTACAGAAGCCTGAACACACACACCAGCCAGTTTCGTAATAGTTTTTACCCTACTGTTGTTAGAATACTGAATGGACTCACAAACTCTTAACATTCGCCTGTACCTGTGTTTATGTTTATGCCGCTGTTTACCTATTATTTACTTATCTGTGCTACTTAACTCTGTGATCTGCCTGTATTGTTTGCAAGACAAAGCTTTTCACTGTGCCCCGGTACACGTGACAATAAATTCAATTCAATTCAATAAATGCTGGCCTAGCCAGCTGCACCCTCATCCTGTGAATGAATAAAAAATAGGTGCTGTGAAAAGGTGACTTTCATTCCACAGGCAGCGAAGGGGACGAGAGCCTGGCATCAGGCCCATGGCCCATCATGGCGCACTGAACAAGGCGGACTGTGAAGCTGAACTGTTTTTCTTTATTTCTTTACTTTTCTGCCCTTGGTTTCTACATTTTGGCTTGTTTTTGGTGTTTTAAGGTGGCATGATGCAAGTCTTTTCACTGTTTTTCCCAACAATAGGCATGTGGCAATAATTAACCCAAATCAATCCAGTCTTGGAAGGAGCAATTGACTGAGTTGGGAGGTGACTGAGTGTGAGTCAGTAAGTTGTGGTTTTTACGTGATTTACAGTTCATTCAGAGGCTGCAGTGAAAGCCCAATGCATAGCTGAAAAATTAGCTTCTGATTAATATTAAAATAGGTCCTCATGACCAAATTTAACTTATAAAAGGGTGCATTTATTGTTTCAGTCCACTATCCCTTGTACACCTGAAGACATATGACATTCAAAATGGACACCATGTTTTCAGTGTGGGGAGGTTATCATCTCGAGTTGGATCTCTCTGGACAATGTTTCTGCAGTAAAAACAGACAAAACAAACCCTCAACAAAAAAAAAGTATTGCAGTGGCTGAAGAGTCACATCAGACATGAAACATTAACTCTGTTACTTCTCCACAGCTGCTACCAAACCTGCTGAGCTTCTCCAGTCTTTTCTGATTGCTGAAAGAAATATAACAGTGCCACTATAGCAACTTGTACTCTTCAAATCACCTCTGAGTCAAATACCTGCTGTGAATGGAACTGATTGCTTGCAATGATGGTGGAAGCACAAGTATTAGTCAAAAGAAAATTGGAGAAAAAGCTTGACGAGATAAATATTGCAAGGTTATGGGGACAGAGCAGAGGAATGGGATAAATTGAAAGTTGTAGCTCTGTCGCAATGGGTCAAATGGCCTCCTTCTGAGCTGTCTCATTCTACAATGCCTTCCTTGGCTGTGCAGCACCAAGGATGTCCTGTAGTCATGAAAGACATTATATAAATGCGAGTCTTTCACTCTTTTAATTCAATAATTCAATGTACCTCTCTGCTATTGAATGCTCGACAGCTGGTTGCAGAATTAATATGATCAACTGCTGTAACCTTTAACCAGAAACCTTCAAGAAATCTTATAACAGTACGTGACTGAAAATATGTAGGCCCTTTTCGAACTGTAACATGATTGACCTGTTGTGTGAATGGGAACCATAACAAGAATGAATACAATATGGATTTTATTTTTCTTCAAACCAAGGTCTTCATTTGTTTGTCAAGTTTTATAAGACTTCTTTTTCAATGAAATTGGTGAATCAGTAACTACAAAGGCAGTTTACAGAAGTTAACATCTATGATTTCTAACATTTTTGTTATGTCTGTTTTCTGGCATTTGCATTTTTTTTCCACTTTCTCATGTGTAATAGTAAAAGATGGTCACTTTAAAAACAATTAAAACGACTCTGTTGTGGTGTTAAAATGAAAAGTTGTGCGATACTTATATACTTACATAAGTTTAGGCTCCAAGTCACACTGCTGAGAAGCAAACTCTCCAGGTTTGGTGCATTGGTTTTTGACTCAGTGAAATCACTTCACTGGTTAGAAGTTTTTAAAAATCTCATTCATGGGCTGCATGTTTTGTTGGCTGGCCCAGGATTTATTACAGCAGCTGCCTTCTAGAAGTGCTGTTGTTCTTGGGGTTTAGATGCACCAACGGTACCGTTATGGAGGGAGTCACAGGATTTCGACCCAGTGACAGTGAAGGAACGGCGATAGGTTTCCGAGTCAGGATGCTGTGCAGCTGAGATGAACTTGCAAGTGGCAGTGTTCTTTTGTATCTGTTGTCTTTGTCCTTCTAGCTGGAAGTGGTCATGAGTTTGAAACGCACAGTCACTTGGTGAGTTGCTCAAGTACATTTTGTAGATGGTACACACTGCTTCTACTGTGCGTCAGGGAGTGGATGTTCAAAATTGAGTGCAATCCAGTGGGCTGCTTTGTCCTGGACAGTCTCAAGTTTCTTCACTGTTGTTGTTGTAGTCATGCCAGCAAGGGGGGAATATTCCATTCCACCCCTAACTAGTGCCTTATAAATGACAGGTATGCGCTGGGGAAACAGGTGACCTGCTCTTGTAGACACAGTACAGGTCGTCCTGCTATAACATGACAGTTGTCTTGCTCTGCAATCCCGCGCTATGGAAAACCGCGCTATGGAAAACCGCGATAGAAAATCGCTATACCCGTTCAGTAGAAAGTTCACATTATCCAAATATTGTCCACCATTTGGAGAAAGTGAGGACTGCAGATGCGGGAAATCAGAGTCAAAAAGTGTGGCGCTGGAAAAGCACATTGATGAAGGGCTAATGCCCGAAATATCGACACTCCTGCTCCTCGAATTCTGCCTGACCTGCTGTGCTTTTCCAGCATCACACTTTTTGACAACATCCACAATCCATCAATCACGTTATAGCCAATTTGTGTTGATGAAATACACTTTATCGTGGAACAACCTGTACTTACATAGCTGGTGGAATTTAGTTTCTGGTCAAAGGTAACCCCTGTGATATTTGTACCAGTCACTTATGGCAATGATACTCATTCTGATCGTTATTTCTTTCTTGTGGGAGATAGTCATTGGGTAGCACGAATATTACTTGTCACTTTTCAGCCCAAACCTGGGTGTTGTCCAGGTCTTGGTGCACTTGAACACGGACTGCTCCAGTATCTGAGGAGTCACGAATGGTGTTGCTCATTGTGCAGTCATCCCCATTTTCGACCTTATAATGAAGGAATGGTCATAGATGAAGCAACAGAAGATGGTTAGGCCTGGGAGAAGGTGGATGCAGGAAGATTTTTCCCCTTGTGGGAGGAGGCATAATCTCAGAAGTAGGGATAAGGGGGAATATCTTTACTCAGAGGTTGGTGAATTGATGGAATTCTTTACCATGGAAGGCTATTGAGGCAGGATCATTGAATATATTCAAGGCGGAGATGGAAACATTTTTGTGGGACAGACAGATGTTTATAGTGCACAATAAGGCCAGTTGGCCAGTCAACTCTGTGCCAGTTAATGAAGATCTAACTTGTTATGAACTAGGCCAGACCCCCTCAAAACATTTCAAAAAGGTAGCCCAGACCCTAACTTTGCAAGTTGTTTTAAGCAGGGGTATCACAGATATTCCAGGAGAGATTCAGTTGGTCAAACCACTTAATGTGAAACAAAACAGAATTTATTTACAAGATTACCGAATGAAACAGGAACAAAAAGAGAACAGAATTCAGCCTCATTCCTGATGAAGGGCTTTTGCCGAAAACATCAATTCTCCTGCTCCTCGGATGATGCCTGACCTGCTGTGCTTTTCCAGCACCACACTCTTGGCTCTAATTTTCAGCATCTGCAATCCTCACTTTCGCTTAGAGAATAACTTAACCTATCCGAAAACCCAACAAATTATCCCAATTCAGTGATGCTATTCCAAATGCTTGCAAGAATCCCCATAAAGAACCCCTTGGCACGAAAGGTAAAATCAAACACAGAGCCTTACAGGAAAGAGAGAGATGACAGAGAAATGGCAGCATGGAACACCTTCTTCCATGGAGCTGTTTCTAGGTCCAGCAACCTCAGAAACTGCCAGACTGCTTTCAGTGAACAGCCAGATTGCCAAAAACCAAACCAAACCAGAGATAAGCTGAGCTGGGAGAACTGGCCAGTCCCCTTTCATTGTACAAGTGTTTTTTTTATCTGAAAGCCTTCTGCCTGAGGCAGTATCTGTTAGTTATAATCAAATTAGCCCTGAAACCCATCCAAGGCCAGACTTTTTGGAGTCTATGTTGTTACAACCTTCTAAAAAAAAGGTCAACATAACCTTGTTAAAGGAGCAGCATTGTCACAAACTACACAAACCACACTTCCCAGCTTTTCCCTAAAGTCCTGGAGACTACGGTAATTCAAAGTGAATATCTAAATACTGCCGAAATATCGCAAGAGTTTCTGACTTCACCATCATTTGTGTAGTGAATTCCAGACTTATACTATCATCCGAGTTAAAATATACTCCACAACCTCCCCCTTTAGCATTTTACCTCTTACCTTATAACTAGTCTTCCTGTCAGTTCCGCTCATAATTGTATACACCCTTCTTGGGTCCCCTCTCAATCTAGTCTGCTCCAAGGAAATAACTACAGCCTATCAAATGTGTCCTTATAGCTCAGACCCTCCAGCCCAGGTGGCATCCTGGTAGACATCCCCTGCACCATCTTTAGTGTAATCATATGCTTCCTATAATTTGGTGAACAAAAATGTACACATCACTCCATTTATGGCTGAGCGCAGTTCCAGCATAATCTCTGTTTACTTGTTTTCTGCACCATGACTAATAATCATAGGCACACTTATCCTTTCTTAACCACCGTCCATGCTAATTTCAGGGATTTGTGGATGTGAGCACCAAGGCCCCTCTGATCTTTGATGTTTTCGAAAGTGTTACCATTTATGGTATAATTTCTTATAGTGTAACTTCCCCAAATGTATTACTTCATACTATTTTGTGTTGAATTCAATTTACTGTAGTTCTGCCTTCCTGTCCAGTCCATTGATATCATCCTGCAGTTTCCATGTATTGTCCTCACTATTTACCACCTCTCATCTGCCTCTTGACCGTATCCGTACATTTAAGTCTAAGTCATTACTGTGTGTCGCATACAGCAAGGGATCCCAGCACTGAGCCATGCAGAACTCCCCTGTAAACATACTTAGAACATAGAACAAAGAACATGGAACATAGAACAGTACAGCACAGGGGGTCCTTCAGCCCACAATGTTGTGTCGAACATGATGTCAAATGGAACTAATCCCTTTTGCCTGCCCTCGGTCCATATGCCTCCATTCCTTGCATAGTCAAGTGTTTATCTAAAAGTCTCTTATATGCCCCTATCTTATTTGCCTCCATCATGACATCTGTCTGTGAATTCAAGACTATTACCACTCTCTCCGTAAAAACTTGCCCCTCACGTCTCCTTTGAACTTTTCCCTTCTCATCTTAAGTGCATGCCCCCTAGTTTTAGACATTTCAACTTTGCAATAAAGATTCTGTCAACCCTATCAAATCACCCCATAATTTTGTCAGCTTCTATCAAATCTCCCCTCAGCCTCTGCAGCTCTAGAGAAAACAACCCGAGTTTTTCCAGTCTCTCTTTATAGCTGATACCCTCTAATCCAGGCAGCATCCAGGTAGACCTCTTCCACACCCTGTCCAAAGCCCCCATATCCTTCCTGTAATGTGGCAACCAGGACTGAATACAATGACTTCCAGTTACTGAAACCTCCCTCCACCACTCAGCCAATTTTGGATTCAACATGCCCCTTTATCTTTAATCTATGGGCTCTTACTTTCTTGATCAACCATGAGGGACATCGTCAAAAGCTAAAGTCCAACAAATGTATGACCTTTATCACCACTGATGTGGAAGTGTTGGACTGGACTGGTCAAAGTCAGAAGTCACACGCCGCCAGTTTACAGTCCAACAGGTTTATTTGAAATCACAAGCTTTCGAAGCTCTGTTGAAGGTTTGTGCCTTCGAAAAAACCTGCTGGACTGTAACCCTGGTGTCATGTGACTTCTGGCTTTGTTAACACTGCTGGCTGCCTCCTTTAAAAATTTCAATCTAATTTGTCAAACATGACCTTAACAAATCCACGATGACTCTCCCTGATTAATCCATCTTTGTCTGAGTGCGAATATGTTGTGTCCCTCAGTAATTGTTCTCATAACTTATACACCACAGAGTTTAGATTGACTGGCCTGTAATTCCCTCCTTTCTTTTTAATAATGGGACAGCATTAGCAGTTCACCGGTCCCCTGACACATCCTTTGTGGCCAGAGAGGATCTTGAAATTAATGTCAGGGCACTGATACCTCCTCCCGTCCCTCTCTCAGCAGCCTGAGCTACATTGTGTCATGAACCAGACTCGCTACCACAGCCACATCTCCTTCCTCAGCACCTGCCTCCGGAATTGACTGACCCCGCATGGACTCCGGACCACATTCAGACCAACACAATTTGGACCCAACCAGGAATACCAGTACCTGCGTTCCCAGCGCCCCTCCCCGCTACCTTTTATCCCAGCCCGCTTGGCACACCAGCCTCATTCCTGAAGAAGGGTTCATGCCCGAGACGTCGATTCTCCTGCTCCTCGGATGCTGCCTGGCCTGCTGCGTTTTTCCAGCACCACACTTTTCAACTACATTGTGTCATGGCTTGCCGATTTATTTACTTTTAAAGCTGTTAAACCGGCTATTGCCTCCTCTCTCTTTCTCCCTATGTGTTAATTTCTTCTAATATTTCACAGCACTCCACTCTGATATCATGCTAGCATCATCCATTTCCATTGTGATGACTGATACAAAGTACTCCTTAGGACTATTTTCATAGTACGCATTAACATTAGCTCAGTGGACCCTGTTGAGTCTTAGTCTTTCTCTTTTTTTCTTTACGCAGGCGATAAAAAAGGTAAATGGAGTGTTGACATTTATTCCTAAAGGAATAGAGAATAAAAGTAGAGAAGTGCTGTTTTACTCTACAATGCATCAGTGAGACTGAAACTTAAGTTTTGTGTACACCTTAACTCCTTTTACTTGAGGAGGAATGTGCACGTATTGGAGCCATTTCAGGGAAGATTCACTCGGTTATTTCCAGGTGTGAGGGGGTTGTCTTATGAAGAGAGATCGAGCAGTTCTGGCCCCATCTGAAGTTTAGAAAAATAAGAGATCGAATTGAGGTAAGTGAGATGCTCACAGAAGTGATCCACAGAGGATGTTTCTTCTGCTGGGGCATTCCAGAATGAGAGGTGATATGTTCAGGATAATGGGTAGCCAATTTAAAACAGAGACGAGGAGAAATTACTTCGCTCAAAGGGAAGCAAAAGTGAGGAATTTGCCAGCCCAGCTAGTGCAGGGGATGCTGGGATATTGAGTAAAATTAGGGAGACAGACAGGTTTGTGATTAGTAACAGGTTGAAAGGACATGGAGAGTGGACAGGAAAGTGGAATAAAAGCCAAGATGAGATCAACCATAACTGTATCAAATTGTGGAGCAGGCTGAAGGGGCTCAATGGCCTACTCCGACTCCTGGTTTTTATGTAGTGTTTTATTTTTAAAAAGCCTCTTTGGTTTTTCCACACACCAATGTTTTCTCAGACAATTCCTTAGCTTTTCTAATTTCCAATGATGTTGCTCCCTGCACGTCTATGCTCCCTGAGAGACCCTGCTCCACTGGCCTCTCAGTACCTGCCATGCATTTCTCTTATTTTCTTAATCCTAACTTGCTTGTCCGTTGTCCTCTAGGGTTCTTGGTCACACTCTTTGTATTTACAATGTACTCTCATGACTTCTTCCTTGAACGCCTCCCTCATCTCTGACACAGGTTTATCTGCAGCCAGTCCACTTTGTACAGTCAAAATACCCAAGTTCATTTTTGGCGAGTTAAAATCACCTATTATTACGGTCTTTTATACTTAAATATCTCTGAAATATGTTCTTTTTCAGTTGTTCAATGTTACCTTCTCCCCTTACTCCTTGACGACTTTAAAATCTAAAAAACATGTCTCTCTTAAAGGAGGGTTTGTAATTGCGTTGAACTCAGGACATGCACTCATTACTATCAGGTCTCTTTCTTCTGTCTGGTGGTCACCCATTCCATCTCCAGCTGGATTTCGTTAAGCTGTAAGATGACCACATCTTGAAGTATGCAGTCCAAGAACCTCTCAGCCTCATCAATGCCCCACAGTGCCCCCAGCTACTGCTCAGCTCCAACAACCTGTAGCTTCAGTTGTTCCGACCCTGAGGTACCTCCTGCACACTGTTATTCAGAACGGCAGGAGAGTTTAGGATTTCCCATGAGTGCAGGATGTACGGTGAATGCAGAAGGATCATGTGACTGAGGAGCTATTATGTTTCTGATATTGCCCAATTAGGTTCTTTGGAACTGACCCCATTGGATCTAGAGACAAAAGCTGTGAGTCCATTACACCATAAAATATTGGAACAAGAGTAGGCCATTTATCCCATCAGGTGTGGTTCAGCATTCAATGAGATCTTGTCTGATCTGGTAATCTTCAGCTCAACTTTCTTCCTTTTCTCCGTAACCCTTGATTCCATTACTGATTAAAGATCTGTATTTCCCAGTCTTGAATACTCTTAAGAACTCAAAATCAACAGCCCTCAGCATTAAAGATTTCCCAAAATTCACAACTCTTTGAGAGAATTTTTTTTTTCTGGAATAGGCAACACTTCCTCTGAGATTATGTCTTCTGGTACTAGGCTGTCCCATGAGGTGAAACAACCTCGCCACATTTACCTTGTCAAGTTTCTCTCTGAATCTTATATGTTTCAATCAGTAAGTGCAGTCCCAACGTTTTCAAACTTTCCTTATAAGACAGTGCCTTAATACTCAGAATCTCCCTAGTGAACCTTCTCTGGACTGCCTCCAATGCCAGTATATCTTTCCGTCTAAAAGGAGACCAAAACTGTCTAGAGTGTTCTAGTGTGCTTTACTGCCTTGTATAATTTTAGCAAGACTTCACCATTTAAATATTCCATTCCCTTTGGAATAAAGGCCAGCATTCCATTTGACATCCCTATTACTAGCTGTACATAAATGCTAGCTCTTTGTGATTTCTGCACAAGAACTCCTAAATTCCCCTATATTACTGCTATCTGCAATCTCTCTCCATACATAAATAATCTACAGCTGCTGTATTCTTTCTGCCAATGTGAAAAGCCTATCATCTATTTCCACATTATATTCCATCTGCCAAGTATTTGCCCACTCACCTAACCTGTTTATACCCTCCTGTCAACCCTTTGAACCATCCTCATTATTTGCCTTCCCATTTGTTTTGGATCATCTATAAACTTGGCAACAATACATTCACTCCCCTCATCCAATCTATTGCTAACAATTGTGGACCCAATGACAAAAATGAAGGCAATGGCTTTTCATGGCAATTGTTATATGAGCATTATCAATTTAATATCAGAATGTTAATAAATTCAAATTACACCATTTGCCAAATGGATCCATGGATTCAAATCCACAGCCCAGAACATTAGCCTGGGTGTACAGGTTATAAGTCCAGTGACATTACCTCAACACCACTTGAGAACTTCATCAGAAAGTCAACAGGACTATAAGGGAATAAATCATAGTCGTCCACTCATCACAATCCCCTCCATGTGACCTGTTGAGGTATAGTTAAAATTTAGACACCTCTGTATGGGATTGCACCTGTTGACAAATTAAATGCAATGGGTAAGGACCATTGGAAGTGTGTGAACCTGCAGGAGAGGGAGATAAATAGAGTGGAAGAACCACTTAACGGTAACTGGAGCAGTCACTTTAGCAGTAAATTGTAGCTGATGCTTCATACCTTAGCTCCTACATAATCAGCAAATGAATTTTGCAATCATAGATTCTTCCCAAGCGATGGAGGGCTGGGATTCTTTCTGCACAGGACTATCAATTGCAACTGATGACAAAATACTTGAAAGTCTGATACAGCACTGATTACATCCAGTAGCCAGGAAACCTGTGAAATCACTGACACCAAGGGAGCAAAAATGAGCTCAATCATACAAAAATTGCTGTATTAAAATGAATACATCACAGAGCAGTAACATGGTGCTCTGCACCGGTAACTTATTCTCGGTGCCAACCTGCAGCTTAAACTTCCTTCAGACATTGCCTTTAAAAAGCATGTCTATCCAACAGTGAGCAAACCTGATGCCACTGGACAGTGTGGAACAGGACGCTAATTAATCCAAACCTGCAGCTTCTCAGCTACCAGCCTGTTTTGTGTTGACTAACTCAACAGAGACCAAGGACTGAACCCTTTTGCTCAGTAGAGGCCACTATCGTACAGCAGTTACTCACTGAGTCATGCAGAGAGTGATCCTACTAAAGAGAATATGTAAGCTTAACTGAGAGGTAGCACCTTTGTCTTGGGTTCATATCCTTGGTCCAGGACCTGACTGTATCATCTAGACTGCTATTCCAGGGAGTGGCACACTGTCGGAGCTGTTAAAATGGATGAATGAGGACCCTTCTGTTTTTCATGTCACTGAAAAAGATCCAAAAATGGTACTTTACAAAGAGCTAGGAAGTTATTTTTGTATCACGAATCAGTAATTGTGCTTCAAAGCAAAAGTAGCTGAGTGGCTATTCATGGGATCTTGCTGTTCATCTATTGGCTTTTATTTTTGAAGCAGGGATTAGGGAGCGATCCGTTGGCTATAAAAAACTTTTGAGGACAATTCAGGGAAGCCTTATGAGAAGCAGTTGAACAGATTGGGCCTGTACTTGTTAGAATACAGAAGAATTGAATTGAATTTATTGTCATGTGTACTGAGGCACAGTGAAAAGCTTTGCCTTGCAAGCAATACTGGCAGATCACAGAGTTAAGTAGCATAGCTAAGTAAATAATAGGTAAATAGCGGCAAAAATCAAAGCACAGGTACAGGCGAATGTTAAGAGTTTATGAGTGCATTCAATATTCTCACAACAGTCTGGTAGAAACTGTTTTGAAACAGGTTGGTGTGTATGTTCAGGCTTCTGTAGCTTCTTACCAGAAGTTGTAGAAAGCATTGCCAGGGTGGGATGGATCTTTGGGAATGCTGGGGGCCTTTCATTGACAGCGGGCCGAGTAGACGGATTCTATAGATGGGAGATTTGTCTTTGTGATTGTCCGGGCTGAGTTCACCACTCTCTGTAACCGTCTCTGATCTTAAATCCTACAGTTGCCATACCAGGTAGTGATACATCCCGATAGAATGGTCTCGATGGTGCACCTATTAAAGTTGGCAAGGGTATTCGCCATCATGCCAAATTTTCTCAGCTGTCTGAGGAAGAAGAGACATTATTGGGCCTTTGTACCCAGTGCGTTCACCTGAAGAGTACATGAAAGCTTGTTGTTGATGATCACTCCCAGGAGCGGCACGGTGGCACAGTGGTTAGCACTGCTGCCTCACAGCGCCAGAGACCTGGGTTCAATTCCCGCCTCAGGCGACTGACTGTGTGGAGTTTGCATCTTCTCCCCGTGTCTGCGTGGGTTTCCTCCGGGTGCTCCGGTTTCCTCCCACAGTCCAAAGATGTGCAGGTCAGGTAAATTGGCCATCCTAAATTGCCCGTAGAGTAGGTAAGGGGGTAGATGTATGGGTATGGGTATGGGTGGGTTGTGCTTCGGCGGGGCGGTGTGGACTTGTTGGGCCGAAGGGCCTGTTTCCACACTGTAAGTCATCTAATCTAAACTTCCCATTCGTTCCACCCTTACCTCTGTGACCTTGCTGCAACATACAGAATTCTTAGAGGACTTATAGTGTCATTCCTGATGAAGGGCTAATGCCCAAAACATTAACTCTCCTGCTCCTCGGATGCTGCCTGACCTGCTGTGCTTTTCCAGTGCCACACCTTTTGACTTATACTGTCATAGAATCATACAGAATGGAAACAGAGTCTTCAGTCCAACTCATCCATGCTGACCAAGTTTCCCAAACTAAACTAGCACCATTTGCCTATGCTTGACCTATATCCCTGTAAACCTTTCGTATTCATGTATCTGTCTAAATATCTCTTAAATGTTCTATGTGTACCTGCATTTATCATTTCAAAGTTGAGAAATTGTTTCCCTTTGTGGGACAATGTAGGACCAGGGTGCAGAATCTCAGGATAATGATTTGCATACTTAAGACAGAGACAAGGAGGAATTTCTTCTGTCAGAAGGTGGAGAGTCGTGGAATTATTTATCACAGGTAGCTGTAAGAGGTTTGGTCATTAAGTATATTCAGGCTCAGATAGACAGATATTTAATCAGTCTTGGAATCATAGGTTATGGAGAAAACACAGGAAGTTTTGATTTTGATTTATTCTTGTCTCATGTACCCAGGTACAGTGAAAAGCTTTGTTTTGCATGCAGTACAGGCAGATCATACCATACAAAGCACATGAGGGTAATAGAACAGAGCGAGAAGTACAATGTTACGGCTGCAAAGAAGGTGCACAAAGAGTTCTTGGAGACTCAGGTTCAAATGCTCCTGTGGCAAATGATTAAAACTTAAATTGGAATGTAAACTCTGGAATGTGAAACTTGTCTCAGTAATGGTGACCATGACATCCATCACCAAGAGCTGTATGAACACATCTGTTTCTTCAGCAAACAACAGAAGCCAATCTCCCATCCATGGACTCCATTTACATGGCTCGTTAGCAGAGAGAGACTGCCAACATCATCAAAGATCCCTCCCATCCCAGTAATGCTCTCCTCCAACCTCTTCCGTCAGGCAGAGCATACAGAAGCTGGAACATGTGCATCAGTAGGTTCAGGAATAGCTTCTTCCCAGCTGTTATTAGACTGAAGAATAGACTCGCCAGCCTCAAACAATGCTGACCTTGTTAACAGTGATCTCGACTGGTGCACACCCTGTGCATTGTGACCTGTATGTCTCTGTCTAAGTCTTTTTGATCTGTATATCCTTGTTTACTATGATCTGCTTGTACTGCCCATAAACAAAGCATTTCACTGTACTTCGGTACACATTACAACAAGAACATAAGAACATAAGAACTTGAAGCATGAGTAGGCCGCCCGGCCCTTCAAGCCTGCTCTGCCACTCAATAAGATCATGGCTGATTTTTTTTGTGGACTCAGATCCACTTACCTGCACTCTCACCATATCCCTTAACTCCTTTATTGTTTAAAAAATATCTACCTTAGCTTTAAAAACGTTCACTGAAGTAGTGTCAACTACTTCTCTGGGTATGGAATTCCATAGATTAACAACCCTCTGGGTAAAGAAGTTCCTCCTCAATCCCATCCTAAATCTGCTCCCTCCAATCTTAAGGCTATGCCCTCTTGACCTAGTTTCATCTGCCAGTGGAAACATCCTCTCTACTTCTATCTTATCTATTCCCTTCATAATTTTGTGTTTCTATAAGATTCCCCCCCTCAATCTTCTGAATTCCAATGGATGTAATCCTAGTCTACTCAGTCTTTCCTCATAAATTAATCAATCAATCATTAGATAAGGTAATCTGCCTCCTTTGGCTTAGATGTGACTCCAGATACATGGCAATGTGCATGCATCTTAAATATCTTGAGATGCCCTTACCAACTCCCAGTTAGGATTAATTAAGAATGGGTGACAATGCTGGACTTGCCAGTGATGCTCAGTCCAATGAAAGATTAAAGAAAAACATATGAATGCAAAGTCATTTTCCTCTATTGCTTGAACAGCATATTTTGCCTCAAATTTCCTCGAGAGACCAGTTTTGTGTATATCAATGATCAATACAAAGCATTCTTACACACACACAAAACAAAAATTGAAATATATCTCCTTCAGTGATAAACCAACAGCAATCTATTGCTGGAGATGTCTGACTGATGGACATTAACTGTTAAATCTCATATTTGTACCTTTGAGCTTTCAGGTTGTGTCATACACAGATCGATTTTGAGATAAAAGGGATTATTGCGTTATGATTGCTTGTTTTGTGGTTGCAATACATCTCAATTTTAACCTCAGAAGAAGTTCCACAGCACAACAGCATGACCCTTATTTTTCCTGATGTCAGCCATCCTTATTGCCAGTTTTGATGAAGTTGCTAAGGTAGTCTGGTTAGACAATCGCAACTAAAAATGGCACTAGGAAGTGACCACACCTGATCCCTTTACCTTTTGTCCAAAAGGCTTCCCATTTCTACATTTGTAAAAGTCAAAAAGTATTAAAGTTCTTTCAGCTTCTTTGTCAGCTTCTGAGCATCTGTCCTAGGGGGCCCCTGTGGACAAACTCCTGGAGAGATCTGTTTTCTGTTTGTGGGGGTCCCCATGAAGTCAACTAAGGTTGGACAACTCCATCTGTCCTTGCTTTGGGCACCCATGTTAAAGCCCCAATCACATCTTATTTAAATACTAAACTAAAGCAAATAACTATGGATATGGAAATCTGAAATGAAAACCAGATTTTCTGGAGAAACTAAGCAAGTCTTGCAATACCCATAGAGAGAAAGTAGAGCCAATGTGTGCGGTCCAGTGACCTTTCGTCAGAACCCAAAATGCATCTTTAACCCAAGACCTGAGCAGGTAGTTGAGGAGATGCAGAGATGAGATAGATGAGAGCCTACCTAATGGGAAATGGAGTAAGAGACAGGAGATGCTTAAGCAATTTCAGCCTTTACCAGTTCTCATCCCATAACCCTGCTGGGTGTTTACAGAATCCTTTTGTTTCAGGATAAGACTTTCAGCTTCCACCCATTTCTTTTGGGTTTAGAAGTTTTTGGAGGAGGCAGTAACAAGTAGCCAAGAGATTGGACTTATACCCTTAGGGGCAAGAGTTCAAACCCTCCCATGGTAACTCATGAAATATACAAATAATTAACAAATTGCTGAAAAAGAACCATTTTGTTGAAGCTTTTTGGTCTGGCACTCAGAACAATTCACAAGAATACTGATTCCGGAGAAAAAATTAACATTCGTATTCAGTGCAAAGAGAATGTTAATTAATTTAGAAGTGGGCTTTGATTGGCAGAGGCGCTGCCATGGATATTACACTCATTAATGTTGATTGACAGTTAACTGCTGGCCTGGCAGAAAACCCATCTGTACTGAGTCACTAATATTGATCATCAGTGAAAACCCATTGGTTTACTGATGTCCCTTGAGGAAAGAAATCTGCCAGCCTTACCCTCTACGTGTGACTCCAAGGTTAATTGTGAGTGATTGGTGTTAAACGTTCCTTTGAAGTTGCCTGGCAAACCTTTCATTTGAAGGGCAAGTAGGCTTTGAGCAAAAAAAAAACACTGGCCTTGCCAAAGCAATGCCCACATTCCATTATATATATATATTAAAAAGTCAGGAAACAAAGAGAAATTTTTATCCTTTCAGTCAGATCCAGATTTTAAACTTAGCTCTGACAGATGGAAGAGTAGAATGCCAATCTATTGTAACATATGTTTTCCATGGTACATTCCTCACTAAACTACATACTAATATCAAACACTCTGAAAACCTAGCCCTGTCTGTAAGAGCATGCAGAAATAAATATTTAGACTTTCAAATGCAAGGCATGGTCGGTTTGACACCTAATAATGCAGCAGGCAATGACACAACAGTAATTCCCACTCCGCGCAATCACTTTGCTTGTCTGGCATAGTTATGAGACTAAAACCCATGCTTCAATTCAGAGACTACTGCAGAAAACTCAAGATCGCAAATGCATTGAAACTTACTTTGACAAATGGAATAGAGATATCTAAGTGCAATTTCTATTTCAGAGTTCAGAGAAAACTGCTGATTACATAGAATGTACTGGACAGAAACAGACTATTCAGTTGAGATGCTTACTGTTAGTGTTTATGCACCACATGAACTTCCTCATATCCTTTTTCATTTCACCCTTATCAGCATAACCTCTTATTCTTTTCTGCCTAATGTTTATCTTGCTTTCCCTTAAACGTGCCTGTGCTTTTCACTTAAAGCACTTCTTGTGGTAGCAGTTTTTCCACACTCTAACCATATGTGCGTGTAAAGGTTTTGCTGAATTCTAAATTGGATTTTTCAGTGATAAATTTATATTGACTGGCCCTAACCTCTGATCTCTGCTGTTTTAATCTGGAAAGTGAGTCAGTGGAGGACAGAACTAGAGGTTCGCCTTCATGTATTTTGTAAAGCTTTTATCTCCAGAGATATAGATCACAAACAACCCAACATCACAGCTTCAGTCCAATCCTATTGATAGGAGGTTGTGTGAATTCCCAGCTTATGCCGGCTATCTGAATGCAATTATTAATACAAAAATAACATTCTGCCAGGTCTCCCAGTGTGAGTGTGCACACACAACCACATATACACAGATACACACACACAAACACACACAAGTATGCACAGACACACAGACACACACACACACACACACACACACAACACACACACACACACACACAGATATAGACACACACATGTACACAGACACGCGCAGCCACACACACACACACACAGATATAGACACACAGACACACGCAGCCACACACACAGATACACACACTCACATACACACACAGGCATGCACATACACACAGATATAGACACACACACGCACACAGACACACGTAGCCACACACATGCATGCACACACAGGCGCACAGGCACAGGGACGTCTGTACACACACACACACACACACACACACACACACATAGACACACGCAGCCACACACACAGGCATGCACACACACAGACACAGATATAGACAGACATACACACAGATACACACAGCCACACACACACACACAGGCATACATACACACACACACACACACACACACACACAGAGGCACGTTTACACATACACACACACACGTACACATCACTTGAAAACACTTTTGGACATTGTCATTTATATAATATGACGTCATCCATCTAGCCGTTGTTTTGTATTATTTTGCAAGGAGTATTGGCATCGCTAGCTGGTCCAGCATGATTGCCCAATACTGTTAGCCCTGGTGTCAGAAGTGGTGAGCCATCCTCTTGTCCTTCTGAAATTCTTTCTCTACCTAATTCATTCAAGGGATTAGGATGCCATTAAGTAGGAATGCATTCATTGTCCATTGCTAATGTGTCAGAGGGCAGTACAGGATCAACCACATAGTTGTGAGTATTTTTTCTCTAATCATTCACACGTGAGATGTTGCGATTGGTGGCTGGGGCAGTATTTATTGCCCATCCCTATTTGCCCTTGAGAAGGTGATGGTGAGCTGCCTTCTTGAATCACTGCAGTCCACATGCTGTAGGTTGACCCACAATGCCCTTAGGGAGGGAATTCCAGGATTTTGACCCAGCGACACTGAAGGAACGGCAATATATTTCTAAGGCAAGATGGTGAATGATTTGAAGAGAAACTTTCAGGTGGTGTTGCTTCCATGTATTGCTGCCCGATCCTATTAAATGGGAGTGATTGTGGATTTGCAAGGTATGGTCTAAGGATCTTTAGTGAATATCAGCAGTGCATCTTGTAGATAGTATACTTTGCTACCACTGAGTGTTGATGGTGGTGTGGTGCCAATCAAGTGGGCTGCTTTATCCTGGATGGTGTCAAGCTTCTTGAGTGTTGTTGGAGCGGCACCTATTCAGGCAAGTGGGAGGCATTCCATCACATTCCTGACTTGTGCCTTGTAGATTGTGGACAGGTTTTGCGGAGTCAGGAGGTGAGTTACTCACTGAAGTACTGCTAGCCTCTGACTGGCCCATATAGCCCCTGCATTTATGCAGCTACTCCACTTCAGTTTACAGTCAATGATAACCCCAGGAGGTTGATAGATGGGAATTCAGTGATGGTAATTTGGGAAATTATGTGGGTCTTTCTGCATGTGAACCTAAGGAGTCATACGTAGACCAGACTTGTTAAGGACAGCAGATTTCCTTTTTGAAAGTAAGGAATGCCTATGGATGTGGTGCCAATCAAGTGGGCTGCTTTGACCTGGATGATGTTAATATTCTTGAGTGTTGGAGCCACATTTATCCAAAATACTCCTGACTTGTGTTTCTTAGAATGTGGGTAGGCTTGGGAGCCAGTCAGTGAGTTACTCGGTGCAGACTTTGACCTGCTCTTGTACCCACAATATTCATGTGGTTAGTCCAACTCAATATCTGGGAAATGGTAACTCCCAGATTGTTAATAGTTGAAGATTCAGCAGTGGTAATGCCCTTGAATGTCAAGGAGTGATGGTTTGCTTGTCTTTTGTTGGAGATGTTCAATGCCTGGCATTTTTGTGGAGTGAATGTTACTTGCCACTTGTCAGCCTAAACCTAAATATTGTCCAGATCTTGTTGCATTTGGACATGGACTGCTTCAGTATCTGAGGAGTTGCGAATAACACTGAAAACTGTGCAATCATGACCTTACAATGGAGGGAAGGTAATTGATTAAGCATCTGAAGATGGTTTAGTCTAGGATACTAACTTGAAAAAATCTTACAGAGACGTCCTTGAGCAGAGCTAGCTGATCTCCAACAGCCACAACCATCTTCTTGTATGCCACGTATTACCCCAACCAGCAGAGAGAGATACCTCCTTGATTTCCATTGACTCCAGTTTCTCTTGAGCTCCTCAATGCCAAATTTGATCAAAAATAACTTTTGTTTCAAGATAAATCACTCTCACCACTTTTTGGGAATTCAGCTCCTTTGTCTATGCTTG
The DNA here is from genome assembly GCF_047496795.1 of Chiloscyllium punctatum. NCBI lineage: Eukaryota > Metazoa > Chordata > Chondrichthyes > Orectolobiformes > Hemiscylliidae > Chiloscyllium > Chiloscyllium punctatum. Next base: position 12,797,268 of record NC_092747.1, on the reverse strand, counting down.
AAACAAGATTGGAGTAGGGTGGTGCTGGAAAAGCACAGCAGTTCAGGCAGCATCCGAGGAGCAGTAAAATAGACGTTTCAGGCGAAAGCCCTTCATCAGGAAAACAGGGGGCAGAGGAAATGACCTGGGAGTTGCAGTGGGAGTGGGATTCCATGAGATTCTTGTAGAGAGAGAAGGAAAACTTCTTCCAGGCAGGCATCCTTGCAAGAGGATTTGCAGTAGGGTTAAAATCACCTAGGTACAAACAATGGCTGCAGATGCTGGAAAACAGATTCTGGAGAAGAGTGGTGCTGGAAAAGCACAGCAGTTCAGGCAGCATCTGAGGAGCAGTAAAATTGACGTTCCTAGAATAGAAGACTGTAATGAGGTTAGCAGCTGAGTGGCCTTGTCAGAACCAAAACCATGTTTCAGTGAGTGGGTTATTGCTTGATAGTGCTGTTGATGAACCCTTCATTTCTTTATTGAGGATTGAGAGTAGACTGATGTAGTGGCAAATGGATTCATCCTGCTTTTTATGCACAGGAAATAGCTGGGAACTCTTCCATGTTGTCAGGCAGATGCCAGATGCTTGTTAGCACTGTTGATGATCTCTTCTTCACCTTACTGTTAATCAAGAGTAGGCTGATGGAATAGTAATTGACTGACTTGAAGGGCCAAACGGCTCATTCCTACTCCTGCTGTACTTTCTATGTTTTCATGAGAAGCAAGTAGTTTTGTGGGAGTTAGTGGGTGAATGTGATTTGTATCTTAAAAAGAAATGACGCTGCTGGGGCACCATTTGGAAAGCAACTGTTGTCACTGCTCTTCTGGCTCTATGACTAATTCAACACGGATACTTTCACCTTCGGGTCTGCCATCATTGACCAGCATGGTTCATGTAACTGGGCAATTATTCCTGAAAAGCTGTTTGGGTTGTGTCCTGAAGTGAAAGAGGCATTTGAACCATTGCTTGGGGATCTCAGTGGCATATTTCATAAGAATTCTAGCCTGAAACACAGGGTAACATTTCCTGTGCTCTTGGGTCAGCGTAAACATGTCTTTGTAGTGTTAGCTGGATCACCCAAGAGTCACTCATTAATTCTCCGTTCTCCTTCGAATCAGATAAAGGTGATCAGCTCAAGATGTGGCTTTCCTGAGAGTTTCTGCACTGATCTGTGTGATGCTGATGCACATGTTAAAGCTTGACATTGAGCAAATAATTTTTTTTTGATAAATGAAGGAAACTGCAATGAGTAGAGGAGAAATATAAGGTTGAATTGAGAAAGACAAAGTTTTATATGATTATCATGACAACATGGTTAAGAAGATGTTCAGTACACATCCTCATTGCTCAGACCTTTGAGTATAGGAGGTGGGATGTTGTGTTGAGGTTGTACCGGACGTTGGTGAGTCCTCTTCTGGAATACTGTGTGTAGTTTTGTTCACTCTGTTATAGGAAGGATATTATTAAATTGGAGATCATTCAGAAAAGACTTACCAGAAAGTTGCCTGGAATGGAGGATTTGAAATAGAAAAATAGACTGGAAAGGTTAGAGAGAACAAGTTACTGCAGATGCTGGAATCTGTATTGAAAACAACAAATGCTGGAGATCATAGCAGGTCAGGCAGCATCCATGGAGAGAGAGCAAGTTAACATTTCAAGTCTAGATTACTCCACGGCTGAGACGTCCTCACTGAAGCAAAGGAGGTTGAGGTGTGACCTGATTGAGGTTTATAAAATCACGAGGGGCATTGATAAGGTGAATGACAAGGGTCTTTTCCCTCAGGTGGGGATTTCAGAACCAAGGGTCATATTTTTAAGATGAGAGGACAAAGATTTCAAAAGGATGTGAGGGTCAATGTATTTACGCAGACAATGGTTGGTGTGTAGAATGAACTGCCAGAGAAAATGATGGATGCAGGTACAGTTACAACACGGAAAAGACATTTGGATAAGTTCATGAAGAGAAAAGGTTGGAGGGAAATGGGCCAAGTGCAAACAGGTGGGACTAGATTAATTTGGGAACATGGTTGGCATGGACTGCTTGGACTGAAGGATCTGTTTCCATGTTGTATTACTCCATGACTCTATTATTACATTTTCCTTCAGGACTCCTAAGATGGATCATTAGACAGGAAACATTGACTCTGCTTTCTCTCCAGAGATGGTGCCAGACCTTCTGAGTTTTTCCAGCGATTTCTGTTTTGTTTCTTTTTATTTTTCTTCAGTTTGAAAATGGGAAATGATTACATTTAAAACCTGCAACTGAGGGAGGAGCTGATGCACTTTTGAAAGCACAATATTGGAACTCATTGTGGGTTGGGATCATACTGTTGCTTTTTAAACTGTGAGGAAATGAGATAAGGTGGCACCAGGCTATGCGTACAGAGTATTATCCAGCCAGCAACAGGTAGGTTATTGGTTTGTACAATGTGGTTTAAAAATGTGTTGCTGGAAAAGCACAGCAGGTCAGGCAGCATCAAAGAAGCAGGAGAATCGACGTTTTGGGCATAAGCCCTTCTTCAGGAATGAGGAAGATGTGCCAAGCTGGCTAAGATAAAAGGTAGGGAGGAGGGACTTGAGGGAGGGGCGTTGGGAATATGATGGGTGGAAGGAGGTTAAGGTGAGGGTGACAGGCCAGAGAGGGGGTGGGGGCAGAGAGGTCGGGAAGAAGATTGCAGGTCAAGAAGGCGGTGCTGAGTCTGAGGGTTGGGACTGAGAAAAGGTGGGGGGAAGGGAAATGAGGAAGCTGGAGAAATCTGCATTCATCCCTTGTGGTTGGAGGGTTCCTAGGCGGAAGATGAGGCACTCTTCCTCCAGGTGTCGTGTTGCCATGGTCTGGCGATGGAGGAGGCCAAGGACCTGCATGTCCTTGGCGGAGTGGGAGGTGGATTTAAAGTATTCAGCCACGGGGCGGTTGGGTTGGTTGGTGCGGGTGTCCCAGAGGTGTTCTCTGAAATGTTCTGCAAGTAGGTGTTCCGCAAGTAGAATACATGTGGCCGATGTATAGGAGGCCACATCGGGTGCAGCGGATGCAGTAAATGATGTGTGTGGAGGTGCAGGTGAATTCTGATGGATATGGAAGGATCCTTGGGTCCTTGGAGGGAAGTGAGGGGGGAGGTGTGGGCGCAAGTTTTGCATTTCTTGCAGTTGCAGGGGAAGGTGCCAGGAGTGGAGGTTGGTTGGTGGGGGGTGTGGATCTGACGAGGGAGTCGCGGAGGGAGTGGTCTTTTCGGAATGCTGATAGGGATGGGGAGGGAAATATATTCTTGGTGGTGTGGTCTGTTTGGAACCAAAGGTTATCCACCTGATGGCAGCTTTCTGATTGGGCAGCTAACTCAAGCTTGGAGACAGTCAGTTATTATCTTCCAGCACATGTTGTTGCTTCTAACCAATGTTGCTTCCAAAATGACTATTAAATGGACATTAATGCATAAATCCCATATGCCTTCAGCAAAGAATCTGGAAGGAAAGATTTTGAAGCACAGAGGTCTTGGTTAAAAACAAATCCTCATCTAGACTGGTGCTATTGAACAAAGAACACTCACTACCATTTATTGTCTGCATGTGTGTGTATCGGCATATTAAAGAGCTTCAGGGTTTTAACTAGTAGGGTCATATGTTGATAGTTCATAGCTTTTTCCCTGTTGTTCGTACTCACTCGTAAGAAACAATAATCCTAATTAAATATGGGACCCTAGTTAATGTATTCTGTCAAGCTGAGTCCAGTAGGCAGATGACTTCGGAATTTCTGTATTGTGATTAAATCATTACCTTTTGTGTCAATCCCAGAAGCGGTAAGGCTTAAATATCAGCAATCTTTCCCAAGTAGGTCACAACATGTCTATGGAAGAACAGAAAGATCGGGAAGGTGCTTGAGGTCCAACACGACCAGCCCACAATAAGCATTAATTTCAGGATTACTAAACTTGAAACAGAAATGATTCTTAGGGGACTTGACAGGATAGTTGTGGAAAGGTTGTTTCACCTTGTGGGAGAGTCTCGGACAAGAAGACATAATCTTAGAATAAAGGGGTCACATATATAAGACAGAGCTGAAGAGAAATCTCTTCTCCGAAAGGGTCACGAACCTGTGGAATTCTTTACCATAAAGGATTGTTGAGCTTGGGTCATTAAGTGCATTCAAGCCTGAGATGGACAGATTTTTAATCAGGAAGGGAATCAAGAATTATGAGGAAAAGACAGGATAATGGAGTTGGGGATTATCAGATCAACCATGATTTCATTAAATGACAGAGCAGACCTGATGGGCTGAATGGTCTACCTCTAATGCTATGGTGTTTTTTTTTAACAAGAAGTGAAGTAATGTGTGAAGTCTGGGAGAATTCACAGCCATCCTTTAAGGAGAGAACATAAAAAGCTAAATGGAAATTGGAGGAAGGGGGACAGGAGGCAGAAAGTCCATTTGAGATGCAGGTACATTCACATGAATTGGAACATAAAGGACAGGGGCTTGTCATTGTTAATTCCAGGCAGAGGGAGTAAATCACTCACAAGGACACAAAAATGAAACTGTACCACTTTCACACCATTATTCCTGATGAAGGGCTTTTGCCCGAAACGTCGATTTTGCTGTTCCTCGGATGCTGCCTGAACTGCTGTGCTCTTCCAGCACCACTAATCCAGAATCTGGTTTCCAGCATCTGCAGTCATTGTTTTTACCCTGCACAATAAGGAAACAAAACCCGACCGGCACTTGCAAAGTGGGCGGAGAAAGTTACAGGGTATCGCCTCAGAGGCAGAGTGAGATTAACAGCATGGGAGGCCCTCTTAGTGACAATTGCATTCCACTGATTCTGTAATGCTACACAAACACACACACACACACTTTGTATTATGGCCTAAGCATGAGCAGGACGTATTATGGCCTCAAGCAATAATAACCATGGCACACTCTCCATGATTTGAGCCCTTGTTATCTCAGATGCACAAAGCCACACAGATGCACGCATAAAAGTCTCACCCTTCTTTGCCATTTCTGCTTCACGAGATGTAACTGACACTGGAACACAATACATTGGAGTTTATGCACCTGACTATAAGTTTGTTATGAAAAGTCCTGCAATGTTCAAGAGTAGCTCTTTCCTGGAGGGTCTGTTATCACAGTGGAGCTAAACAGTAAGGGAATCAAGGGCTGTGGGCAAAAGGCATGAAAATGGGTTTGAGGATTATCAGATTGCCATACCACATTGAATGGTGGAGCTGATTCAATAGTCTGAGTGGCTCCTATGTCTTATGGTCTTAATCTCGAGGTTATGTCATACAGACAGCAATCCCCAGACTCTGTTGACCACTTTGTCAGAGGACATTGCGGCAAAGCACCTGACTGTGAGTTTTCAACATCTCTTTGAGAGGCTCATTGACTGAGTCAATGCCTCTACAACAATTAAAGCATTTCGGAAGGATCTTTTGGACAAGAGGTAAAGCCCACACCATTGTCATATAACTTGACAATGGATACAAGCACAAAGACATAGCGGTAAGCCAGCGACAATTACATGTTTCAGGTCCAGCCAAGCGCAACAAAACAACAAAACCTGTAATAGGTTCATTTTGTCTCCCTAACCCAAAACATTTTGTGGTATTTATAAAGACTGTACCACTAAGTGAGATTAAGCACACAATTTTCCATCCATTCCTTGGACAAAGGTAATAACAGGCCTTCTCACAGGTGCCAGGGGACAATTGCATCCTTGTGGGATTACTTCCCCAAGTTCTTCATTGATTGCTAATTTAGCAAAACAGTGAGTGCAACCATGATGGCTGGCATTTTCAGTTGCTTCAGTATTCCAGAATAAATACTGAACAGCGCCCATTGATCCAAGATGGCACCAACACAAAGCAGCTCCTTATGATCTCCCTACAGCAGATCTTATTCTAATGTTACTTGTAACCATTCCACATTTTTAAAACTAAATTTGCTTGCTTAACTGCGCAGTGTGTGTCTCACTCTGTATAAGCACCCTGTTACGGACCAAACCAGAACCCCTTGAAATATTTTAAGAAGGTAGCTTAGACCCTAACTTTTTCTTATTTTAAAGGTAGATGTGAGTGGATATCCCAGGTGGGATGCAGCTGGTCAAATCACTCGGCTTTAAGCAAAACAGAATTTATTTAAATAACAGAGTTGAAAAGCAAACAAAAGAAGACTGAATTTAGAATAACTTAACAATTGGAAAACTAAATTGATCTGATACAGCAACTTAACTAAGTAACTGTTCCAATCCAGCAACATCCTATAGACACACCTCTTGGCAAAAAGGCAAATTCAAACACAGATTCTTAAAGGCATGTGGGACCAATATCCAAAACTATTTCGGACAGAAGGTCAGTCAGGAAACATTATTCAAGCTTACAGCCTTTCCAGGACTCCACCATCTTCTGACTGCTACAGCTGAATAAAATAAGAAAAAAATAACCTGACCTGGAAGAAATGGCCACTCCCCTGTCATTGTTAAACTAGGCTCTTTCTAGACTTCTCGGCACCTCTGTCTTTTTCACCTTTATTAAAAAAGCAAGAATAAAATAACCTTATTTAAGTGGCAGCAACATCACAACCCTTTGATCTGCATGTGCTTGCTTGCCATAACCTGCCTGTACTGCTTGCAAATAAAGCTTTTCACTGTACTTAGGTACACATGACTACAATAAATCAAATCTAAATCTAAATAGACAGCAGTTCCCTGGTAAACCATTTCAAGAAATGTGCACTAATTGACGAGTGACCCACAATGCTTCATTTCCCTATTATCCATCCTGAAAGGGTGTGGTGGAATGCATGTACATGCTCTCAAATCAATGAACATCCAATGTTGACTATGAAGCCAAGGTTTTCATATTGTATGAGACAGAACTGATTGCTGACCCCAGCACAACGCTGCTCTGAAGACAAGTCAAAATGATCTTGCCCAGCAACCAATTGTCTTCCCAATCCAAGAAACACAACGTTATTAATCAAAGGTACCAGAGACTGAAAGAGATATGATGCGTGAACACGTATAGAACTACCATGCTACACTCTAGACAGAGAGTGTGAGCCAGATATGCAAATACTTGGAGATGAGCAAGCCTTTCTCGAATATGCAATCTGCCCAGATGAAACAAAGTTATTACTGATCTTGATTTACATTGCAAATCATACGAAGCTAGCTCAGATCAATATGGACACACTGATATTGCACAACAAGAATGAGGAAGAACACTCCAACAATGATGATTGGGTAGAGCTGTGGAATGATAACAACTGACAGTAAAACACCCAAGCTATGAAATAAATACGATAGTGAATAATTCTGAGAGGCATGCAGTCTCCAGATCAGGATAAGTAGTCAATCCTCCAAAGTTTATATTGACATTTGAAATGTAACTCTTGAAAACTTTGTTTTTTTTCCTTTTTTGTATAATTATTGAATTGAAAACATGTTCAGCAATGGATATCAGTTTGGGATAATTTTCTATATTTGAGGAAAGGGAATGGTCAGTATGTTAGTGCCCTTTAAGAGATACAATACGTCAGTATGCCTTTCAGAGATGTTCTTGTGGTACTATCACAGCATCACAGCATGTGACTTGAGGGTATAAAAGTTGCAGAATCTGCCTTAACATGAGTCACGTGAAGCATGACATGATGACAAAAACTTATGAGTCTTTCTAACCCAATAGCTTAATGCTAGCACAGACACTGATGTGCCTGTGAATTTAACACTTGGATATTAGAGAAAACTATAACAAATTTCTGTGGGATCTGACATCCTAGTTTTTAATGGTACGAGAGAAAACATAAACAATTAGATAAAGATATCCTGCAGGAGGCTCATTGATTTCCAAAGATTGTATGTTCTGAAATCAGATTCGTTTGCATTCACAATGGAGAGATAAATCAAGTTGAATTTAGGCACCAAATCTAGGATGTTTCAGGTTAATCTGATTGCCTTTTTTTTAAAAGAATGATCAAAATTGTGCCAAATTCAGATTATTTTAGTTGCAACCTAACCTAGCATTTTGAAACATTCTGACAAGGATAAGAAATGTCTATTTATCTCAGTTTGCGTCAATATAACCAATAATTATCTGTGAATATGCTGATAAATGGATGAATAGTTAAGGGGAGACTATCTCAAACTAAAACCATAGCAACAATCGCAGGAATCAGGCTTCTTTTGAGGTTTAGAAAAATAAATTGTCAGGTAGCAATCAAATGAAGCAGAGGAAAAGGCATGTGTCTTTTGGGTCATCTCAGTTACACCATGTGTCTTTGACAATCTAATAGCGAGAATGATCCAAAAATTATTATTGGTGACATTACAGGCTGAACATGATGCGAAATAGGTTTGCGTGACACTGATTCACCTGTAATTTTTACCAAATGTCCAACTTGTCAATTTTAGTGCATGAATATAAACATATCTTAGTGGTATGTTTTACGATGAATAAATGGGCAAATAGCTAATGTAAACAGTTAATATAGGTGAACAAATGGGAGTAGGTTGAAATTGATTTTAAATGATATTTTCAGGGCTCTTATCTTTTATTATCTTATCATATATCATGACAGTCTTATGCAAAGCCATCGTTCAAAATAATGATAAGAAGCAAAGATTTCTCAGATAATGTTTGAACAGGAAGATAATGCTAAGGGGCAGAATCGCATTGGGGTCATATTTTGCTAGATAAATTATGATGGGAGCCTTTACTAATGATTGAATCATAAAATCAAAGAATTTTACAATACAAACGGAGGCCATTCGAACCATCATGTTTGTACATGCTCTCGAAAGAGCTATCCAGATGGTCCACTTCTCCAGCCCTGTAAATATATGTCGAGTTCTCTTTTGAAACCTCACATGGAATTCGCCTGCACCACTCTCCCAGGAAATGCATTCCCAACTGCAGCGACACGTTGGATCAAGAAATTGCTTCTCATCTGACTCTTACTGTTCTTGCTGACAATCAGTTTTTTGAGACCCCCCAGTTACTGATATACTAATGACTGGAAACAGAATACAGTCGGTTCTGCTATATTGCATGTTTCTTTAACGCAAATGGTCTTTAATATGATTGAAGAATTTTGACCGTTATTTGTAGAATGCAAAACTTTCCTTATCTGTATTGACTGTAATTCTATTCTAGCCCCATCAGTTTAAATAGTGCAGCTATTGTGCAATTTTCTTATAACGTGAGATTGCACAGGAATGGAACTACACATTATATCTGAACTGACCATTTCCTTCTTTAATCTGTCAAAATTGTTCATAATTTTGAAGTTAAAAATCACACAACACCAGGTTATATTCTAACAGGTTTATTTGGAAGCACTAGCTTTCTGAGTGCTGCTCCTTCATCAGGTGATTGTGGAGAATAAGATAATAAAAAACAGAATTTATACTAAATGAGCTATAAATTGGTTATTTGGCTATAAATTTGGCAATAAATTCTGTGTCTTATTAGCTTATTCTCAATGACCACCTGATGAAGGAGCAGCGCTCTGAAAGCTAGTATTTCCAAATAAACCTGCTGGACTATAACCTAGTGTTGTGTGATTTTTAACTTTGTCCACCCCAGTTCAACACCGGCACCTCCAAGTCATAAATCTGAACACCTTAATAAAGATTACCTCTTAATCTTCTCCGTCCCAAGGAGAATAAGTCCAATTTCTCTCACCTTTCTTTGAATATAAAAATCCTTAATTCCTGGTATCATTCTGGTAAATCTCCTTTGCACTGTCTCCAGGATTTTAATATCCTCCGTTACACCGGGTGCCCAGAACTGAACACATCTGAAATGATCTAGGGTCACGAGTTCAGTCATCACAATGGGTGGAGAGTTTTCTTGAGACCGACTGACCCATCTCAAACCATACATTCTGAATTTCTTGCCTCCTCTTTAATCCATGCTCATCTTCCCCGGAACTCTAGTTTTGAGTTATGGGAGGTGATTCTGTACTGGCAATGTCACCGGACTAATAAATCAGAGCCACAGGCTAAAGTGCTGGGCACATATGTTCAAACCCCATCATTTAGTTTCAATTTGGATTTGATTATGAGGCTGGCCATACAGGGACATTGAGCCCCTCCAGCCTGTTCTGACACTTAATAAAATTATAGCTGAGCAGATTGCAACCTCAAATCCACTTATGTCTGAACTTTTCTTTCCTCACCTTGCTCAACAAGAAATTGTCTACTTCTTTTCTGAAAGGTGATGGAAGAACAACTCTTGAATACATTTAAATCAGAGATTTCCAAACTCTTCTCACTCTCCCAGGGAAAAAGAAACAATCGCATTATTTCTTTCTTAAATGGGCCATAACAGTTTTTTTAAACAGCGGCCTCTCATTCTAATTCAAAAAAGAAACATCCAGGTTAGGATCCCTCAGGATTTTATATGCTTCAATCAGGTTACCCCTCACCTTTCTAAACTCCAGTGGTATAAGCCTGGCCTTTGCCATATTTGCTCATAAAACAGCCTTTCATTCCAGATATTAATTTGGCAAACTTTGACCCGCCTCCAACACATTTCATTGAGTACAGGAGTTGGGAGGTCATGCTGCGGTTATGAAAAACATTGGTAAAGCCACTTTTGGAATATTGTGTGTAGTTCTGGTTCCTTCTTCTAATGGAAGGATGTTGTGAAACATGAAAGGGTTCATAAAAGATTGACAAGGATGTTGCCAGGGTTGCAGAGTTTGAGCTATAGGGAGAGGCTGAACAGGCTGGGGTTGTTTTCCCTGGAGCACTGGAGGCTGAGGGGTGACCTTATAGAGGTTTATAAAATCATGAGGTGCATGGATTGGGTAAATCAACAAGGTCTTTTCCCTGGGGTGGGGGAGTCCAGAGCTAGAGGGCATAGGTTTAGGGTGAGTGGGGAATAACTTAAAAGGTGCCTGAGGGGAAGATTTTTCACACAGAGGGTGTACGTGTATGGAATGAGCTGCCAGAGGAAGTGGTGGAGGCTAGTATAATTACAACATTTGAAAGGCATCTGGATGAGTATATGAATAGGAAGCATTGAGACAGATATGGGCCAAGTGCTGGGAAATGGGACGAGATTAGGTTAGGATATCTGGCCGGCATGGACGAGTTGGGCTGAATAGTTTGTTTCCATGCTGGACATCTTTATGACTTTGTGACTGTATGACATTTACATTCTTCTTTAAATAATGCAACTCGTACTGTACACAGTAATCCAGATGCCAAATCACTCATGCCCTGCATAACTGACATCCTTACATTTGTATTCAGTTTCCCAGGAAAGTAATAATTAATAGTGCTTTCCTAATTACTTGCTGCACTTGCATACTAACTTTTGTCATTCATACACAAGGACACCCAGATCCTTCTACATTTAAGAGCTCTACAATCTCTGGGGTCCCAGTGCTAATGCATGTGATAAATTACTCATTGCATCTTCCCACCCTGAAAAAGATCCACTTACGACCAACCCCTGGTTCCTCTAAGCCAGCCATTCCACGATCTAATCCAATACATTATCCCGACACCAGGAGCTTCTATTTTCTGTCATAATATTTTAAGTTGCATCTTGTAAAATATCTTTGTAGAAACTAAATGCAGTAGATCAACTGATTCCTTATTATCCACTTCACATATTACTTCTTCAGGTGGAGGTGCCAGTGTTGGACTTGGGAAGTCAAAGTTAGAGGTGTAACGACACCAGGCTAAAGTCCAACAGATTTATTTGAAATCATAAGCTTTCAGAGTGCTACTCTCTCATCAGGTGATGAAGGAGCAGTGCACCAAAAGCTTGTGATTGTGAATAAAGCTGTTGGACTACAACCTGGTGTGGTGAGACTTCTGATTTTCTTCAGAGAACTCTCATAAGTTGGTTAAACATGATTTTCCTTTCAGAAACCCATGTTGACTTTGCCTGATTACTTTGACCTTGCCTAATCATTCGACTATAACAACCTGACAAATAACTTCTACCATTCTCCCTCTGATAGACGTTAAGCTCATTAGCCTGCAGTTTTTTGCTTTCATTCTGCTTCATTTTTTGAATGAAAGAGTTACATTTATGATTGTCAATCTGACACGGACATCCCCAAATCAAAGGAATTCTGGAAAATTAAAACTGTTGCATCAGCTGTGTCATTGGTCAGTTATTTTAAACATTAAGATGAAGTCCATTAGAACTGGGCCCTTGTCAGTCTAAAGCTCTAGCAATTAACACAGTCTCAATCCTCTGGTAATTCATTTCACTGGTAACTGAAAGGTTACTTGTATTCTCAGTATTGATGACTAATGTAAAATCTTGCTCAAATCCCATTTCCTTATTTGCCATTGCTCATTCTCCAACTTTACTTTCTATCAGACCAACACTCATTTTGCTAACTTTTTTCTTCTCTAACCTTTTATGGAAACTCTTACTCTTAATGGCAACTACATAACCACTGTCAGTGATGGCTCAGAGATATTATCAGTGACCCAGGTGATATTGAAGGGACCTAGATTCAAATCATACCACTGCAGTTGTTGGAATTTGAGTTCAATTATAAACTTAGCAAGTTAATGGTGATCATGAACCCATCATTGATTGTTGGAGGAAAAGACCCCCCTGGTTCACTCATGTCCTGTAGGGAAAAAAAATGCCATCCTTACCTGGTCAGGCCTCCATGTGAGTCCAGACCCACAACAATGTGGTTGACTTGTAACTGCCCTCTGGGCAATTAGGGATAAGTGATATAAGGTGACCTAGCCAGTGATTCCACATCCCATAAATACATTTTTTAAAATCCATTGAGTCAGGTTTCTCAGTACCAAAATGTTGTCACCAAAGGTCTCCTCCATGTCTGTGTCAAAGGAAAACTTTCCCTTTGTCCTTCTGTAAATTTCTGCAGTTTTTGACATGGTCGACTCCAGCTGTGGTTGATTGCAGCTGTGCCTCCTTCATATTTGTGCATTGTTTTCGCTACACCCAGTGTGGCCTAGTCTACATTGGAGAAACCCAACACAGACTGGGTGACCGCTTTGCAGAACACCTCTAGTCAATGCGCAAGCAGGACCCTGACCTTCCTGTAGCCTGTCATTCCAACACAGTGTCCTGCTCTCATGCTCACGTGTCTGTCCTCGGCATGTTGCAGTGTTCAGATGGATCACAGCACAAACTGGAGGAACAACATCTCATCTTCAGACTAGGAAGTTTACAACCTTCCAGACTTAATATTGAGTTCAACATCTTCAAGCTGTGAACCATTTCTTTTTAGTTTGTTATCATGTCCTTTCCTTCCCCCATTCCAATTATTGTCTTTTCACATCTGGTAGAAGATACACCATTGTTCTACCTTTCTCACACTCCGATCATTTAGTGTAAACTACGAACAGACTTTCTCCACCAGCACCCTACACCAACATCCCCACTCCCACCCACCCCCACCCCCCCCGAACTATTGCCTGAATGCTGCCACTTCCACTCAACACTTCAGCTCTGATGAAGAGTCATCTAACCTGGAAACGTTAGCTTGCTCTCTCTCCATGGATGCTGCCTGACCCGCTGTGACCTCCAGCATTTGTTGTTTTCAGCACGAAATGATGGTCTTATTAAGCTGAGTGAGTGAAAAAGAATCAAACTCAGCAATCATTAAACAGGGCACTAATTATTGATGGGGTGTTCTGCTTGACAAAGTAAAGGATTCGCAGAAAAGCTCAGTTAGGATTTTCAGTTTCAAGGGCAGGTATCATGACCAGCCTGGACAAGCATTGATTCATGAATACTGAGAGCTTTTTTCCTTTACAAGTAAGTCCTCTATAAGCTTTGTTTCTGTGTGAATCATTCTGAATGCAGTTTTAAACTGAATATTTTAAAACAATAATGAATGTTGTCAAGTGTTAGCAATATATTACTTTCTCTAACATTCATAAATATATCGTTTAAATAATAAAGATGATCAAACTCTGCTTTGAAGATTAAAAGAATCCTCAAGCGCTTTTACAAAGATTTGAATTAGGAGCAGGAACAAGCGACTCAGTGTCTTGAGCCTGTTCTTCTATTTAAATAGATCATGGCTGAGATGATTGGAATGTTAACTAGACTTTTCCATATGCCGCTGATAACTCCATTGTTTCTCCAAAATCTATCCATCTCCACCTTAAAAATTTTCCAACTCTCAGCGCCCCACTGACTTTTGAGAAAGAAAATTTCAGTTGATTCATGACGCCTTGAGAAAGAAAAAATTCACCTTTTCTCTTTCTTAAACAGTGAACACTTTTTAAAAATGGTTACACCTAGTTCCCGATACTCCTATAAAACGGCACAGATTTTTCATGCCCTCTCCTGACTTTATTATTGATTTGGAGACATCGGTGTTGACTGATGAAGGAGCAGCGCTCTGAAAGCTAGTGCTTTCAAATAAACCTTGTCTGTGTGGATTTCCTCTGGGTGCTCCGGTTTCCTCCCACAGTCCAAAAATGTGCAGGTTCGGTGAATTGGCCATGCTAAATTGCCCGTAGTGTTAGGCGAAGTGGTTAATGTAGGGAATGGGTCTGGGTGGGCTGCACTTCGGCGGGTCGATGTGGACTTGTTGGGCCGAAGGGCCTGTTTCCACACTGTAAGTAATCTAAGCTAAATGTGTTGGACTATAACCTGGTGTTGTGTGATTTTTAACTTTGTACATTCATAGTGATTTCGAGGTTTAGACCATTTACCATGGCGGGATTTGAACCTGAGCCCCCAGAGAATTAACTGAGTTTCTGAATCAATAGAGGAGAGTTTAATGCTGGAAAAGCACAGCAGGTCAGGCAGCATTCAAGGAGCAGGACAATTGACCTTTCTGATGAAGGGCTCTTGCCTGAAATGCCGCTTCTCCTGCTCCTCGGAAGCTGCCTGACCTGCTGTGCTTTTCCAGCACCACACTCTTGACTTTGATCATCAAGATCAGCAGTCCTCACTTTCTCCCTTCTGGATTAATAGCCCAGCGATAATGCATCACCTCACATTGTGACTCAGGCACAAGTGCGGAGACCGCAAGAAAAGGAAAGCCCTCTTTCCAACCCTGTGAATTACAAGAAGAGATTTTACATTTCCAGGACTCCTTTCAATATCAGAGGTATGAGCTGAAAATGTGTTGCTGGAAAAGCGCAGCAGGTCAGGCAGCATCCAAGGAGCAGGGGAATCGACTTTTCGGGCATGAGCCCTTCTTCAGGAATGAGGAAAGTGTGTCCAGCAGGCTAAGATAAAAGGTAGGGAGGAGGGGCTTGGGGGATGGACGTTGGAAATGTGATAGGTGGAAGGAGGTCAAGGTGAGGGTGATAGGCCGGAGTGAGGGTGGGGGAAGAGAGGTCAGTAGGAAGATTGCAGGTTAGGAAGGTGGTGCTGAGTTCGAGGGTTGGAACTGAGACAAAGTGAGGGGAGGGGAAATGAGGAAACTAGAGAAATCTGAGTTCATCCCTTGTGGTTGGAGGGTTCCTAGGCAGAAGATGAGGTGCTCTTCCTCCAGCCGTCATGTTGCTATGGTCTGGCGATGGAGGAGTCCAAGGACCTGCATGTCCATGGTGGAGTGGGAGGGGGAGTTGAAGTGTTGAGCCACAGGGTGGTTGGGTTGGTTGGTCCGGGTATCCCAGAGGTGTTCTCTGAAAAGTTCCGCAAGTAGGCAGCCTGTCTCCCCAATATAAAGGAGGCCACATCGGGTGCAGCGGATGCAGTAAATGATGTGTTCGGTGGTGCAGGTGAATTTGTGGTGGATATGGAAGGATCCCTTGGGGCCTTGGAGGGAAGTAAGGGAGTAGGTGTGGGCGCAAGTTTTGCATTTCTTGCGGTTGCAGGGGAAGGTGCCGGGAGTGGAGGTTGGGTTGGTGGGGGGTGTGGACCTGACGAGGGAGTCACAGAGGGAACGCTGATAGGGGAGGGGAGGGAAATATATCCCTGGTGGTGGAGTCTGTTTGGAGGTGGCGGAAATGACGACAGATGATACGATGTATATGGAGGTAGGTGGGGTGGTAGGTGAGGACCAGTGGGGTTCTGTCCTGGTGGCGATTGGAGGGGCAGGGCTCAAGGGCAGAGGAATGGGAAGTGGAGGAGATGCGGCGGAGAGCATCGTTGGCCATGTCTGGGGGGAAATTGCGGTCTTTGAAGAAGGAGGCCATCTGGGTTGTTCGGTATTGAAACTGGTCCTCCTGGGAGCAGATGCGGTAGAGACGAAGGAATTGGGAATATGGGATTGGATTGGGAATTAGGAATAGCAGAGGTTTGTCTCCTGCTCAAAATCATGAGAAATTGGGATGCAAGCAGCAGCCAAGAAAGCCAGGGGACTGCTGGCTAGCTCGGGACTCACTGAAGGCGCTGAGGTGGGTAGTGAGCGGTCTGGGGGTGGGTGTGAGTGAAGGAATACATCAGAACTGGCAACAAGAGAATTGAGCCTGAAGCATGGGTAGGTCTGAATGCCTCTCATGGAGCCTGGAGGAAAATTCCTGTTCCTATTGGAAGACACCGAAGCAATTAAAAGTAATCCCAGGCATCCACTGGACGCACCCTGCTTGCTCTAGCAATAGGAGACACTTGGTGGGCACATGGAGGGGGGGGGGGATAGAATGTGTAGGTAAGGGGTTAAAAATCAGGCATGTTGATCACAGCGGGGAGTGCAGAGCTTGTTGTTATTTTGCCCTGGTGACTGCAATAGAATGATTGCTTGGTTCAAAGCCAGTGCCTAGCAGCTTGAAGATGAAAGTGCATCCCTTTCCCCTCAGTGGAATAGTGATGAGGTATGTCTGTTTGCTGCTGCAAGGGAAATTGGCTGCCAGCATTATTTCATTAATGAATTAAAATCGTTGGACCTTCACAGTCGATCCCACAGCCAAACCTTTTGATTTTCTTTGGAGATGGATGCCCAACGTGACAACAAGAAGGTGTCTGCCAACGAACATTCTTCATCTTGGCAGCAAGTCCTGTACATGTGACCTCTATCACCTTAAAGGACAAAGACAGCATGTGCCTGAGATCGCTTTGTGTTCCTCAGGATGAATGTTTGAAGTTCTCTGTCACGGAGTGCTGTAAATACTCAACTGTTGACACATCTGAGACAGGTGTTGGGGGAAGAGGGGGGGGCGCGGTATATAATAGTGTTGTTCCTGCCATCGCTGTCCTGAATCCTAAACTACTGCTGTGGGGAAATGGCTTCAAATCCTACTGTGACTGACAGTGAAATCTGAATTCTATGAATAGGAGTAGTGCAGTGGCTCAGTGGTTAACACTGTTGCCTCACAGTGCCAGGGATCTGGGTTCGATTCCACCCTTGAGTGATGGTCTGTGTGGAGTTTGCACATTCCCCCGCACCCCCCCCACCGTGTGGGTTTCCTCTGGGTGCTCCGGTTTCCTCCCAAAGTCCAAAGACGTGCAGATTAGGGGGATTGGCCGTGCTAAATTACCCAGAGCAGTCAGGGATGCATAAGTTAGCCTTGGTTAGCCATAAGTTAGGAGCATTAGCCATGGGAAATGTGGAGTTACAGAGATAGGGTAGTGGAATGGGTCAGGGTGGGATGCTGTTCGGAGGGTTGGTGTGGACTTATTGGGCTGAATGGCCTGCTTCCATACTGTGGGGATTCTATTAAAAGAAAGCTTATTCTGTACCTTGGTACATGTGACAACAATAAATCAATCAATCAATACATGTCTGTGTTCATTTCATGCCTCTCTGTCTTGTGCGTCCCAACAATCGATAGCCTCATGATTACTCACGATCGTATGTGATCCGGCAGGAATGGACAATTGGGTGTAAGGCTGCACAGTAACTGCGGAATTATCAAGGTAAGATTTTTGCCTTGGGAGCGTCAGGAAGAAAGTCTTTAAACAATTATAAATCAAGCATTTGAAATTTATCTCACCAAAATAATGCATTTTATGAAAATCCATTGGTATTACCTAACTGTTTCCAAAATTATTCCAAAGTCTGTTTTGAACTGAATACTAGTGACAGCAATATTTTGTACACAATGTTTCTCCTATCAATTACATTGCTATCGATGAGAAGGAAAGACAATGCAAGTTCATTCATCCGTTACCCTCCTGAAAGAGGAAAGACAACATTGAATGGTAATGTGAAAATCATTGTCAATTGAATGAGGGAAATCAAAACTTGTGATATAATTTGTCTCTACTTGTCTCTCTCTAACCAACAGAATACTCAAAAAACAAATCACAACATTGATTTGTTTACCAAGGGAACACACATCATTCCCAAACAAAAACAGGAAGTGCTGGAGAATTCAGCACATCTGACAGCATCTTTGGAGCAAAAGCAGAGTTAACATGTCAGGTTGGCACTTATGCTAAAGGTAGGGTAAGGGGAAGGTAGAGGAATAAATGAAAGATAGAGATGGAGCCTGGAGAGTGAGAGAGAGATGGGCAGCTAAAGGTGTGGGTAATGGTCAGCCTGGGAGAATGAATAGCTGCTAATTGGGACCATTAGTGGCTAACCATGTGCTGTGTGTGGTACCAGCCCATGTGATGATAAGGCGGATGTGTGGAGGTTGGGGCAAGGACATGGGAGAAGATACCTAATAAAATTATTGAACTCGATATTGAGTCCTGAAGGCTGTAGGATCTCCAAATGGAAAATGAGATGTTGTTCTTCCAGCCTGTGCTGAGCTTTGCAGGAGGACACCTCTTCCTCAGACAGCTCAGAAAATTTGCCCTGTCCATAAGGACCCTCACCAACTTCTACAGATGCGCCATTGGAGATAAACTGTCCAGGTGCATAATGGTCTGGTACGGCAACTACTCTGCCAAAGTGCGTAAGAAACTACTGAAGGTGGTGTGCACAGCCCAGGCCATCACAGAAGCCAACCTCCCATCCATGGACTCCATTTACATGGCTCACTGCCGCTGAAAGGCCACCAACATCATCAATGACCCATCGCACCCTGGTAATGATCTCCTACAACCCCTTCCATCATAAGCTTGAATATGCGCAACAGCAGATCCAGGAACAGCTTCTTCCAGGCCATTATTAGATTGATGAATGGACACTCTAACCTCAACAAGCAAGGTAACCTGTCTGCCTCTGTCTCAGTATTTTGATCCGTACATCGTTGCTTACTATGATCTGACCGCAAACAAAGATTTTTACTGTAATTCGGTACACGTCACAATAAATAAGTCAAATCAATCTCAAGACAGAGACGTTGACCAGGAGACATGATGGTGTGTTGAAGTAATAGGCAACTGGAAGTTCAGGGTAATTTTATTTTTATAGAATGCCTGCAGTGTGGAAACAGGCCATTTAGCCCAACAAGTCCAACCCTCTGAGGAGTATCCCACCCAGACCCATTCCTCTACCCTATATTTCCCTCGATTAATGCATCTAGCCTAGACATCCCTGAACACTATGGGCAATTTAGCATGGCCAATTCACCTAATCTGCACATCTTTGGACTGTGGGAGGAAACCAAAGCACCCAAAGGAAACCCACACAGACATGGGGAGAATGTGCAAACTCCACACAGACAGTCGCCTGAGGCTGGAATCGAACCCAGGTTTCTGATGCTGTGAGGCAATCAGTGATAACCACTGAGCCACTGTGCCTCTTAATTTTTTGCAGAAATTTGTACAGATTTTTATATCTTTCCCTCCTGGGGTGTGGTGGTATAGGTGAGGGAAGGGCAAGAGAATCGAATGGGTTGATTTCAAGAAAATATCCTCTGTCTCTCTTTCTCTACCACAGCGATTCTGCTCTGAGTGGATTGAGAGGGTTCGAGTATGAGGAGAGATTGAGTACACTCATTGGAATTCTGAAGAATGAGGTGGAATCTTACAGAAACATATAAAACTATGATGGGAGTAGATAAGGTAGAAGCAGGGAGGTGGGTGAAACTAGAACTAGGGGGGAGCAGAGCCTCAAAATAAGAGGGAGCAGATTTGGGACTGAGTTGAGGAGGAACTTCCTCACCCAAAGGGTTGTGAATCTGTGCAATTCCCTGCCCAGTGAAGCAGTTGATGCTTCCAAATTGAATGCTAATAAGGTAAATAGAGGTAGATGTTTGAACATTAAAGGAGTTAAGGTTTCTAGTGAGCAGGACAGAAGTGAAGCTAAGTCCACAGAAAAGATCACCCATAATGGCGGAATGGTGGAGCAGGCTGGAAGGTCAAACGGCCTACTCCTGCTCCAGTTTCTTATTTTCTTAAATCCTTACTCCATTCCAGCACCAGCGAATGCCCACCTTCAGGGCCTGTACATTATCTCTGCCACAATTGAACTGGTGGGTAAGTACACTGGCAGCCTTCCTAGCTGGTAAAATCACAGCCCAGTGCATATCACCTTCGGAGGGAAAAGGGGTCCCAAGATCTACCTGATTCTGGGTGTGATGGGGGTGTGGGAGGAGGGGGAGGGGGGGGGGGGGTGAGGGTGAGTAGGGATTGCTGAAAGCTGTAAATCTTCCCCCACCCTCGTCGCTTGCAATGACTTTCCACACTGGCACCATCACCCTCCCCTACTCTACACAGGCCCGCTCCGAAAATGTACATACCAACCCTAGTGATCCTCCACTTCAGGATTGTTGTAGCGCCAGGAGCCTCAGGCTTTCAAATGACACCGTAAACACATGAACAAACAAGGAATAAGAGTAGGCCATTTGGCCCTTCAAGCCTGCTCTGCCATTCTATAAAATCATGGCTGATCTGATTTTTAACCTCTGTGCCACATTCCTACATATCTCCAAAAATTTCTCCCTTGGATGATATAGGATCTATCTTTACCTTAAAAATATTTAAAGATTCTGCATCCACTGCATTGAGTAGAGGAGTTAGGATGTTTTGTTGTAGCTGTACAAATGTGAGACCACATTTGGAGTATTGCAAGCAGTTCTGATCGCCCTACAGTAAAAAGGATATTATTAAACAAGAAAGTTTGCAGAAAAGATTTGCTAGGATTGGACTGGAAGGTTCAAGTTATAAGAAGAGGCTGGATAGACTGGGGCATTTTCCCCTCATTCATAGGAGACTGAGATACATGGCAACATTACCTCCTGCAAGTTCCCACAAAGCCACTCACCATCCTGACTTAGAAATATATCACCATTTCTTCACTGTCGTTGGGTCGAAATCCTGGAACTCCCTCCCTTAAGGACATTGTGGTCAACCCACAGCCCATGGACTGCAGTGATTCAAGAAGGCAGCTCACCACCACCTTCTCAAGGGCAACTAGGGACTGATAATAAATGCTAGGCCTGGCCAGCAATGCCCATATTCAATGTGTGAAAAATAATTTCCCCCTCAGGATGTTGGATGCTTCAGTTCAGTCACCTCCAACTCTTCTAACTCCTCAGGATACAGGATTAGCTTGCCTAGCCAATTCTCATAAGACAAACAGTCATTCTAGGTATTAGTTCCATAAACCTTCTCTGAACAACAGCTCAGATTATTTTCCAGCCTCATTTTCGAGCTAGGACTGAACAATAGCATGCTGGGAAATGTGTCTGATGGAAAGCCCACTGGGTGGCAATTACAGTGCCTAGAACACGGGAGGTCTGGTGAGGTTTTCCATTCATAGTGATTGTGGTGGGCACAATCTGTGTCCAACTTTGCACCCAACACCACCACATACTCATAACAAAGCAACAACATGTGACAATTTAATTTTGGCAGAATTATCTCTTGGTTTCGCCAGGAATGTTGGCGGATGATGGGACATTGAAAACGTAGCTGATCCAAAGCAAGTGGGAATCTTCTTCAAGTTCTGAAAGTGTCCATTTTGTGAAGCTAGAGGGCAGTCTGTACCTCTTGAATGTGAAACAGTGAGAAATTATAGGTGGCTCACTTTTCCTATACCAGCCTGAGAATGAAGAACTTTCTTGAGAAATGGATTGCAGCATCAATGGATTACACAGAGGGAAAAACATATCAAAAGTGGGAAAAAACTCACAGCCAGGCACCTCTGTGGGTGGGCAGCAGAGCAGTGAGATGGCCATTTGATTATGCATCACTTGAATTGAGAAATGGGCCTGACGGAAAGCCCACCGGGTGGCCACTGAGATGCCTGATACTGGAGAGGTATCACAGTTGCATAGCATGAGGACAAGGTAAAGTTGCCAACATCCCAGAGGGCCACTCTCTCATTCGAAAGAGAAATGGCTGGTGATGAGTTTAACTTGAGGGTCACCGTACCCAATATAAGGGTGAGAAAATGGGTCCTCCATAGTAGCCTCATCCAGTAGCAAGAATTAAGCTCACACTCTTAGTAACACTCTGTTACATAAACTAGCCATCCAACCATTGAGGTACAGAGCACGGAAACAGACCCTTCAGTCCAATGTGTCCATGCCAAATAATTTTTCCAAGTTAATCCAGCTCCATTTGCCGATGTTTGGCCTATAGCCCTCTAAACTTTTCCTATTCATGTACCTACAGCAGAGCTAAACTTCATAGCATGGCAAGGCCTTTGGACAGACAGATGTTGCCTGAAGAGCTACAGGGAGCAGAGCCTGCCAGCTCTCATTCCCATGTGTGTCCATGTTATCGGTTGGGTTTGCCCAGGGGTGGCACCTTTGAGGTTTGAAACCAGGGCAAGTCCAACATGTGCCAAAGGACAGGTTCCTCTCCTTTTCCAACTCCCCTTTCCAGAATGTGATGGGATGCAAATTCCCACTGGGCTGGTATCCAATCCTTTGGAGACTGCGGAGACAGTCTCACTCGTTCTCCCGCTGTTGTGCACTTTTCAGGAGCGCAGCCGTTGGGTCTGTGTGTGGAGCAAAGGTGTCGGCAGAGCCGAACAGAACACTGAGAGATCCCACGGCAAAAACAACCTGAGATTGTCTGCTGTCTCCACACAAAGCCTAACCCCCACTCGGCCGAGGTCAGTAAACGACATCCACTCCCTATTGCTGGAGCTGTACGATTAGAACGAAGATGGAGTGGAAAGATTGAAGGATATTTTTATGAAACGACAAATTCATAACATGAAGCTGGCTAGCCTCAGTAAACACATGCACCAGCAAGTTTTGTAACAGTTTCTACCCTACTGTTGTTAGAATACTGAATGGACTCACAAACTCTTAACATTTGCCTGTTCTTGTGTTTCGTTTTTGCCACTGTTTACTTATTATTTCCTATCTATGCTACTTAACTCTGTGATCTGCCCGTATTGCTCACAAGGCAAAGCTTTTCACTGTGCCTCAGTAAACGTGTCAATAAATTCAATTCAGACATTGCACAGGAACACTTGGTAGCTGCTTTATGAGCAGTTGATTTAAATTCTACAGTTATAGAATTTTACAATACAAAAGGAGGCCATTCACCCCATTATGTCTGTACTAGCTCCCGAAAGAGCCATCCAGTTAGTCCCATTCTTCATCCTGAGTTTTGTGGCTTTCTAAATTCGCCACTTTCAGTTGAGTCTCACTTTACAGTCGCGATTGTGGAAATATTAGTTTTAATGACTATGCGAAGGAGCCTCTGACTTTGTTGTGATCTAACTGTTCCTTCATTGGTCAAGTGATAGAGGTTGTGCTGTGAGGTTGGAGGGAACGTGACTCAGAACAGCATGGTCAGCGGTCACAATGATATCCATTGTTGGCAAATATATGAAGAACAGGAGAAGTGGTATGGAAATGACAATGTGACCCATCAGCGACAGTCGGAAAGGCTGCTTGTAGGAACTCTGAGTGGATTTTGCGGGAATCACGTAGCTGAGGATCTGACATTGGTGCTCCCCTATCACTTTCAGAGCCGTCTGGCAATCAGAGAGTGTTTGAGTGCGTGCATCACCGGTACAGTAGGCATAGCACAGAGCCACATCATTAACTGTGCCACAGAAACACAACAAAATGAAGTGGGGGTAGGCCATTCGGCCCTTCATTGGAACACAGGAATTAGAAGTGGGAGTAGGTAATTCAGCCCTTTGAGCCCACTCTGCCATTGGACAGGATCATGGCTGATCTTACCCTGGTCTCGCCTCCACTCTCCTGACTGCTCCCCTTGGCCCTTTGTCCCACTCAGAAACATATTGATCTCTTTCTTGATCTGTTGATTGATTCTGCCTCCAGTACACTCTGGGGCAGTGAGTTCCACAGATTCGCACCTCTCTGAGAGAAATAGACTCTCCTCATCTCAGTTTAAACCTCCATCCTCTCACTCTATATCTATAACCTCTTGTTCGAGACTGTCACACAAGGGGGTATATCTGTTCACCATCCACCTTATCAATCCCCTTTAGTATTTCCTATACCTCAATCAGATCCCTCCCCAATTGTTCTGAACTCCACTGAGTACAAGCCCAAGGTATTCAGCCGCTTCTTACACGACAGCCCTTTCACCCCTGGAATCAACCTGGTGAACCTCCTCTGAACTGTCTCCAGTACCACGACATCCTTCCTCAAGTAAGGAGACCAAACCTGGACACAGCACTCCAGATGTGGTTTTGCCAATACCTTACATAATTGTAACAACACAACTTTTATAATCCAGTCCACTTGCAATAAGTGCCATGACTCCATTTGCCCTTCTTATTATATGCTACACCTACATACCCATCTTCTGTGATACATGCACAAAGACACCAGATCCCTCTGCACTGATATACTATGAATCTGCTTCCCATTTAAATGATAATTTGCCTTTTATTTTCCTCGGCTAAAATGGACAATCCACTTATGCACTTATCCACTTTAAACTCCAGCTGCCAGATTCTGTCACATTCTCCCAGCCTATCAATATCCATCTGTAACCTCTTTATCTCCTTATCACAGCCTGCCTTCTCAAATATTTTAGTATCAATGTGAATTTTGATGTGTTGCGCTCTGTCCTTCTGCAGATCATTTATATAGATTGGAAGTAGTTGAAGCCCAAGAACTGAACCCTGCGGCACCCTGCTAGTTATAGTTTGCCATCCAGAAAAGGATTTGTCTTGACCCATTGCTTTCTCTCGGTCAGCCAATCCTCCGTCCTTAATCCCCTGGGATCTAGCCGTCTGGATCAGAGGGGAGCTGATGGTATTATCATCAATTCTTTCAAAAATCCATCTGGTTCCTAACATTCTTTTAGAAAGGAAATCAGCTTATCTCTGTATGACTTTGTCTATATATAACACCAGAGCCACAATGATGAACATTAGAAATAGGGGAACCTGAAGACCATTGATAAGGATGTTGCCGAGATAGGAGGGTTTGAGCTGTACAAAGAAGGTGAATAGGATTGGGCTTTTTTCCCTGGAGCATCGGAGGCTGAAAGGTGACCTTATAGAAGTTTATTAAACCATGACGGGCATGGATAGGGTAAATAGCCAATGTCTTTTTCCTAGGGTCCAAGAAAACTAGAGAGCATGGGTTTAAGGTGAGGAGAAAAATTTAAAAGGGATCTGAGGGGCAACATTTTCATACAGAGGGTGGTGAGCTGCCAGAGGAAGTGGTGGACACTGGTACAATTACATAATTTAAAAAGCATCTGTATGGGTTAATAAATAGCAAGGGTTGAGAGGGAAATGGGCCAAGTGCTGACAAATGGAACTAGGTCAGATTGGGATGTCTGGTCAGGAAGAGTTGGACCGAATGCTCTGTTTCCGTGCCGTATGCCTCTTTGACTCTAAGTGGTCTGTTCTGCAACTAAATGCAATCTTAACCTTCAACTCCACTTGCTCACCCATTCCCCATATCACTTGATTCCTCAAGAGACCCAAACTTTGTCTATTCCTGCCTTAAATGTATTTGACAATGGGGCTTACACACCCCTCCAATGATAGAGAGTTCATAGATTCACAATTATTCTTCGAGTCAAAGAATTTCTCCTCATTTAAATCCTACTGTCTCCAATGCAGATAAACCCTTCCTTAAATACAGTGAATACATCTGCACAAAGTACTCCAGGTGTGATCTCCACCATGCTCCATAAAGTTGGAGAAAACTTCTTTATTCCTGTACTCCAATACCCTGGTCCAATTGGCTCCCTAACTGATTGCTGCAGATGCAGACTGATTTCCTGTTCCCTGTACTAGTGCTCCTCAGTATCCCTGAACACCAACATTTATCATTTTCAACCCTTTAAAAAAAATGCAGCTTTGTGATTCTTCTGACCAAAGTGAATAGCTTCAGATCTTCTCACCGACTCCCATCTTGTCGCCTACTCATTTAACAGCTGCATAGCTCCTTATATCTTCTCAGTGTCCTCCCTCAGGTTTACACCTCCAAACAGCTTTGTGTGATCAGCAAACTTAGATACATTTCTTGTTGTCTCTTCACCCAAATTATTCACAAAGATGGATATAGCTGAGGCCCAGGCACTGTTTGAAGTGATACTCTATTAGTCACAGTCTGCCAAGATGAATATGCTCCAGTTGTGCCTACTCTCTGCTTTCTGTGCATGCGCAATGCTAATGTATTAACTGGATCTCCCTGTTTCCCTATCTTGCTGCTGAACCTTTTGTACGGCATATTTTTCAATGTGTTAAATCCTTAATTGTCCTCTGAGATACTGTCATATGTCATTCACCTCAAGAATATTGAATGCCTCAAACTCTTCTGCTAATCACACAGTGTGTCACTCAACATCAAATGAGCTTGAAGTTTTCAACAAGGCTTCTCTAGCACAACTGGAATGGTGTATGGAAACAAAGGTGATGTGGACAAGTATGAAGTTATGCATTTGAGGAGGTCAATTCAAGAAGGAAGTATGCAATAAATGGCAAGAACCCTTAGGAGTATTGACATACAGAGGGATCTTGGAGGGCAAGTCCAAAGCTCCCTGAAAGTGGCAAGACAAGTGGAGAAGATGGTAAAGAAGGCAGATGACATGCATCAGTTGGGACATTGTGTATAAAAGTCGGCAAGCAGTATTGCAGTTGTAGAAAACGTCCGCCACACCACATTTGGAGAATTGTGTGCAGTTCTGTTTGTCACAGGATAGGAAGGGTGTAGGGGCTTTGGAGAGGATACAAAAGAGGTTTACAAGGACATTGCCTGTATTGGAGTGTATTAGTTATAGTAAATGTTGGACAAACTTAGATTGTTTCATAAGAGCATTGGAGGCTAAGGAGCAACCTGAGGTATATAAAATTACCCACAACCACCTCATGAAGGAGCAACACTCCGAAAGCTAGTGCTTCCAAATAAACCTGTAGGACTATAACTGGGTGGCACAGTGGCTAGCACTGCCTCACAACACCAGGGACCCAGGTTCGATTCTAGCCTTGGGCGACTGTCTGTGTGGAATTTGCACATTCTCCCTGTGTCTGTGTGGGTTTCCTCCGGGTGCTCCGGTTTCATCCCAAAGTCCAAAGATGTGCAGGTCAGGTTAATTAGCCATTCTAAATTGCCCATAGTTTTATGTACATTAGTCAGTGGGAAATGGGTCTAGGTGGGTTACTCTTCGGAGGGTCGGTGTGGGCTTGTTGGGCCGAATGACCTGTTTCCACATTGTAGGGAATCTAATCTAATCATAACCTGGTGTTGTGTGACTTTTAACTTTGTACACCCCAGTCCAACACCGGAGACTCCAAATCATAAAATTATGAGGCAAAGATAGAGTGTAAAGTGAGAATCCTTTCCTGAGGTGGAAATGTCAAATACTCAGGGGCATTGGGACAAAGCTTAAAGGAGGTGTGGGAGGTTTCTTTTTTACACAGAGGGTGGTAGGAGCCTGGAATGCAGAGCCAGGGGATGTGGTGGAAGCAAATATATGAGCAACATTTAAGAGGCATTTAGACACACACAAGAACAGGCAGAGAATAAAGGGATTTGGACCACATGCACGAAGGTGAGATTAATTTTGAATGGCATCATGGTTGGCACAGACATGATGGGCAAAAGGGCCTATGCTGTTTTACTTCCTACCTTCAGTGGTGAATAATGCAGGCCCAACCACCGAAACGTACATCCTGTGAAGGAGTTTTGTTTTTGGAAGGCAATTAGGGATGAACAAAGTCAATCATCCACACAGAGTCATAGAGTCTTAGAGATGTACAGCACAGAAACAGTTGCTTCAGTCCAACTTGTCCATGCCGCCCAGATATTCTAACCTCACTGGTCTCATTTGCCAGCACTTGGCCCATATCCCTCCAAACCCTTCCTATTCATATACTCATCCAGATGCCTTTTTAAATGCTGTAACTGTACCAGCCCCAATCATCTCCACTGCAACTCATTCCATACATGCACCACCCTCTGTGTGAAAATGTTATCCTTTAGGTCCCTTTTAAATTTCCCCCTCTCACCCTAAACCTATGCCCTCTACTTCTGGACTCCCTCACCCCAGGGAAAATACCCCTCATCTATTTACCCTATCCATGCTCCCCATGATTTTATCAACCTCTATAAGGTCACCCCTCAGCCTTTGACACTTCAGGGAAAACAGTTCCATTCTATTCCAGTGGAGTTCCTGAGCTGGAGCTCGCCCGATGCTCCTACTTTGCTTTATTCTCGTCTAGCTTTTTAAATTTGTTGTTTTTTTTAAGTATTTCTCTCTAGTTGCTGTCTAATTCTGGAGGAGCTCAGTCATGGAGGCAGTGGCAGCAACAACAGTGGCTGTGGTTCCTCGATCGGGGACTCTGGCAGGTCAGACATGAAGCATTTGGTGTGTCTGGGCAGAGCTCTGATGGTCTGCGGCATCGTAGAAGTGGCCGGGGGCCCACAACAGGACTCTGGCAGCCTGTGGTGAGGTGGCCAATGAGTCCGGGTGGTGGCCAGTGGCAAGACAGCAGCTTGAGGATCGAGAGATCAAGCCCAGTGCAGGGGAGAGATCAAGTCCGCATGGGGAAAGCTCCGGGTGGAGCGACTGCTAACCCAGGGTTTATGTAAGACTGTAAATTGGAACTTTTAATTTTATTTTTATTCTTTTTTTATTCATTTGTGGGACTTGGGCATGGCTGGTTGGCCAGCATTGATAGCCCATCCCTTCTTGCCCTTGAGAAGTTGGTGATGAGCTGTCTTTCTGAATTGCTGCAGTCCACTTGCTGTGGGTTGACCCACAATGCCAGTAGGGAGGAAATTCCAGGATTTTGACCCAATGACTGTGAAGGAAGGGCGGCATATTTCCAAGCCAGGGTGGTGAGTGGCTTGGAGGGTGTCACAAAGCTGGTCCCTTTTTTTCTCTAAAAGCTGTTCCTTGATCAAGGATGCTCCGTCCTCGATTTTTTTTCAGCGGGGTACTAAACCAGGCCGGGCTCTGATCAGTCTGGTTTGGTACAGAGGTGAAAAGGATTTTGAGAGTCCTTTTGTTTATACGTAAACAGATGAGACTTCAGACTAAAGTGGTCATGTTTTAGAAGTGACCTGTTGTAAGAGAGGGGAGTGGTCAGCTCTCCAGCTGAGCTGAGCTGAGCAATTTTAGTTCAGTCTGACCTGGTGAGGAGTTCAGCAGGGAGCTGTGTGCAAACTCTCTCTCTCTCTTTCTGCCCTTCAACTTTAATCTGTAAACTGGTGTTCCATTTATACTGGTTTTTAAAGGGAGTTGGCTTATTGGGACTGTTGTCTATATTCGGAAAAGTATAATTAAGTCTAGTTGGATAGACTAAGTTCTGTAGGGGTTTTTTATTCTGTTACTTGTGTTTCATTGTGTAATTTTGTGAATAAAGTTTTGTCTGTTTTAAAATCTGGTAGTCAACCTTGCTGTCTTACTCCGGGTAATTTTCATTGTACATTTTCCAAAACAAGTTGCAAAGTTATGGTCTGAGCTGCCTGCTTAAGAATGTTTTGAGTGGTCTGGCCTAGTCCATAACAGAGGGAAACTTGCAGTTGGTGGTTTCCCAAGTAGCTGCTGCCCTTGTCCTTCTAGGTGAAAGTGGTCATGGGTTTGGAAGGTGCTGGCTAAGAATCTTTTGTGAAATTCTACATACATCTTGTAGACTATACACGCTGCAGCTACTGTGTGCTGGTGGTGGAGGGATTGAATGTTTGTAGAAATGGTGCCAATCAAGCAGGTTGCTCTGTCCTGGATGGTGTCAAGCTTCTTGAGTGTTGTTGGGTCTGTACCCATCCAGGCAAGTGAAGAGTATTCCGTCATAACCCTGACTTGTGCCTTGTAGATGGTGGATAGACTTTGCGGTATCAGGAGATGAGTTACTTGCCGCAGCATCCCTAGTGTCTGACCTGCTCTTATTGCCACTGTGTTCATGCAGTGAGTCCAGGTGAGTTTCTGGTCAATCATTACCCCAAGGATGTTGACAGTGGAGGATTCAGTGATGGTAATACCATCAAATGTCAAGGGGTGGTACTTAGAGTGTCTCTTATTGTTGATGGTCATTGTCTGGCATTTGTGTGGCAGGAATATTACTTGCCACGTGTTGGCCCAAGCCTAGATATTGTCCAGATTCTTGTTGCAATTGAACACATACTGCTTCAGTATCTGAGGAGTTGCAAATGGTGCTGAACACTGCAATCATCAGTGAACATTCTGACCTTATGACAAGTCATTCTGACCTTATGACAGGTCATTGATGAAGCAACAGAAGATTGTTGGGCCAAGGACACTACCTTGAGGGACCCCTGCAGAGATATCCTGGACCTGAGATGACTGACCCTCCATAACCACAACCATCTTCCTTTGTGCAGGATATGACACTAACCAGCGGAGTGTTTGCCCCCTGATACCTAGTGAGTCCATTTTTGCCAGGGCTCCCTGATGCCATACTTGGTCAAATTTGGCTTTGATGTCAAGGGCTGTCACTCTCATCTCCCCTCTGGAATTCAGCTCTTTTTTTCCATGTGTGAGCCAAGTCTGTAATGAGATCAGGAACTGAGTGGCCCTGGCAAAACCCAAACTGGGCATCACTGACCATGTTATTGCTGAGCAGATGCTGCTTGATAGCACAATTGATGACCCCTTCCATCACTTCACTGATGATCGAGAGTAGACTAATTGGGCAGTAATTGGCTGGGTTGGATTTGTCCTGCTTTTTGTATACAGGACATACCTAGGCAATTTTCTATATTGTCGGGTAGATGCCAGTGTTGTAACTGTACTGGAAGAGCTTGGCAAGGAGAGCGGCAGGTTCTGGAGCACGTATCTTCATTGCTATTGCTGGAATATTATCAGGGCCCATTGCCTTTGCAATATTCAGTCCCTCCAGCTGTTTCTTGATATCACGTGGCTGGAGTTGACTGGAGACTGGTGTCTGTGACGCTGGGGATCACTGGAGGAGCCCAAGATGGATCATTCACTTCTGACTGAAGATTGTTGCAAATGCACCTGCCTTATCTTTTGCACAGATGTGCTGGGCTCCTCCATCATTGAGGATGGCAATATTTGTGAAGCCTTCTCCTCCAGTGAGTTGTTGAATTGTTCACCATCATTCACAACTGGATGTGGAAGGACTGCAGAGCTTGGATCTGATCCGTTGGTTGTGGGATCGCTTAGCTCTATCTATCACTTGCTGTTTATGTTGTTTGGTTCGCAAGTAGTCCTGTCTGGTAGCTTCACCAGGCTGATACCTCATTTTTAGGTAAAAACAATGACTGCAGTTGCTGGAAACCAGATTCAGTATTAGTGGTGCTAGAAAAGCACAGCAGTTCAGGCAGCATCTGAGGAGCAGTAAAATCGACGTTTCGGGTAAAAGCCCTTCATCAGGAATACAGGCAGAGTGTCTGAAGGGTACGCCTGATGCTTCTCCTGGCATGCTCCCCTGCACTCTCCATTGAACCAGGGTTGATCTCCTGGCTTGATGGTAATGGGTGAGTGGGACTTATGCCAGGCCGTGAGATTACAGATTATGCTGGAGTACAATTCACTGCTGTTGATGGCCCACAGTGCCTCATGGATGCTCAGTCTTGAGCTGCCGGATCGGTTCGAAGTCTGTCCCATTTTGCATGGTGATAGCACCACACAACACGATGGAGGTTATTCTCAATGTGAATGGGGGACTTCATCTCCACAAGGACAGTGCGGTAGTCACTTTATTTCTAAGTTACTACTTTACACTGAAAAGAACTGTAATGTTTAACTTTTCAGTCATTTCTTTACTTTTCTACTCTTTACCTAAGATTTTGTACCTAGGTACCCTGTACCCAAGATGGTGCAGTGAATGGCAATATTGTAAACCTTTCACTGTACCCCTGTATCCCTGTATTTGAATACACGTGACAAAGAAACCTCTAATTCTGCCGGCTGCACTGCAGTACTTAGCATGGCTCCTTTTGCAGCATCTTCCAAATCCAAGACCTATACCACTTAGAACCTTATGAGAAGCAGGTGAATGGAAACCTGTCCAAGCTGCTCACCATCCTGATATGGAAATATATTGCCGTTACATCAGTGTCGCTGTATTAGAATCCTGGATCTCTGCTCTTTCCAGCTAATTTGAACTGTGGATAGAGTTTGTTTTGAGTCTTGTGTCACTGTGTAGACTGTGTGGCTCGCCCAATGCAGCTGATTGACCATGACTCATGCCTTAGTACTGGAGATATTGGCCTGAGCGAGAACACTGATATTAGACTGTCAGTAGATTTAAAGGAATGTGCAAAGATATCACTGGTGACACTTCTTAAGAAATTTGAGAACATTGTCCAAGTCTCCAATTTATAAAGGAAAGCTGCTCATGCTAAACTCAGAAAACTTTGAGCATAAATAAGTATAATTTTTGGATAAAAATAAGTTAATTAATGGCACAAACAGAGATTAATGACTATGATCTTATAGCTGCATGGATACAAGGAGACCAAAGCAGTGGACTAAATATTCACAGATTGTGAATTTTCAGAAGGACAGGGAGGCAGTAATGGGTGGTGGGGTAGCATTGTTAGTTGAAGATGGATTCAGTAAGATAGCAACAAATCAGCTTGGACCAGGAAATGCAATATCAACATGAAGAAATAACAAAGGAAAAAAGGTATTTCTGGGATTGGTCTGTCGGCTACCTAACAGTAGGTCTACTGTAGGACAGAGAATAAATCAGGAAGCAATGAGTCCATGTAAAAAAAAAGCTGTACATTAAGCATGAGTAACTTTAGTCTTCATACAGATAAAGAAAATCAAATTCGCAGAGGTTGCCTGCAGGAAGAATTTATAGAGTATTTGTGACAATATCCCAGAATAATAAAATATCGAGCCAACCAGGGATCAGACTGTTTTTGAGCTGATAATGTGTAATGGGGCAGATTTAACAAACCAGCAACCATATAATGGTAGAATTTACATTCAGTTTGATGGTGATGAAGTTGTTTCAAAAGTAACTGTGCTAAACTTAGCAAGAATAGTTATAAGGCGTTAAGGACAGAGTTGATTGGACCGGACTGGACTGAGAAAGGTGCTTATCAGAAGAAATAGTTGATGAACAATGGCAGAGAATTAAGAAAATAGATTATAACTCACAACAAAGACACAGCCCAAAGAGGAAGAAATATTTGAGGAGGAGGATACATCAACCATGATTGACAAAAGAAGCTACAGATAATATCAAAGTGAAAGAAACAAAGTGCATTTGGCAATCATTTGGATAGACCAGAGGATTTGGAATGTTTAAAGAGAATGAAAGATGACAAAAATAAATAGATAGCAAAAATATACTTTGAGGATATATTAACAAGGAATATAAAAAAAGACAATAAGTATTTCTTTAAATATATAAGCTGCAATCTTTTTTTTCACTAGAGCATAGATGGTTGAGATGTGATCTCATAGAAATTTATAAAATCATGTGGATTAATGATAGGATTAATGATAGTTGTCGTTTCCCTCTGATGTGGGTTTCAAAATTGGGAGTATATTTTTAAGGTGAGGAGAGAGATTTAAAAAAGGCATGAAGGGCAAAGTTTTTACACAGAAAGTGGTTCGCATGTAGAGTGAACTTCCTGAGGAAGTGGTCGATGTGGGCACAATTAGAAGATTTAAAAGACATTTGAATAATTACATGAATAGGAATGGTTTGGAGGGATTTGGGCCAGGAGCAGGCAGGTGGGACTAGTTTAGTTTGGAATTACGTTTGGCATGGACTGGTTGGACTGAAGTGCCTATTTTCGTGCTGTATGACTCTAAGACTGTATGTATAGGACTGCCAAAGTGAATATAAGCCCCTTAAAGAATAAAGAAGTGATATTAAAAAGAAGGTAACCATAGACCTTAATGTTTGTCACTGAAACAAATATTAGAGTCCATTACAAACTATGTAATTACAAAGCTTTAGAAACACATAGGGCAATCAAGCAGGACAACATTGCTTGCTGAAGAGACAATCAGACTTGATAAATTTATTAGAATTCTTTGAGGAGCTAATAGGGTGGGGTGGATAAAGGGGTAATAGTAGATGTAGATTTAGTTTTCTATGAAAGTATTCAGCAAGCTATTGTATATCAGCATACTTAATAAAAATGTCAAGGACACAGGATTGGCTAATTAACAGAAGATAATGAGTTGGAATAACAGGGTGCAATTCCAGTGCCTCGGTTGAGTGTTTCAGAGATCAGTGCAGGAGTGAGCTAAGTGAAATGTATAATCAGCGATTTTGCAGACAAAACCAAAATACATGCAAAGGCAAGTGGTGATGATGACAGGAAGAATCTACAGAATGATTTAGGCAAGTTAGTCCGTCGATCAGAACTTGGCAAATGAAATATATTTGAGACATTTGACCTGTTCAGCCTCACAATGGATTAATACAGAGGACACAAGTAACGGACTGATAAGTCTGCAAATTTAGTCTTCAATATCATAATATCTACGCTCAGTTTCTTCTGTCACAGGAGATAAGATAAGCATTGCTACCAAAGATAAAACACTCTGTTAGTGGCAAGCTCATACCAGATTTGTCAGAAGAAAAGGGGTGAAAGGTTGTCAAGGAGTTGGCCTGATTGTGGGGTTAGAAGCTCAGCCAGTGAATGGAGGAGTAGATCTGAAGGGTCAAGTGGACGACTGCTGCTCCTAAATGATACATCGCTATTTACCATCAAATCCAGGAACGGGTCTCAAACCATCAGCTGAGCTGAAAGTTCTGTAAATAATCAAAGGGAAAATATCTGCATAGCCTTCAGAAAGCCAAGCTGTTGAATGGGAATATTTCAATGCAGGAGTCACCACTTACTTGATAGGCATAGTGTCATCCTTCTGAATCAATCAGATATGGGGCACATTGTCACCCGCTGTTCCACCACTTTCACTGGTCACTTTGTTCACTGGTATCTATTTCTCCTTGTTTCTGGTGGGTGAGATCTCGGGTTTATAGACGGTGGGATAATAGCCAGAGATTGATCCCTGAGATGAGCAGAATCAATTGCAGAGCATTAATGACAACAACCTTTCTGAGGGCGGGTCATTGACCCGAAACATTAACTCTGAGTGCTCTCCACAGATGCGGCCAGACCTGCTGAGTTTATCCAGTAATTTCTGCTTTTTCTTTCCAGCATCCGCAGTTTTATTCGTTTTTTTTATTCAGTTGTAAATCATTGCTCAGCTTTCGTACAGTTACACAGTGCCCATAGGAAGAAAATATTCATCCCTCTGCATTTGATCAATGCACATCAGAACTTTCTGGCAAATTAACTGACTCAGAGGCTGTGAGCCCCTGCAAAGGTTTTACTGTAACAAAGAGAGATAATCTCCTCAAACTGCTCTGTACAAGGACAGTTTTAATATCAACAAGGAAAGCACAGGTCCTGTGGTAGATTCCAAAACTAGGGGCTTATTAATATTAGCTGTCAGCAATAAGTACAATACTGAATTCAGGAGAAACCACTTTGCCTGGAGAGTTGTGAGAGTATG
The DNA here is from genome assembly GCF_047496795.1 of Chiloscyllium punctatum. Lineage (NCBI taxonomy): Eukaryota > Metazoa > Chordata > Chondrichthyes > Orectolobiformes > Hemiscylliidae > Chiloscyllium > Chiloscyllium punctatum. The sequence continues at coordinate 12,761,660 of NC_092747.1, read as the reverse complement.
GAACTTTCTACTACGAGGAGTGGTTAAGAATGGTGTAGGTGCATGGAAAGGAGAGCCAGGAAGGAAAGCTGATTTTTAAACCTGGCACATATCTAACTTACTACTGGATTAGTGGTGCTGGAAGAGCACAGCAGTTCAGGCAGCATCCAACAAGCAGCGAAATCGACGTTTCGGGCAAAAGCCCTTCATCAGGAATAAAGGCAGTGAGCCATGGAGAGATAAGCTAGAGGAGGGTGGGGGTGGGGAGAGAGTAGCATAGAGTACAATGGGTGAGTGGGGGAGGAGATGAAGGTGATAGGTCAAGGAGGAGAGGGTGGAGTGGATAGGTGGAAAAGAAGATAGGCAGGTCGGACAAGTCAAGGAGACAGTAACTGAGCTGGAAGTTTGAAACGAGGATGAGGTGGGGGAAGGGGAAATGAGGAAGCTGTTGAAGTCCACATTGATGCCCCCCAGTTTGAATGAAAGATCTCTGAGCTGAATCACTATGTTTGAGCAGAAGTTTCAAACCCTTCTCCAGGATTAGAAATGGATGCAGGTGGGCGCTAAAAACCGTGCCACATCTCCCTTTCTCATGCAGACCAGTGGATGGATGGGTTTGCAACCAACAGTGCTATCTTCTGCCCACACATTAAATTTGCTAACAATCACCTGAGGCCAATGACAAGAGGCAACCTGAAATTTACCAGCCATTGAGCAGGAGACACCTGGGCGTTGGGTAGTGTTTGGACTTGTGGGGGGGAGCAATGCCTAGGAGAAGCATCTCAGCAACCACAGAGGGAATGGGGGAGGTGTAGGGAGGGGGGTAAAGAGTTCACTCCATACGGGTTTTGAAGTTGCCCTGACTTTCAGGAATTCTGATGACTGCACAGGCCCCAGAAAGGCCCTTAATGTTTCAGATCAGTCGATAACGCGTCGAAGTGTGATGCTGTCATCAGAAAAATCTTCCTCTCAGTTAGTCAATCCAGCGCTGATCACATAAGCCAATCAGTTGGTCAGTTAGCCAACCAGCTGGTTATGTACGCACAGGGAGAACTTGCTTTACATCACTCCTTTTTGCTTTAAAATTTTGTTTTTCATTTTAAATGTCATCTCACCTTATTTAAAGATTTATTTCTCATCTTAGTATCCCTTCATTCCTGGTTCCCTCTCACTTCATTGGGAGTTGCATTATTATAGACAATAGACAATAGACAATAGATGCAGGTGTAGGCCATTCAGCCCTTCGAGCCTGCACCGCCATTCAATATGATCATGGCTGATCATCATTATATCATCAGTGAGGCCCTTACTGTAGCGTGAGTGTAACAACCATTGTATCTGTGTCCCACTTTCAAAGATCATTTTTGTTTTAAACGGTTTCCTGGTTAGGTATTAAAGTAAGCTTCCTTCTTAATATTTGTCTTTTTAATTTTCTCAGTCATAAAGAATGATCTCACCCTCTGTGTGGAGTTTTCATGTTCTCCCCATGTCTATGTGCATTTCCTCCGGGTGCTCTGGTTTCCTCCCACAGTCCAAAGATGTGCAGGAGGATTGGCCGTGGGAAATTGCCCATAGTGTTCAATGATATACAGGCTAGTTGGATCAAAGTTGAGAGTGTGTTGCTGGAAAAGCACAGCAGTTCAGGCAGCATCCGAGGAGCAGGAAAATCAATGTTTTGGGCAGAGTCCTTCATCAGGGTTGTGCATTCACAGTCTGAAGAAGGGGTCCAACCCAAAACATCAATTCTCCTGCTTCTCGGATGCTGCCTGACCTGCTGTGCTTTTCCAGCAACACACTCTTAACTCTGATCTCCAGCATCTGCAGACCTCACTGTCTCCCAAGCTAGTTGGATCAGCCATGTGAAATGCAGGGTTACAGGGAGAGGGTAGGGGGATGGGTTGGAGTGGACCCATTGGCCTGTTTTCAAGCTGTAGGGATTCTATGATCTATTCTATGTTCTGTGATTGTTTTGCACAAAGCTGCATTTGTGGCTTAAATAATTGTCCCTTTACCAAGTCACCCTTTACTTACATGTGCATGGGCTCTGACCAGCCAGCCCAGAGTCAGCTTCTACACTGAAGAGGCTGTTTGAATCTCTTGTTTATCTGTGTCAGCCAGGGCTCCCCGATTGGCCCAGGTTAACAACCGCAACCAAGGATCTCAAAGATAAGGAAATCCACGTGGCTCTCATTCCAATCACTTCAGTGATTAAAGTAAGGGTGACAAAAAATTATTTTCACCACACATTCAGTTACAGTGCTATCACAGTCACTGCATTTCAACTGAAACATTGTGACAACATGAATGCACGTTGTTGAACATCGCAACTCAAAAACTGCACTGCTAAGGGACTTTGAGGCCACATAGCACACCCATTATCTCCAATATGTAAAATGTGTGGACTTGTGGATGGTTACAAGCGAAAGGAAACTGAAAGTTTAGCTGCAGGAACTAGGGTGTACTTGTCCATGATGAACTGTCCATGGCACAGATTACCAGGTTGTATTAACAGAAGCCTCACTCGGCCACGGAAAGGATTCTTCCAACCTCCATCTGACATTGGTATTCAGAATCCTGTAGGAAAGCTCCTCTCCCAATATTTCATCGCTCCACAGGTGCTGGCAGAGAGTTAGGCTGGTTCGTGTACAGCCGGCATTCAGGATATTCCTAGATTTTCAGCAATACTCATATTTTGCTTCTGTACAAAGCTACACCAAGAGGCTAAAGTCGGATATTTAACTGTGATTACCTTCCAACAGTATTCATTCGGTTACAAAAGCAAAGTACTGCGGACGCTTGAAATCTGAAAGAAAATTTGGAGAATGCTGGAGAAACTCAGCAGGTCTGACAGCATCGATGGAGAGAAATTGGGCATGTTACCAAACCTGCTGATTTTCTCTGAAATTCTCTGTGCTTGTTTCAGCATTCAGGCTGCATTCGATTTCTCTGTTACAATACTTCCCTTGCCATTCTCTCTCTCGCAATCTCTCCTTCAAAATCTGTACCCCACAATCTCTCCCCTTAACCTTTCCCTCATAATCTGTCTTCATAATCTCTCATCCCTCTGCAATTTCCCTCTCAATCTCTCCCCAAAACCTTTCTTGCAAACACTTCTCACAATCTTTCTCTTGCAGCCTCTCTCTTTTGCAATTGCACCCCCACGATTTCTTCCCCCGCAATCACTCCTCTTAAATCCCTCTGTCTCAATCCTTCTCCCCCAATCTTTCACTCACAACGTCCAACATAATTTCTGCTCTGCAATCTCCACCTCAATCTCTCCCTCTCAAACTCTCTCTCCACCATCTCGACCTCACAGTTTCTTCTCTGCAATCTCTCCCACACAGTCTCTCCCCTGTAATCTCTTTCCCAAAATTTCTCTCTCATGATCTCTCCCCCTCAAACTCTATTCTCATGATCCCACTCCCACTAATCATTCCCCCCCCCCCACCACGTCTCTCTCACATCCACACTCTCATCTTCACAATGTCTCCCCTTAGCTTCTGTCAGAATAATTGATGTTCAAATGGTCTTGATAAAATGTCCAGAAAAATCTTCCACTGTTTATCAAGGGGTCCTTCTCACATTTCCAGTTTTATCAGCACGAAATGGTGAGTGTTCCTTGAAGTGACGGCTCTTTGTTTGATGCTGCAAATTGACTTAATGCCGTGTTTACTCCTGAACAGCTAGTTGTTACTAGGAGAAGATATTAAGAGAAGCACTAACCATTAAAATGATATGTAGTCTCTTAAATGAGCCTAGCAAGCACTTCATTTGGCAATCAACTGTTTAGTAAGTCTCCAGATAACTGTTCTTAATGCGGGCTTCAACTCCTGTAACAAGACTGTGGTGAACATAGATTAAGCCAGCCTTGCAATTTAAGACCACATCTTAGTCATCCTTTTTTTTAAGCAGTCTAGCATCCAAACACAGCCCCTGGTGCATCCTTCACAATCTCAGGGGTGTTCCAAGCCAATTAGAACCAAACACCAGTGTGTTTTGAAGTGTTAATGTTGCCATAGTCCCATAGGACTGCTCTTTCATTAGAGAGAGAGACAGAGACAGTTGGTGATGGTGTAGCCTGAAGGTCACCGTGCCTGAGGTGAGGGGAGTGGTTGAGAAGAACAACCTTTCATGGTAGCCTCAGCCTGTGTGGGAATTCAACCCATGCCATTGGTATCACTTTCCATTGCAAAGCAGCTGTCCAGCCAACAACAGAGAGAATGCTGCAGCTCGTTTGTACAGCCCAAGTTCCCACAAGCAGCACAGAAATACATGTTCAGACCATCGAATCAGAGAATCATTGAATCCCACAGTGTGGAACCAGGCCGCAATGGGATATTTATTATTTTGAGTTCTCCTCATGAGAGAGTATGTACATGTATTCCTCTTCTCCAAGATAGTCCTGGTTTTCCCAACACAGTTCATACAAACCCTACAGTGTGGAAGTAGACCATTCATCCCATCAAATCCACACCGACCCTCCGAAGAGCATCCCACCCAGGCCCATCTTCCCACCCTATCCCTGTAACCCTGCATTTCCCATGGTTAACCCACCAAGCCTACATATCCCTGAACACTATGAATAATTTAGCACAGCCAATCCACCCTAACCTGGACATCTTTGGACAGTGGGAGAAAACCAGAGCACTCAGAGGAAACCTACAGAGACACAGGGTGAACGTGCAAACTCCACACAGGCAGTCGTCTGAGGTTAAACTCGGACCCGGGTCCCTGTTGCTGTAAGGTACTTTGTTTAAACATAAATTGAGCGATAAATATTTATCCAGGATGCTGGGGGGAAGTATTGCATTATAAAGTTAAAAGTCACACAACATCAGATTATAGTCCAATAGGAAGCTAGTGCTTCCAAATAAACTTGTTGAACTATAACCTGGTGTTGTGTAATATTTAACTTTGCACACCCTCCAAATTTTGTTATAAAGTGTGTTGGCTGCACAGTCATGGCTTCAATTTGCTATCACATCAAAAGGATACAGCAGCACTGACAGTGTAGCACCCTTCAGTGCTGTAATGAGAGTGCAAGTATGGATAATGTGTGCAAGTCTCTGGAGTGGGACTTGAACCCCTGATCTTCTGATTTCAGAGCAAGAATGCTACAAATGGAGACAAGGCTGACATGTGGAGCATTGAATCTGTGACTAATAACTTCTATTTCGTTCTGACAAGACTAGATTATCCAGCAAATTACACATCTCCAAGTGTCACAGAGCTGCTCATGGCTCCATTGTTGCCTGGCCTTTGTCCTCAAAGCAGAAAACTGCACTTGATGTTCCACTTCATCAATCAACTGACTGTAATGATTATTGACCCTTCACCATCGCAAAGTTAGAATCGTAAAACTGTTGATGAGATGTTATTAGGGTGTCATGCTTAAAATCCATCGCAGTCTTTAGCAGTCAAACTGGATTTAGAGAAAAAAGACAGTGTTTCATAGAATGTCTACAGTGTGGAAACAGGCCATTCAGCCCAACAAGTCCACACCAACCCTCCAAAAAGCATCCCATCCACAGTCACCCCCTTACCTTTTCCTTTCATATGCTATGGCTAATGCACCGAGCCTGCATATTCCTGGACACTATGGCCAATCCAATTAACCTGCATATGTTTGGGCTGTGGGAGGAAACTGGAGGACATAGAAGGAACCCACACAGACACAGGGAGAATGTGCAAACTTTATACAGGCTGGCATTGAACACAGGCCCCTGCTGTTGTAAGGCATCAATGCTAACCACTGAGCCACTGCATCTCCTCATGCATACCTAATTTCTTTGAAGTACCAGCTGACAATCTTTCCAACGCTCTGGGTAGGCTGCAACTTGGAGGATTGTGTTCAGTTCCGGTCACCGCATTTTAGGAAGGAGTGTGAGGGTCCTCATGTGGGTCGAGTGAAGATTGATCTGAATGACTCCAGGGATGAGTGATTTTTGTTCCAAGCTAGAGAAGCTGCAGACATTCTCTTTCGAGTAAGGGAGATTGAGAGCCGATTTCATAAAGTTGTGCAATATTACAACATGTTTAAATAAAGTAGACCAAGAAAAGCTGCAAACAGAATGGCTGGGTAAACACAGATTCAATGTTTTGGGTAAGATGTTCAAGAGGCATGTAAGGAAGGGCCTTTTTTTTAACACTGCAAGAGATCATAAGCTGGAAGAACATTAGAAACAGGTAAAGGAGTAGCCATTTGGCCCCTCTAGCCTGCCCTGCCAGTCAATAAGATCATGGCCTCAGGCCTCAGCTCCATTTGAGAGCTGGGCACATCATACCCCTCAACACTACCACCTCTTCAAACACGTCCAGTAATCCAGTCAAGGGTCGTGAATGCTGAAGTGATTCAAAAGAAAATGGATGGATACTTAATGTAATATACTGTACTTACAGAGGTACAAAGACTGGGTCAATGGCGATGACTGAATTGCCTTATAGAAAGTCAGCGTAGACTTGATGAGACGCATGCCCTTTGGTGTTTTAATGCATCAAAGAATCATGTGACAAATTAAGGTCCTGTCTGCCCTCTGATTTGATTTAAGTTTTATTGTCACACGTACTTGAGTACAGGAGTACAGTGAAAAGTGTACAGTACCATGACATAAGGCACCATCATAGGGATGAAGAGACCTCGGTACAAACCTTAGGTACAAGTAGCAACAGAGAAGTTGTTCTTGTTATAAGTGGAAACATAAATAAATAAAGTGAAATATTAACATTACGGTCCTTCCTAGGATTGATTGGAAAACTAAAGGAATAAAGGTAAAAGGTTATGATTTGGAGATGCCGGTGTTGGACTGGGGTGTACAAAGTTAAAAATCACACAAAGTAAATGGTTGGCAGATTTTCTCGAGTGTACTCCCTGCAAGGATGCAGTCTCCCTCGTTTTGGCCCACACTCTCTGGGAAACCTCGGGTTTCCTGCTCTCAACACCACAGATGCTGGGGGACACTCCCTTACTGACAAGTTGGGCTCACTCTAACCACACTGAGCTCAGGCTCACTTCCCAGCAACAGGACCCTCTCTCCCGCTCACCTCTGTGCTGCTGGACCCTCTTTTCCTCTCTCCTCTGCGCTGCTGGACCTTCTCTCCCTCTCTCCTCTGCGCTGCTGGACCTTCTCTCCCTCTCTCCTCTGCGCTGCTGGACCTTCTCTCCCTCTCTCCTCTGTGCTGCTGGACCCTCTCTCCCTCTCTCCTCAGTGCTGCTGGACCCACTCCCTCTCTTCTCTGTGCTGCTGGACCCTCTTTTCCTCTCTCCTCTGTGCTGCTGGACCCTCTCTCTCTCCTCTCTGCTGCTGGAACCCTGCCCCTCTCTCCTCTGTGCTGCTGCACCCTCTCCCTCTCTCCTCTGTGCTGCTGGACACTCTCTCTCTCTCTTCTCTGTGCTGCTGGACCCTCTCTCCCTCTCCTCTGTGCTGCTCGACCCTCTCTCCCTCTATCCTCTCTGCTGCTGGACCCTCTCTCTCTCTCTCTCCTGTGTTGCTGGACCCTCTCCCTCTCTCCTCTGTCTGCTGGACCCTCTCTCCCTCTTTCCTCTGTACTGCTGGAACCTCTCCCTCTCTCCTCTGTGCTGCTGGACCCTCTCTCTCTCCCCTGTGCTGCTGGACCCTCTCCCTCTCTCCTCTGCGGGGCTGGACCCTCTCCCTCTCTCCTCTGTGCTGTTGGAACCTTCTCCCTCTCTCCTCGGAGCTGCTGGACCCTCTCTCTCGCTCTCCTCTGTGCTGCTGGACGCTCTCTCTCTTTCCTCAGTTCTGCTAGACCCTCTCCCTCTTACCCTGTGCTGCTGGACCCTCTCTCCCTCTCTCCATCTCTCCCCTGGGCTGCTGGAGCCTCTCCCTCTCTCCTCTGGGCTGCTGGACCCTCTCTCCCTCTCTCCTCTGTGCTGCTGGAACCTCTCTCCCTCTCTCCTCTCTGCTGCTGGACGCACTCCCTCTCTTCTCTGTGCTGCTGGTCTTTCTCTCCCTCTCTCCTCTGTGCAGCTGGACCCTCTCTCTCTCTCACCTGTGGTGCTGGACCCTCTCTCCCTCTCTCCTCTGTGCTGCTGGACCCTCTCCCTCTCACCTCTGCGCTGCTGGACCTTCTCTCCCTCTCTCCTCTGTGCTGATGGACCCTCTCTCTCTCCTCTCTGCTGCTGGAACCCTGCCCCTCTCTCCTCGGAGCTGCTGGTCCCTCTCCCTCTCTCCTCTGTGCTACTGGACCCTCTCTCCCTCTCTCCTCCGTGCTGCTGGACGCTCCCCTTCTCTCCTCTGAGCTGCTGGAACTCTCTCTGTCTTTCCTCAGTTCTGCTGGACCATTTCCCTCTCTCCCCTGTGCTGCTGGCCCCTCTCTCCCTCTCTCCACTCTACTGCTGGACCCTCTCCCTCTTTCCTCTGTGCTGCTGGACCCACTCCCTCTCCCCTCTGTGCTGCTGGATCCTCTCTATCTCTCCCCTGTGCTGCTGGACCCTCTCTCTCCCTCTCTTCTGTGCTGCTGGACCCTCTCTCCCTCTCTCCTCTGTGCTGCTGGTCCCTCTCTCCCTCTCCCCTCTGCGCTGCTGGACCCTCTCTCTCTCTCTCTCCTCTGTGCTGCTGGACCATCTCTCCATCTCTCCTCTGTGCTGCTGGATCCTCCCCCTCTCCCTTCCTCTGACCTGCTGGATCCTCTCTCCCGCTCTCCTCTATGCTGCTGGACCCTCTCCCTCTTTCCTCTGTGCTGCTGGACCCTCTCTCTCTCTCTCTCCTCTGTGCTGCTGGACCCTCTCTCTCTCTCTTCTCTGTGCTGCTGGACCCTCTCTCCCGCTCTCCTCTGTGCTACTCGACCCTCTCTCCCTCTATCCTCTCTGCTGCTGGGCCCACTCCCACTCTCCTCTGTGCTACTGGATCCTCCCCCTCTCCCTTCCTCTGACCTGCTGGATCCTCTCTCCCGCTCTCCTCTATGCTGCTGGACCCACTCCCTCTCCCCTGTGCTGCTGGACCCACTCCCTCTCACCTCTGTGCTGCTGGATCCTCTCTATCTCTCCTCTGTGCTGCTGGACCCTCTCTCTCCCTCTCTTCTCTGTGCTGCTGGACCCTCTCTCTCTCTCCTCTGTGCTGCTGGACACTCTCTCTCTCTCCTCTGTGTTGCTGGACCCTCTCTCCCTCTCTCCTCTGTGCTGCTGGACCCTCTCTCTCTCTCTCCTCTGTGCTGCTGGACACTCTCTCTCTCTCTTCTCTGTGCTGCTGGACCCTCTCTCCCTCTCTCCTCTGTGCTGCTGGACCCTCTCTCTCTCTCTCCTCTGTGCTGCTGGACCCTCTCTCTCTCTCTTCTCTGTGCTGCTGGACCCTCTCTCCCGCTCTCCCCTGTGCTGCTGGACCCTCACTCCCTCTCTCCTCTGTGCTGCTGGACCCTCTCTCTCTCTCTCCTCTGTGCTGCTGGACCCTCTCTCTCTCTCTTCTCTGTGCTGCTGGACCCTCTCTCTCTCTCTCCTCTGTGCTGCTGGACACTCTCTCTCTCTCCTCTGTGTTGCTGGACCCTCTCTCCCTCTCTCCTCTGTGCTGCTGGACCCTCTCTCTCTCTCTCCTCTGTGCTGCTGGACCCTCTCTCCCTCTCTCCTCTGTGCTGCTGGACCCTCTCTCTCTCCCCTGTGCTGCTGGACCCTCTCTGTCTCCCCTCTGCGGGGCTGGACCCTCTCCCTCTCTCCTCTGTGCTGCTGGAACCCTCTCCCTCTCTCCCCTGGGCTTCTGGACCCTCTCCCTCTCTCCTCTGTGCTGCTGGACCCTCTCCCTCTCTCCTCTGTGCTGCTGGACCCTCTCTCCTCTGTGCTGCTGGACCCTCTCTCCTCTGTGCTGCTGGACCCTCTCTCCCTCTCTCCTCTCTGCTGCTGGACCCTCTCTCTCTCTCCTCTGAGCTGCTGGACCCTCTCTCCCTCTCTCCATCTCTCCTCTGTGCTGCTGGACCTCTCTCTGCCTTTCCTCAGTTCTGCTAGACCCTCTCCCTCTCACCTCTGTGCTGCTGGACCCTCTCAACGCTGTGCTGCTGGAACCCTCTCCCTCTCTCCTCTGAGCTGCTGGATCCTCTCTCTCTCTCTCTCTCCTCTGTGCTGCTGGACCCTCTCTCCCTCTCTGCTCTGTGCTGCTGGACCCTCTCTCCCTCTCTCCCCTGTGCTGCTGGACCCTCTCTCCCTCTCTCCCCTGTGCTGCTGGACCCTTTCTCTCTTTCTTCAGTTCTGCTGGACCCTCTACCTCTCTCCTCTGTGCTGCTGGACCCTCTCCTTCTCTCCTCTGTGCTACTGGACCCTCTCTCTCTCTCCTCTGCGTTACTGGACCCTCTCTCACTCTCTCCTCTGTGCTACTGGACCCTCTCTCTCTCCTCTGTGCTACTGGACCCTCTCTCTCTCCTCTGCACTACTGGACCCTCTCTCTCTCTCCTCTGTGCTACTGGACCCTCTCTCTCTCTCTCTCCTCTGCGCTACTGGACCCCCTCTCTCTCTCTCTCCTCTGTGCTGCTGGACCCTCTCTCTCTCTCCTCTGAGCTGCTGGACCCTCTCTCTCTCTCCTCTGTGCTTCTGGAACCTCTCTCTCTTTCCTCTGTGTTGCTGGACCCTTTCTCTTTCTCCCTTATGCTGCTGGACCCTCTCCCGCTCTCCTCTGTGCTGCTGGATCCCCTCCCTCTCTCCTCTGTGCTGCAGGAACCCTCTCCCTCTATCCTCTCTGCTGCTAGACCCTCTCTCCCTCTCACCGCTGTGCTACTGGAACCCTCTCCCTCTCTCCTTGGAGCTCCTGGACCCTCTCTCCCTCTCCCCTCTATGCTGCTGGACCCTCACTCTCTCTCTCTCCTCTCTGCTGCTGGACCCTCTCTCTCTTTCCTCTGTGCTGCTGGACCCTCTCTCTCTTTCCTCTGTGTTGCTGGACCCTCTCTCTCTCTCTCTCTTGTGCTGCTGGACCCTCTCTCCCACTCTCCTCTGTGCTGCTGGACCCTCTCTCCCTCTCTCCTCTGTGTTGGTGTACCCTCTCCCTCTCTCCTCTGTGCTGGTGGACCCTCTCCCCCTCTCTCCTCTGTGCTACTGGACATTCTCCTTCTCTCCTCTGTGTTGTTGGACCCTCTCTCTCTTTCCTCAGTTCTGCTGGACCCTCTCCCTCTCTTCCCTGGGCTTCTGGACCCCCCCCCCTCTCTCTCTCTCTCTCTCTCCTGTGCTGCTGGACCCTCTCTCTCTCCTCTGCGCTGCTGGTCCCTCTCCCTCTCTCCCCTGTGCTGCTGGACCCTCTCTCTCTCTCTCTCTCTCTCCTCTGTGCTGCTGGACCCTCTCTCACTCTCTCCTCTGCGCTGCTGGACCCTCTCCCTCTCTCCCCTGTGCTGCTGGACCCTCTCTCTCTCTCTCTCTCTCTCTCTCTCCTCTGTGCTGCTGGACCCTCTCTCACTCTCTCCTCTGCGCTGCTGGACCCTCTCCCTCTCTCCCCTGTGCTGCTGGACCCTCTCTTTCTCTCTCTCTCTCTCCCCTGTGCTGCTGGACCCTCTCTCTCTCTCCTCTGCGCTGCTGGTCCCTCTCCCTCTCTCCCCTGTGCTGCCGGACCCTCTCTCTCTCTCTCTCTCTCCTCTGTGCTGCTGGACCCTCTCTCACTATCTCCTCTGCGCTGATGGACCCTCTCCCTCTCTCCCCTGTGCTTCTGGACCCTCTCTCTCTCCTGTGTGCTGCGGGACCCTCCCTCCCTCTCTCCCCTGGGCTGCTGGACCCTCTCTCTCTCTCCTCTGTGCTGCTGGACCCTCTCCCTCTCTCCTCTGTGCTGCTGGACCCTCTCCCTCTCTCCCCTGTGCTCCATGACCCTCTCTCTCTCTCTCTCTCTCTCTCTCTCCTCTGTGCTGCTGGACCCTCTCCCTCTCTCCCCTGTGCTGCTGGACCCTCTCTCCCTCTCTCCATCTCTCCCCTGGGCTGCTGGAGCCTCTCCCTCTCTCCTCTGGGCTGCTGGACCCTCTCTCCCTCTCTCCTCTGTGCTGCTGGACCCTCTCTCCCTCTCTCCTCTCTGCTGCTGGACGCACTCCCTCTCTTCTCTGTGCTGCTGGTCTTTCTCTCCCTCTCTCCTCTGTGCAGCTGGACCCTCTCTCTCTCTCACCTGTGGTGCTGGACCCTCTCTCCCTCTCTCCTCTGTGCTGCTGGACCCTCTCCCTCTCACCTCTGCGCTGCTGGACCTTCTCTCCCTCTCTCCTCTGTGCTGATGGACCCTCTCTCTCTCCTCTCTGCTGCTGGAACCCTGCCCCTCTCTCCTCGGAGCTGCTGGTCCCTCTCCCTCTCTCCTCTGTGCTACTGGACCCTCTCTCCCTCTCTCCTCCGTGCTGCTGGACGCTCCCCTTCTCTCCTCTGAGCTGCTGGAACTCTCTCTGTCTTTCCTCAGTTCTGCTGGACCATTTCCCTCTCTCCCCTGTGCTGCTGGCCCCTCTCTCCCTCTCTCCACTCTACTGCTGGACCCTCTCCCTCTTTCCTCTGTGCTGCTGGACCCACTCCCTCTCCCCTCTGTGCTGCTGGATCCTCTCTATCTCTCCCCTGTGCTGCTGGACCCTCTCTCTCCCTCTCTTCTGTGCTGCTGGACCCTCTCTCCCTCTCTCCTCTGTGCTGCTGGTCCCTCTCTCCCTCTCCCCTCTGCGCTGCTGGACCCTCTCTCTCTCTCTCTCCTCTGTGCTGCTGGACCATCTCTCCATCTCTCCTCTGTGCTGCTGGATCCTCCCCCTCTCCCTTCCTCTGACCTGCTGGATCCTCTCTCCCGCTCTCCTCTATGCTGCTGGACCCTCTCCCTCTTTCCTCTGTGCTGCTGGACCCTCTCTCTCTCTCTCTCCTCTGTGCTGCTGGACCCTCTCTCTCTCTCTTCTCTGTGCTGCTGGACCCTCTCTCCCGCTCTCCTCTGTGCTACTCGACCCTCTCTCCCTCTATCCTCTCTGCTGCTGGGCCCACTCCCACTCTCCTCTGTGCTACTGGATCCTCCCCCTCTCCCTTCCTCTGACCTGCTGGATCCTCTCTCCCGCTCTCCTCTATGCTGCTGGACCCACTCCCTCTCCCCTGTGCTGCTGGACCCACTCCCTCTCACCTCTGTGCTGCTGGATCCTCTCTATCTCTCCCCTGTGCTGCTGGACCCTCTCTCTCCCTCTCTTCTCTGTGCTGCTGGACCCTCTCTCTCTCTCCTCTGTGCTGCTGGACACTCTCTCTCTCTCCTCTGTGTTGCTGGACCCTCTCTCCCTCTCTCCTCTGTGCTGCTGGACCCTCTCACTCTCTCCTCTGTGCTGCTGGACACTCTCTCTCTCTCCTCTGTGTTGCTGGACCCTCTCTCCCTCTCTCCTCTGTGCTGCTGGACCCTCTCTCTCTCTCTCCTCTGTGCTGCTGGACACTCTCTCTCTCTCTTCTCTGTGCTGCTGGACCCTCTCTCCCTCTCTCCTCTGTGCTGCTGGACCCTCTCTCTCTCTCTCCTCTGTGCTGCTGGACCCTCTCTCTCTCTCTTCTCTGTGCTGCTGGACCCTCTCTCCCGCTCTCCCCTGTGCTGCTGGACCCTCACTCCCTCTCTCCTCTGTGCTGCTGGACCCTCTCTCTCTCTCTCCTCTGTGCTGCTGGACCCTCTCTCTCTCTCTTCTCTGTGCTGCTGGACCCTCTCTCTCTCTCTCCTCTGTGCTGCTGGACACTCTCTCTCTCTCCTCTGTGTTGCTGGACCCTCTCTCCCTCTCTCCTCTGTGCTGCTGGACCCTCTCTCTCTCTCTCCTCTGTGCTGCTGGACCCTCTCTCCCTCTCTCCTCTGTGCTGCTGGACCCTCTCTCTCTCCCCTGTGCTGCTGGACCCTCTCTGTCTCCCCTCTGCGGGGCTGGACCCTCTCCCTCTCTCCTCTGTGCTGCTGGAACCCTCTCCCTCTCTCCCCTGGGCTTCTGGACCCTCTCCCTCTCTCCTCTGTGCTGCTGGACCCTCTCCCTCTCTCCTCTGTGCTGCTGGCCCCTCTCTCCTCTGTGCTGCTGGACCCTCTCTCCTCTGTGCTGCTGGACCCTCTCTCCCTCTCTCCTCTCTGCTGCTGGACCCTCTCTCTCTCTCCTCTGAGCTGCTGGACCCTCTCTCCCTCTCTCCATCTCTCCTCTGTGCTGCTGGACCTCTCTCTGCCTTTCCTCAGTTCTGCTAGACCCTCTCCCTCTCACCTCTGTGCTGCTGGACCCTCTCAACGCTGTGCTGCTGGAACCCTCTCCCTCTCTCCTCTGAGCTGCTGGATCCTCTCTCTCTCTCTCTCTCCTCTGTGCTGCTGGACCCTCTCTCCCTCTCTGCTCTGTGCTGCTGGACCCTCTCTCCCTCTCTCCCCTGTGCTGCTGGACCCTCTCTCCCTCTCTCCCCTGTGCTGCTGGACCCTTTCTCTCTTTCTTCAGTTCTGCTGGACCCTCTACCTCTCTCCTCTGTGCTGCTGGACCCTCTCCTTCTCTCCTCTGTGCTACTGGACCCTCTCTCTCTCTCCTCTGCGTTACTGGACCCTCTCTCACTCTCTCCTCTGTGCTACTGGACCCTCTCTCTCTCCTCTGTGCTACTGGACCCTCTCTCTCTCCTCTGCACTACTGGACCCTCTCTCTCTCTCCTCTGTGCTACTGGACCCTCTCTCTCTCTCTCTCCTCTGCGCTACTGGACCCCCTCTCTCTCTCTCTCCTCTGTGCTGCTGGACCCTTTGTCCCACTCTCCTCTGTGCTGCTGGACCCTCTCTCTCTCTCCTCTGAGCTGCTGGACCCTCTCTCTCTCTCCTCTGTGCTTCTGGAACCTCTCTCTCTTTCCTCTGTGTTGCTGGACCCTTTCTCTTTCTCCCCTATGCTGCTGGACCCTCTCCCGCTCTCCTCTGTGCTGCTGGATCCCCTCCCTCTCTCCTCTGTGCTGCAGGAACCCTCTCCCTCTATCCTCTCTGCTGCTAGACCCTCTCTCCCTCTCACCGCTGTGCTACTGGAACCCTCTCCCTCTCTCCTTGGAGCTCCTGGACCCTCTCTCCCTCTCCCCTCTATGCTGCTGGACCCTCACTCTCTCTCTCTCCTCTCTGCTGCTGGACCCTCTCTCTCTTTCCTCTGTGCTGCTGGACCCTCTCTCTCTTTCCTCTGTGTTGCTGGACCCTCTCTCTCTCTCTCTCTTGTGCTGCTGGACCCTCTCTCCCACTCTCCTCTGTGCTGCTGGACCCTCTCTCCCTCTCTCCTCTGTGTTGGTGTACCCTCTCCCTCTCTCCTCTGTGCTGGTGGACCCTCTCCCCCTCTCTCCTCTGTGCTACTGGACACTCTCCTTCTCTCCTCTGTGTTGTTGGACCCTCTCTCTCTTTCCTCAGTTCTGCTGGACCCTCTCCCTCTCTTCCCTGGGCTTCTGGACCCCCCCCCCTCTCTCTCTCTCTCTCTCTCCTGTGCTGCTGGACCCTCTCTCTCTCCTCTGCGCTGCTGGTCCCTCTCCCTCTCTCCCCTGTGCTGCTGGACCCTCTCTCTCTCTCTCTCTCTCTCCTCTGTGCTGCTGGACCCTCTCTCACTCTCTCCTCTGCGCTGCTGGACCCTCTCCCTCTCTCCCCTGTGCTGCTGGACCCTCTCTCTCTCTCTCTCTCTCTCTCTCTCCTCTGTGCTGCTGGACCCTCTCTCACTCTCTCCTCTGCGCTGCTGGACCCTCTCCCTCTCTCCCCTGTGCTGCTGGACCCTCTCTTTCTCTCTCTCTCTCTCCCCTGTGCTGCTGGACCCTCTCTCTCTCTCCTCTGCGCTGCTGGTCCCTCTCCCTCTCTCCCCTGTGCTGCCGGACCCTCTCTCTCTCTCTCTCTCTCCTCTGTGCTGCTGGACCCTCTCTCACTATCTCCTCTGCGCTGATGGACCCTCTCCCTCTCTCCCCTGTGCTTCTGGACCCTCTCTCTCTCCTGTGTGCTGCGGGACCCTCCCTCCCTCTCTCCCCTGGGCTGCTGGACCCTCTCTCTCTCTCCTCTGTGCTGCTGGACCCTCTCCCTCTCTCCTCTGTGCTGCTGGACCCTCTCCCTCTCTCCCCTGTGCTCCATGACCCTCTCTCTCTCTCTCTCTCTCTCTCTCCTCTGTGCTGCTGGACCCTCTCCCTCTCTCCCCTGTGCTTCTGGACCCTCTCTCTCTCTCTCCTGTGTGCTGCTGGACCCTCCCTCCCTCTCTCCCCTGGGCTGCTGGACCCTCTCTCTCTCTCTCCTCTGTGCTGCTGGACCCTCTCCCTCTCTTCTCTGTGCTGCTGGACCCTCTCCCTCTCTCCCCTGTGCTCCATGACCCCCTCTCTCTCTCTCTCTCTCTCTCTCCCTTGTGCTGCTGGACCCTCTCTCTCTCTCTCTCTCTCTCTCTCCTCTGTGCTGCTGGACCCTCTCCCTCTCTCCCCTGTGCTGCTGGACCCTCTCTCTCTCTCTCTCTCTCTCCTGTGTGCTGCTGGACTCTCTGTCCCTCTCTCCGCTGTGCTGCTGGACCCTCCCTCCCTCTCTCCCCTGGGCTGCTGGACCTTCTCCCTCTCTCCCCTGGGCTGCTGGACCCTCTCCCTCTCTCCTCTGTGCTGCTGGACCCTCTCCCTCTCTGCTCTGCACTGCTGGACCCTCTCCCTCTCTCCTCTATGCTGCTGGACCCTCTCTCCCTCTCTCCTCTGCGCTGCTGGTCTCTCTCCCTCTCTCCTCTGTGCTGCTGGACCCTCTCTCCCTCTCTCCTCTGCGCTGCTGGACCCTCTCCCTCTCTCCTCTGCGCTGCTGGACCCTCTCTCCCTCTCTCCTCTGCGCTGCTGGACCCTCTCTCCCTCTCTCCTCTGTGCTGCTGGACCCTCTCTCCCTCTCTCCTCTGCGCTGCTGGACCCTCTCTCCCTCTCTCCTCTGCGCTGCTGGACCCTCTCTCCCTCTCTCCTCTGCGCTGCTGGACCCTCTCTCCCTCTCTCCTCTGTGCTGCTGGACCCTCTCCTTCTCTCCTCTGTGCTGCTGGACCCTCTCCCTCTCTCCTCTATGCTGCTGGACCCTCTCTCCCTCTCTCCTCTATGCTGCTGGACCCTCTCTCCCTCTCTCCTCTGCGCTGCTGGACCCTCTCTCCCTCTCTCCTCTGCGCTGCTGGACCCTCTCTCCCTCTCTCCTCTGCGCTGCTGGACCCTCTCTCCCTCTCTCCTCTGTGCTGCTGGACCCTCTCTCCCTCTCTCCTCTATGCTGCTGGACCCTCTCTCTCTCTCCTCTGCGCTGCTGGACCCTCTCTCCCTCTCTCCTCTGCGCTGCTGGACCCTCTCTCCCTCTCTCCTCTGCGCTGCTGGACCCTCTCTCCCTCTCTCCTCTGTGCTGCTGGACCCTCTCTCCCTCTCTCCTCTGCGCTGCTGGACCCTCTCTCCCTCTCTCCTCTGCGCTGCTGGACCCTCTCCTTCTCTCCTCTGTGCTGCTGGACCCTCTCCCTCTCTGCTCTGCACTGCTGGACCCTCTCTCCCTCTCTCCTCTATGCTGCTGGACCCTCTCTCTCTCTCTCCTCTATGCTGCTGGACCCTCTCTCTCTCTCCTCTGCGCTGCTGGACCCTCTCTCCCTCTCTCCTCTGCACTGCTGGACCCTCTCTCCCTCTCTCCTCTGCGCTGCTGGACCCTCTCTCCCTCTCTCCTCTGCGCTGCTGGACCCTCTCTCCCTCTCTCCTCTGCGCTGCTGGACCCTCTCTCCCTCTCTCCTCTGCGCTGCTGGACCCTCTCTCCCTCTCTCCTCTGTGCTGCTGGACCCTCTCCTTCTCTCCTCTGTGCTGCTGGACCCTCTCCCTCTCTCCTCTATGCTGCTGGACCCTCTCTCCCTCTCTCCTCTATGCTGCTGGACCCTCTCTCCCTCTCTCCTCTGCGCTGCTGGACCCTCTCTCCCTCTCTCCTCTGCGCTGCTGGACCCTCTCTCCCTCTCTCCTCTGCGCTGCTGGACCCTCTCTCCCTCTCTCCTCTGTGCTGCTGGACCCTCTCTCCCTCTCTCCTCTATGCTGCTGGACCCTCTCTCTCTCTCCTCTGCGCTGCTGGACCCTCTCTCCCTCTCTCCTCTGCGCTGCTGGACCCTCTCTCCCTCTCTCCTCTGCGCTGCTGGACCCTCTCTCCCTCTCTCCTCTGTGCTGCTGGACCCTCTCTCCCTCTCTCCTCTGCGCTGCTGGACCCTCTCTCCCTCTCTCCTCTGCGCTGCTGGACCCTCTCTCCCTCTCTCCTCTGTGCTGCTGGACCCTCTCCTTCTCTCCTCTATGCTGCTGGCCCTGCCTTAAAATGACTTCAAAAGAAAAACGACAACAAAAGAAACAACGAAAGCAGGTGGAGACGGATGAACCCGGACCAAATGCAGCTCTGCTACTCCGCCACTATCTTGGATATCAAACGTTGAACAGTCGCACCTTCTCAAACCAACTAGAGACAGACAGTCCAGCTGCCGGCCAATCAGCAACATCCATGTCACACAAGTGAACACTAAAAGAAACAGTGGACGACTCTGCTCAAAATTCGACAACATTACCACGGCCTCACTACTGTCTGTGAGAGTCTACGGCACAATAGTAACTCAAACTCTCAATGCAATTCATTGAATTAAGAGTGTAGTAGCCTCTTGAGTTTGTAAACTTCCTTAACAAATCCCAACTTTGTCTTCCAGCCTTTATAGACATTGCGTGCCATCCCTTTAAAAGGAATCTTGCAGCTCAACTGGTTCCCTCTGAGCCTGAAGGCCCTGAGCTCAAGTTCCCTTCGACTGGGACGGATGGCATGTTCATGATGTGGCCTGTCATCTTATTTGTATCTTGCAGAATCATCCAAAGCTCCCCACCATCCTTCGAAGGAGAAGCACAAAGAAATGTGTTGTACAGGACAGTTCGTACCTGGAAGATTTCATTGACATCACAAGGTAAACGCTGATCGTCAGGCTACAACAGACTGTTCCTGTGAGGAGCTAGGCAGTCTGTGAGGATTTGTACGATTAGCTTCTTGCTGACCTGGTGTGAGGATGTTTTTGTGACTGAAATGTAAACTTACTCTTAAGCTGAGTCTGATACCTTACAAGGCACTGTGACTAATCACACTTGCTATGAAATAGCTATTAAGTACTATGTAATAAACTTGCACTGTTTCTAAACATTAGCCCATCTTCAGCCAAAGGCAATGTGTGTTATCATCCCATTATAACCTGTAACTCTCTCCTGACATTTAACCCAAACCCCAGATTCTGAGATGTCAACCTTCTGAGGGCAACCCGCTGATTGGTGGCAAAGATGAGTGTAATGAAATGGAGAAGGAGAGTATAAATGTTCAGCAGGTCTGGGAGCAGCTGTGGAGATAGAAACAGACTGGTGGAACTTTGCCATGTATGCTGTGAGATTGGCAGAGCCCAGCGCCATGCAGGAACATGTCCAGCCCCTTCGATGACGATTGACAATATTGAAAGTCTTCTTGACTTTGAGTCTATGCTAAAAGGGCAAGGCAGGCATGCAGTGAGCCTTTATGCTCTGCAGTAAACACTGCATAGAGGCAAAGCGAATAGGCACAAAATGAGTGAGTACCATGACAGGATGTGGCTCTGAGGTCAAACCCAGGGAGATGCTGCCTATTCTTGCGCACACCCTGTCTTGGCAATGAAAGGTTCCAGTGTGCTCCAAAGTGCAGCATTGAAACAGAGTAAGATAGTTCATGGATCAGCAGTGTGCCATGAGGCTGGAACAAGTCTAATGCCAACGTCCATGGATTAGGGTCCTCGTGGAAGCTGTGCCCATAGAGTGATGGTGGTGTCTGGTGTCCAAGGTAAAGGTGTAAAGGAGCAAGCAATGAGGCTACAGTCATCAGGTACTTGATGTGTTGGGAAATATCACCAATTAATTTCTATCCAGTTGTGGGAATAATGGGAAACAGCATTGTGGACCAGGATTATGAGGCCGGAAAAGCTCATATGTGAAGAGAAATTTGAGTTAACATTTCAGGTTGAGTGATATTTCATGAGTTCTTCGTCAGAAGTCAAATGACACCAGGTTATAGTCCAACAGGTTTATTTGAAATCTCAAGCTTTCGAAATCTTCACCTGATGAAGGAGCAGTGCACCAAAAGTGTGTGATTTCAAATAAACCTGCTGGACTATAACCTGGTGTCATGTGACTTCTGACCTTGTCTAACCCAGTCCAACACCAGCACCTCCACATCATGGCTTCCTGAGTTCTGAGGAAGGGTCACTCAATCAGAAAAATTAACACCGATTTCTCTCCACAATGCTGCCAGACCTGCTGACTGTCCCAGCAATTTCTACTTTTGTCTCTGAATTACAGCGTCCACAGTTCTTTTGGTTTTTATTTAGGATTAAAGGGCTGAATGACATACTCCTGTTTCTATGTTCCTTGTTTCCTACATCAACTTCACCAGTTTCCTCATCTCCCCACCCTCCACCTCATCCCAGATGGGCTGCACGGTGGCACAGTGGTTAACATTGCTGCCTCACAGTACTAGAGACCTGGGTTCAATTCCCGCCTCAGGCAACTTGTGTGGAGTTTGCACATTCTCCCTGTGTCTGCATGGGGTTGCTCTGGGTGCTCTGGATTCCTCCCACAGTCCAAAGATGTGCAGGTTAGGTGAATTGGCCATGCTAAATTGCCCGTAGTGTTCGGTGTAGGGGAATGGATCTGCATTGGTTTCTCTTCAGAGGGTCGGTGTGGATTTGTTGGGTTGAAGGGCCTGTTTCCACACTGTAAGTAATCTAATCTAATAAAAAACCCTCCAATTTGGCACCATCCTCTTGACCTGTCCATCTTCCTTCCCACCTATCTGCTCCACTCTCTACTCCGACCTATCACCATCACACACACACACCTTCCCAGCTACCTCACCTCCACCCTCCTATTTATGTTTCAGCCCCTTCCCCCTCCCACCCTACCCACATTCCTGGTGAAGGGCTTATGCCCAAACCCTCAATTCTTCTGATCCTCGGATGCTGCCTGGCCTGCTGTGCTTTTCCAGCACCACACTTTTCGACTCCTATGTCGATGTGTCAAGATCATCTAATATTGATAGTTTAATGCAAATGGAGAAACACCTTTTACTGGTCACTAGCAAGATTCCCATCTCACCATTCAACACTCAGTTTCAGAATCAAACCTTTTTCCGTCAATGTCAATAATCAAATTTCTCCCAATCTCACCCTTATCATCCCAACTGACTTGCCAATGGCCATGTCATTCAATTATTTCAGATTGATGAACTATTATCAGAACTGGAAGTAATTAATGATCATTGGGTTTTAAGCAAGTACAGAGAAAGAGCTAAAGGGTTTGAAAAAAAATTTGAAAGGTTTGTGACGGTGTTCAAGGGATGAAACATTTTATGACTAAAAGGACTTAATGGGAAAAGTAAATAAGCAAAGGGTAGGTCTTCAGGAGAGCTAAACATCAGGAGCAGAACAATTCTAACATAAATGAAATATATTCTGAATTATGAATCATTCTTTGGCCTGACAGAAATTAATCTGAAAAAAGACATGTTTTGCCAAAGTATTTACTTTTGCACACATCAGGACAATTCATAAGAAATAATAGCATAAGGGGAAGAGAACATTTATAAAGTATGAGAGGAGAATGCTGATTGGCTGACAAGTAAACTCTGATTTGCAGAAACCGGTCTGTGGATAATGTATCAGCTGATTGACAGTTAACTGTCAAGTTTTGTTTAAATTTGACATCAGGTATGTTGACTCCGATTGCTTAAGACCTTTCCCTGAGAAATGAACCAGAATCATGGAATTTTTATGGTGTAAAAGATTTGGGCCATTAGGTTTGCACCAGCTCTTTAAATGAGCATCATCACCCAGCGGCAATCTCCTGCTTTTTCCCTTTCCCCTTACACAGCATTTCTATTCAGGTAAAGGTGGCTGCCTCCTCTGTTATTGAGTGGAAACAGGTGCAGTATGTACATATTCTTTCAGTCAAGCACACACAAGCCACCCGAGGGGATAATAGCTACCCAGAGCCAGTGTGAGCGCCACAATGTACAACATGAAGCCATAAAGGGGGGAATACTGGGGCACATAGGCAAAAATTAGTGAAACACAGTGGAATTAACTATCTTAAAGGAGGAGAGTGAGGTAGTGCAAGAACATCCACTTGGTCTCAACGTTCTGACCTTTAATTTGGATATCATCGGCAGGCAACAATTTAAATCCTGCTCCACTATAAGTGTCGCACTCTTCTTAAACCACTAAGCAATTGTGCAGATTCACAATGATCTTGGTTCCTTGGTAGCCTTGTGATTTAGAGTGTGTATTGAGCAGTCAATTTGTCAACAGATCCCTCCATGTGCCTCTTGAGACTTGTTGATTGGACTACTTTACCCTCTGCAGTAACAAAGTCTCTCTAAGTTCTCTTTCTTGCTATGGATGGCCAATTTATTGGGTTTTTGGTTATATCTCTGTCCTGTCCAGGAGCATCTGCCAGATGTCCTCTATCCTTTTCCAAAGGCCATGTTTGAACCAACACAGGCAGTTATTTCCAAGTGTTAATCCTGATACTCTTATCAATCTCTAATGCAAGAGGGAAGGAGGTGTGTTTATTGACTTAAAGTCATAGAGTCATAGGTATGTACAGCACAGAAACAGACTCTTCGTTCCAATTCGTCCATGCCAACCAGATATCCTAAATAAATCTAATCCTATTTACCAGTATTTGGCCCCTATCCTTCTAAATCCTTCCTATTCATGTACACATCCAAGTGCCTTTTAAATGTTGTTATTGTACCAGCCTCCACACTTCCTCTGGCAGCGCATTCCACACACGTACCACCCTGCGCATGAAAAAAGTTTCCCCTTCGGTCTCTTTTATATCTTCCCCCTCTCACCGTAAACCTAGTCCCTCTAGCTCTGAACTTCCACACCCCAGGGAAAAGATCTTGTCTATTTATCCTATCCATGCCCCTCTTTATTTTATAAACCTTTATAAGGTCACCCCCCCAGCCTCCAACGCTCCAGGTAAAACAGCCCCAGCCTATTCAGCTTGTCCCTATAGCTCAAATGGTCCAACCCGGCAACATCCTTGTAAATCTTTTCTGAACCATTTTGAAGTTTCACAGCAACCTTCCTTGAGCAGAGAGACCAGAATTAAAAACAATGTTCCAAAAGTGGCCTCACCCATGTACTGTACAGCCGCAACATGGTCTCCCAACTCCTATACTCAATGCATTGACCAATTATGTTAAATGTACCAAATGCCTTCTTCAATATTCTGCCTGCAACTCTACTTTGAACTAACTTTGATTTAGAGGAGTCAGTGTTGGACTGGGGATGGACAAAGTTAAAAATCACACAACACTGGGTTATAGTCCAACAGGTTTATTTGGAGGGACCAGCTTTTGAAACACTATGATGAAAATATAGATGATGAAAAAGCAGGGTTTCGAAAGTTAGTGCCTCCAAATAGACCTGTTGGACTACAACCTTGTGTCGTATGATTTTTAACTTCAAGGAGCTTGCATTCTAAGGTCTCTTCGCTCAGCAACACTCCCCACTAAGTGTATAAGCCCTGCCCTGATATGCCTTTCAATAAGGCAGCACCTCACATTTATCCAAATTAAATTCCATCTGCCACTCCTTGGCCCATTGGCCCATCTAATCAAGATCCTGTTGTACTCTGAGGTAACCTTCTTCACCTTCAATTTTGTTGTCATTTGCAAATTTATTAACCACAGCTTCTATGTTCACAGCAATTCTCTCACAATCCAAGGTTAGCTCTCCTGCACAATTTGGTTACATTTTTGACTTTGCCAATATTGGCAAGGCTGTGTCTTGACTAAATTGACCACCTTGCCTTGTGTCCTACAATTCTTCCATGTCACCCCTAGGAGACAGAATCTCACTGCAACCATTAATATAAGAGAAATAAACTAATCATTGCATGACTCAATGTGGTTAATGGATTGAAAGGCAATTGATATATTTTGGTTTGCAGTCAAAAGGCCGAGAGATGTTGGAATGAAGTTCCAGAACCAAAGGGCTTGTCAATGAAGCAATGGTCATCAATGGGGGAAACGATTAAAAGCGAGGAAACTCACAGAGGTCATAATGACAGGGGCTTTTACGAGGACCTCAAAGGATTGTGGGTTTGATTAGATTCCCTTTTGAGTGGGAACAAGCCCTTCGGCCCAACAAGTCCACACTGACCCTCTGAAGAGTAACACAGCCAGGCTCATTTCCCATTGACTAATGCACCTAACAATATGGGCAATTTAGCATGGCCAATTCACCTGGCCTTCACATGTTTGGAGACACATAGGGACAACATGCAAACTCCACACAAGCAGTCACCCAAGGTTGGAATCGAACCTGGGATCTGGTGTTATGAGGCATCAGAGCTAACCACTGAGCCACCATGCCACCTGTTTGGTGGAAAATACAGAGATAGAGAGATAAGGTGGGAATAGTGGGTCTGAAAGCAAGGATAAGAATTTCAACATTAAGGCATTGCTGTTCCAGATGCTAGTGTGGATCAGCAAGAAGAGGGGCCATAAGGTGAACAGGGCCTGGTGGAAATAAAGGCATTAGTTTTGAATGATGTCACATGTGTTGGGAGTAGAATGTAATTCTGCTAATATGAAGATTCAGCAATCTATTAGGAAGGCTAATGAGATGCTAACCTTTGTCGCAAGAGGATTAGAATTTAGGAGTACTGAAATCCTGCTTCAATTGTAAAGCAGCTTAATCATGCTGCATTTGGGAAACTACATGCAGTTTCGGTCTCCTTCTGTCAGAAAAGATATTATTGCAATAGGGGGGGAGCAATGAAAGTTGACCAGACATGCTCCCAGGTTGGCATGACTGCCCCGTGCAGAGAAATGGGGCAAACTGTCCTGTATTATCTCAGGTTTTGGAGAAGGGTCATTGATCGCATTGAAACATGCAAGATATTTAAAGGGATGGACAGAGTAGATGTGTAAGATGTTTCCCGTGGCAGGGGAGACTAAAGCCAGAGGACACAATTTAGAAATAAGCTGGAAGAATTGCTGATGCTTTAAATCAGAAACAAGAACAGGAATTGCTGGAAAAGCTCAGAGTTAACATTTCAGTCGAGTGACCCTTCCTCAGAACTCAGGGTCTAAGGAAGAGTCACTTGGCATGAAGCGTTAACTCTGATTTCTCTCCGCAGATGCTGTCAGACCTGCTGAGCTTTTCCTGTAATTTCCTGTTAGAAATAAGTCACTTAGGTCAGAGATGGGAGGAAACATTTTACTCAGAGCACTGTCTAACAGAAAGAAGTCAAGACTCAATTTGTCAGTGTGATTTGTTGCCCCTTTTATTCATTCACAGGCTGTGGGCATCTCTAGCTAGCCCAGCAATCATTGCCCAGAGGGCAGTTAAGAGTCAACCCCATTGTTATGGGTCTGGAGTCACATGTAAGCCAGCAGCTTCCTTCCCTACAGGATATTTGTGAACCAGATGGGCTTTTCCAACAAGCAATTCATGGCCATCATTTGAGCCCCTAATTATTTTTTGATGAAACCAAATTCGAGTGTGGATGGACTTAAATCCAGGTCACTACGTGGATCTCTGGATTAACAGCCCAGCAATAATACCACCAGGCCATTGCATCCCTCTGGTAGACAGAGGGTAGAGATTGTTAGATTTCTGATTACCAATGGCATTGCGGATTACAGAGATGGCATGAGTAAAAGGCATTGGAGCATTTGATCAGCCAAGCTCGCTTTGAACACCGGAGCAGGCCCGATGGGCTGAATGGCCTACTCCTGTTCCTGTGCTCACAACTGGTCCAGTTAATGTTTTAGTTATGGTGTGCAGTCATTCATTTCCACTCTGTTTAATTCATTTTGGAAAAACATGTATTTGAAGCACCACTTGAGGTGGTGCCAGGTTATCATTCTGTCATCTGAATTAACCAGGTGGCAGCAGAGAAAATGCTGGCAGCAGGTGTTTAATTTAAAATAATAAAGATTGCTTTTTTTTTCTTCTGAAAAAACAAGCTTCAAATCAATTTGGAAATCCAAATGGTTCTGAATTTGTGTTCGGGTTGCTTTCAGATTCGCTTCACTGAGTCCATGTTGTTACGGCTGTTATTCTGAAATTCTCTCTTGTCTCCAGTTCAGGTTATGAAAAGTGTCATGAATTTGATTTATTGGAACCTGACCTAATATATTACCTTTGTTGAGTACACAATTAAACAAATAGCAAGCAACTTGTATTGATAAAAACACAGAAATTGGGAGCAGCCTTGGCCATTTGGCCTGTTAATCCCATTACACTCCCACACTTTCTCTCTCATTACTCCTTGATAATTTAGCCCATGGAACTTAAAAACTGGGAGTAGTTCCTTCAATTGAGACCAGAGAAGATGATAACTGGACAGCTTCCAATACAGATGGCGAAATGGCCCTATATTTGCCCCTGAGTAGCACAATGAAATTCTAGCCCAAGTTTTTCAGGGTACTGTAAATGGAGATGATGATATTTGCTGACTGACTTTGGCTCCTGGTTTGGCAATGCCATGGTCTTTAAGAACCTCAAGCTTCATCATGTCACCTCCTACCTACTTCAGAACATAAGAACCAGGAACAGGGGAAGGCCATTCAGCCCCTCAAATCTGTTTTGCTGTTCAATACGATCACGGCCAAACTCATCTCAGCTTCAATTCCACTTTCCTACCAGCTCCCATGATCTGTTACTATCAATGTTCCAGTAAACAGCACGCTCTGGGATAGTGAATTCCACAGATTCACCATCTTTTGAAAGTAGTAATTTGTCCTCATCTCTGCTTTAAATCTGCTACTCCTTACCTTAAAACTGTGAGTTCTCATTCTAGATTGCCCCAAATGAGGAAACATCCTCTCCACGTCTCCTTTAGCATCTTATCTACAACAATAAGATCTTCCTTCATTCCTGGAAACTCTGGACTGTCTAAACTGTTCAACCTCACTTCAGAAAGCCAACCTCTCAACTCCGGAATCAATCTAGTGAATCTCCCTCAACTGCCTCCAACTACATCTCTCCTCAGGTAAAGGGCCCAAAATTGAATGCAGTGCTCCAAGTATGATCTCACCAATGCCTTAGATAGTTGCAGCAACATTTTCTTACATTTTTACTCCATTACTTTAGCAATAAATGCCAAAAAAATCTGTTTGCCTTCCTTATTACCTGCTGGAGCTGCATACTAATTTTCTGCGATTCATACACAAGGACACCCAGATCCCTCTGCGTTGAAGCACTCTGAAGTTTCTCTTCATTTAGATAATAAGTTGTCTTTCTATTCCTCTGACCAAAGTGAAAATGTAGCTATTTCTCTCTTAAATGTATTCAGTGAATTGGCATCTATCGGTTCCTGTGATAGAAATTTCCACAAGGCTCCCACCCTCTGAATGAGGATGTTTTTCCTCATCTCTGTCCAAAATGGCCTCCTGTATATCCTCAGACTGTGACCTTTCTTCTGGACCTCCTTGTCACCCCATCATCCCTGCATCCCGTCTGTTCAGAACTTTATATGTTTCTTTGAGATCCTCTCTAAATCCTCTAAGTTCTAGAGAATACAAGCCAAGTTGACCAATCTCTCCTCAGATGACAAATGCTTTTAAAATTAATTTGTGGGGCTTGGATGACACTGGCTTGTCCAACATTTATTGCCTGTGCCTAGTTGCACTTGAGAAGGTGGTGGTGAGCTGCCTTTACATTAGATTAGATCACTTACAGTGTGGAAACAGGCCCTTTAGCCCAACAAGTCTACACCGACCCACCGAAGCGCAACCAACCCAGACCCATTCCCTTACATTTCACCCCTTCACCTAACACTATGGGCAATTTAGCATGGCCAATTCACCTGACCTGCACATTTTTGGACTGTGGGAGGAAACCAGAGCACCCGGAGGAAACCCACGCAGACACGGGGAGAATGTGCAAACTCCACACCACTGCAGTCTACTTACTGTGGGCTGACCCCTAAAGCCATTAGGGAGGAATTCCAGGATTTTGACCCAGCGACAGTGAAGGAATGGTGGTATATTTCCAAGTCAGGATGGTGACTGACTCGGAGGGGAACTTGCAGATGATAGTGTTCTCATGAATCTGCTGCCCTTGTCCTTCGAGATGGAACTTGTCATGTGTTTGGAAGGTGTTACCATCACAGGAATTAGATTGGTGAACCGTCACTGCATTTCATCTGAATTCCCAAGTATGTCTTTTGTTAGATACAAAGTCTAAACCTGCACACAATATTTCAAGTGTGGTTTAGCCCCATGAGGTAAGCTTAAGAAAGACAGGGACTGAGAGAAAGTGAGGACTGCAGATGCTGGTGAGTCAGAGTCGAAAATGGTGGCGCCAGAAAAGCACAGCAGGTCAGGCAGCATCCGAGGAGCAGGAGAGTCGACATATCGGGCATAAATCCTTCATCAGGCATGTGGGGGGAGGGGAAGGGGGCTGAGAGATAATTAGGAGTGAGGGTGGGGCTAAGGTAGCTGGGAAGGTGATAGTGGTTGTAATTGGGGGTGATGGTGATAGGTTGGAGGGGAGTGTGGGGTAGATAGGTGGGAAGAAAGATGGACAGGAGGGACGCTTTAAGAGGGTGGTGACGAGTTGAAGTCTTGGATCTAGGATGAGGTGGGGGGTGGGGGAGATAAAGAAACTGGTCAAGTCGACATTGATGCTGTGGGGTTTAGGACCATTTGGTGCAGCCATTTTCGCGCGAGCGATTTGGCCCGGCCTGTTTGGCGCAGCCCATTTTGCCGCAGACCCATTTAGGCGCAGAACTATTTCGGCGCAGCTCATATTTATTCCTTTTCAGGCTTAATTAAAAGCGTTAATGAAAGCAATAAAAATAAAAATAATGTCTACTCTCTTTAGTAAAAATGTTAGAAAGAAAAAAAAGAAATAAGTTAATTACGAAAAATCTAAAATATGACGTTTATTCAAAATTATGGGCAATCCTTCGTAAATACTCAACATCATTTTTCTCACAAAATCTTCTTACGAGTGTTTGTATTCTAGCGTCTGTTTCCCTGAATTTCTTTAATTTCAATGGAATATCGTGCCCTGCTACGAGATGCTCATAGTAAATGTCCCTTCCTTTCTGAACTTTTCGTAAGCTGTCAATAAGTTTCCAAATAACTAGATGCTCCACTCCAGGTTCGCACTGTAATCTCCTGTGGGCAGCTTCTGCATGATTGACTGTTCTGTCCTCATTGTTTAAAGTTCTTTCACATAAATTCCACATTCCAACTGGAAAAAACTTTGTTATCTTATCAGCAGCATATCTATCAAATATATATATATATAGCCATTGTATGAGCACTTTTCCTTTCCACGTTTTGACAAAATTGTTGATGGCATTTTAATGGGTTATGTTTTCTTTTTTCTTAGAAATTTTAAGGAACCATGGTTGATGACTAGTTATTTTAATAATAACTACAAACTACTGGAAACTATCCATTTAATAATTCTACTATTATGTTGATTTTCATTCATGACTACCGTATATCTGAGCCAAAACAGTTCTGCACCTAAATGGGTCTGCGGCAAAATAGGCTGCGCCAAACAGGCCGCGCCAAATTGCTCACGCCAAAATGGCTGCCCCGAATGGTCCCACTCCGGATGCTGTGTGGTTGGGGGTCCCAAGACAGAAGATGAGGCATTCTTCATCCAGGCATTGGGTGGCTTGGATTTGGCAGTGGATGAGGCCCAGGGCTTGTGTGCCCTTGGCGGATTGGGAGGGGGAGTTGAAGTGGTCAGTGAAAGAGTGGTGGGTGTGTCCCAGAGATGTTCCCTGTAAGAGAAACGGGGATCTGGACTGACAACAGTAGCTAAAACATCACGAGAGAGGAAGACTGTGCCCTTCTGAGACAGCACAACAAAGAGGAGAGACAGCAGATTTACACAGAGATGGAGGGGAAGCTGAGTCAGCAGCTTTTCAAACAGCATGACAGAGCTGGTCATCAACTTCTTATAGAAAAACAAGTAGCTGTGTGAGAAGCACAGTGATGATGGGCGATAAAAGCCAGTGACATAGAATAATTTCATGCTGTTTCTCCTGTCAGAGCTGAAGTCTGATATCAGTAGAGTTAGAAGATTTCGGGCTTTTTTTGTAGAAACCAAAAAGTTTCTAACAGGAAAAATGTCCCTCTTGGCGGGTCGTCCAGGACTGTGGGTCACGGTTTACAGATATGGGGAAAGTCAATTAGGACTAAGATGAAGAAGAGTTTTTTCACCCAGGAAATGGTGAGCCTGTGGAATTCTCTGTCACAGAAAGCCGGGGAGGCCAAAACATTGAATGTTTTCAACAAGGAGCTGCATATAGTTTTTGCGATCAAAAAGATCAAATGGTATGGGCAGAAAGAGGGAGTAAGGTTAGCCAGTTCTGAGAAGATTTCTAGAAGTAAGCTTGAGGTTCTAGAAGTAAGCTTGCTCGCTGAGTTAGAAGTTTCATTTTCAGATGTTTTGTCACCATATTAGATAACAACACAATGAATCTCCAGTAAAAGCACTGTGTTAGTGACCCACTTTCTATTTATGTGCTTAGGTTCCCTTGGGTTGGTGATGTCACTTCCTGTGGTGATGCAATTTCCTCTTATTTTCTTCCTCAGAGGGTGGTAAATGGGGTCCAAGTCAATGCGTTTGTTGATAGAATTCCAATTAGATTGCCATGCTTCTAGGAATTTTCATGTGTGACTCTGTTTGGCTTGTCCTAGGATGGATGTGTTGTCCCAGTTGAAGTGGTGTCCTTCCTCATCTGATATAAGGATACTAGTGAGAGAGGGTCACGTCTTTTTGTAGCTAGCTGATGTTCATGTAGCCTGAATGCTAGTTTTCTGCCTGTTTGTCCGATGCAGTGTTTATTACAGTCATTGCAAGGTATTTTGTAAATGATATTCACCGCAGGAACTGACATCACCACAGGAAATGACATCACCACCCCTAGGAAACCTATACACAGAACTAGAAAGCTGGTCACTAACACCAGGGCTTCACCAGAGGCTCACTGATGATGATACCTACTATGGTGACAGAACCTCTGAAAATGAATCCTCCAGCTCTTACATCCAGGGACTAAAGTCCTGCGATGAATAATCAGCCATGACTGAAAAGCAGAGCAGTCTCAGTTAGCAGAATGACCTTCTCCTATTTCTAATGTTGATGTTTCCATACCACAGAAAAGCAGTCAGGTGTTCAATTGTGAAATATCGATTGGTCGGTATTTCGTCTGTGTCTGTTTTGATTGGCCAAGTAGTTTAAAGTTGATATTACGGCTGAAGACTGCAGTTAAGAAATTCACTTTTGAAATAGTTAACATCTGAATTAATTAATTGAAATGCATTAAGAGGGGGTCAAGTGATGTGTTGTAGCTACAGTATGTGGGAGATGGTGGGCACCAATGCGATCCCATGCTGACAAAATCAAGTGGTGGTTGCTCAAGGAACCTTGAGTCAGAGTTCATGTGGTGGAGTCAGATCAGTGAGCACTGTGATACATCAGGGATGGGAAGAGGCACTTAGACACTGTGTTTCAGGGGACAATCGCATCCCTTGAATTAATTACACTAAACTTGGTCCATGGGCAGGGACAGGAGGGTGTGATTGCAAGTGAGGCAGGTATCGGGTTCCAGAATTTAGATTTGGAGGAGATTCAGCCACTGACTTGTTCAATTTTTTACTTGGTCCCTGTGAAGACAAGGGCATTGGCTACAAGAAGGGAGAGCAAACTGACCATAGCACAGTGAGATCTAGAGGTCCACTCATGTGGGACAGAGAAAAGAGTAATGCAGTCATAATAGAGGGTAGCATAGGAACTGCTCTCTGCAGCAAAGACTTTGTTGCCCTCCTGATGTGGAGGTGCCCCTGTTGGACTGGAGTGGACAAAGTCAGAAGATGCACGACACCAGGTTATAGCCCAACAGGTTTATTGAAATCAAGGGGTTTCGGGTGAAGGTCACTTGACAAAGGAGCAGCGCTCCAAAAGCTTGTGATTTCAAATAAACCTATTGCTGTGTAACTTCTGACAAGATTAGATCAGATCCCCAACAAATGGAAACAGGCCCCCTGACCCAACAAGTTCACACTGACCCTCCGATGAGTAACCCACCCAGGCCCGTTCCTCTACCCTATATTTGCTCCTGACTACGGACAATTTAACATGGCCAATTCACCTAACCTGCACATCTTTTAGTTTGTGGGAGGAAACCCACGCAGACACTGGGAGAACACGCAAACTCCACATAGACAGTCACCTGAGGCAGGAATTGAAGCTGGGTCCCTAGTACTGTGAGGCATCACTGCTAACCACTGAACCACCATGCCACCCCGAAGGGTCAGAACATCTCTTCCAGGTTAGGAAGAAACTTGGAGAAGGAGAAGATGGTTCAATAACAAAAGTAGGACTCAGAAAGAGATTCTGCTGAGAGATTATGAGCATCCTGGAGTTCATTTAACAGAAAACAGAATCACATAGGTAATAATCTCAGGATTACTACCTGAATCATGTGCAAATTAGCCCAGAATGAAAAAAGGTTAGAAAGGTGAATGCATGGCTCAAAGGTTGTTGGGAAGGAGTAGGTGTTTAGATTAGGGTGGTGCTGGAAAAGCACAGCAAGTCAGGCAGCACCCGAGGAGCAGGAAAATCGATGTTTTGGGCAAAAGTCTTTCATCAGGAACATGATGAAGTAGGATCAGGAGTAGGTTCCAATTGCTGGGGAATTGCTACACTGGAATGAGAGTGCTGTTCCTTTGGGATGTTCCTTCATTTGAATCATATTGGAACCAGTGCCCCTAGTGAACTGTAAAACTAGATGTGTCAATAGGGCTTTAAAGTAATTCATGGGAGAAGGGTAGAAGTGAAAGTAAGTTTGAAAAAAAAATCAAAAAAAAAATTGAGAGTGCAGACAACCAGGTTTGTAAAGAGGTGAGGGATAAAGTGTGACAGGAAGGGGTAGAAAATATAAGCAGAAAACAGAACCACAGTTAGTAATGATGATTAAAAAGTCAAAGCTGAAGACTGAATACACACCGAATTGATAACAAGTGTTGGCAGCATAAATACAACTAAGTTAATATGGTTCAATGAGCAATATGGAAACAGTTTCAGTTTTGGCAAAACTGGAACCTCAATAATCAAGGATACTCGATGTTCTTGAAAAATAGGCAGAAAGGAAAAGGAGGTGGTATAGCTTTAAGAATTAAAAAGGGTATCAGTGTCATGGCAGGTCATGCACAGGAGTAAGAGAACATGGTGAGGAATCGGTTTGGGTAGAAAAAGAAAAAATTGAAAGAAGTGACCAATAGGAGGAAGTACAGGGCCCCAACTGGCAGATAAAATAAAAATCAAGATCTAATGGAGGGGTAAAAGAAGGACAAGACAATTGTCACGGGTGACTTGGTTCTGTAGGTTCACTGCAAAAATAAAATCAGCAAAGGTAAAAAGGAAGTCAGCTTTGTACAGTGCATGAGGGATTGTTTCTTAGAACTGTACTTTGCAGAACCCAACCAGGGACAAATTATTTTAGATTTAGTAACGTAGCAAGGTACAATTAATAAAAGATTGCACAGTCAAGGATCCTCTAGAGGACAGCGATCACAGCATTTCAAATTTCCAATTCAGTTTGAAGGAGATCAAGTCGAACTCAACCCAGTGTCCTCTGTTTAAATAAGGACAATCACAGAAAGAAGGCTTGGAAAATAGACCAAAGGGAAGATCAATAGACGAGCAGTGGCAGACATATAAACAGATGTATCATCATGCTCAGCAAAAATTAACTCCAATCAAAAAAAAAACGAGTTGATAGGAAGGACGAAGCCACGATGGTTAACACAGGCCCTCAAGGAGAGTATCCAATTGAATACAAAGTAGTGAAAATTAGAGGATTGGTTTTTCCCACTGTGTGAAAAAGGGGAAAGTGAGGACTGCACATGCTGGAGATTAGAGCCAAGAGTGTGGCACTGGAAAAGCACAGCAGGTCAGGCAGCATCCGAGGAGCAGGAGAATCGACATTTCGGGCATAAGCCCATCATCGGGAATCAGGGTGAGAGGTTGGAGTGGATGAGGGATGTGTACAGGTTGAGGTGGTCTATGTCACGGTGGCATTTCCTGATGAAGGGCTTATGCCTGAAGTGTCGATTTTCCTGCTCCTCGGATGCTGCCTGACCTGCTGTGGTTTTCCAGCAACACACTCTTGACTCTTACGCCACTATGTGGATGGTGAAAGATTGCTCCAGATTGCCGAGGCTTGAATGGGTGCAAAGACAATGTTGGCCTGAGTGATTCAGGGTATCTTGGCCTTGTCTTGCTCCTGTCAGAAGGAGGTTGTGAAATTTGAAAGTTTTCAGAAAAGATTTACAAGGATGTTGCCAGGGTTGGCTTGCTTGAACTTTAGGGAAAGCCTGAGTAGGTGGAGGCTGTTTTCCCTGGAGCGCTGGAGGCTGAGGGGTGACCTTATAGAGGTTTATAAAATCATGAGGAAATGGATAGGATAAATAGACAAGCTATTTTCCACGGGGTGGGGGAGCCCAGAACTAGAGGGCATAGGTTTAGGGTGAGAGGGTATATGCTTAAAAGGGACCTAAGGGTGATTTTTTTCGTGCAGACAATGGTGCGTGTATGGAATGAGCTGCCAGAGGAGGTGGTGGGGGCTAGTACAATTGCAGCATTTAAAAGGTATCTGGATGGGGATATGAATAGGAAGGGTTTGGAGGGATATGGGCCAAATACTGGCAAATGGGACTAGATTAGGTTGGGATATCTGGTCGGCATGGATGAGTTATGCCAAACGTCTGTTTCCAACAATGAACTAGAGAATCAAATGGGAAGAACTCCATTGGAACGGAGTGCATGGCTAATTAGAAGAGTTTATGACTATTGTGTGAGAAAAGTCACTTGGCCTAACGGAGAGAAACCCTCCACAAACCTCAATAAAAATGACATATAGCCAATTCTCTGGGTCATGTGCAGCTTGTTCATTTGAAACTGTCATATACACATGTACCAGCAGAGGGAGTCTAGGAGAAAGTGAGGACTGCAGATGCTGGAGATCAGAGTCAAGAGTGTGGTGCTGGAAAAGCACAGCAGGTCAGGCAGCATCCGAGGAGGAGGACAGTCGATGTTTCGGACACAAGCTGTTCATCAGGAATGTGGACGGGGGTTGGGGTCTTCCAAGGGGGCTGAGGGAGATAAATGGAAGTGGGGTGGGGCTGGAGGGAAGGTAGCTGGGTATGTGATAGGTAGGTGAAGGTGGGGAGGTGATGGTGAGTGGAGGGTGGAGCAGATAGGTGGAAGGAAGATGGATAAGTAGGGAAGTTCAAGAGGTGGAGGGAGGGAGGAGAGGAAACTGGTGAAATCGACTTTGATGCCGTGTGGTTGGAGGGTCCCAAGGCAGAAGATGAGGTGTTCGTCTGCCAGGAAGAACATAATAATTTCCAGACTGAGATCAATGATTAACAACTCCTGTGGCTCTGATTTTGCACATCTCAGATTGGATATATAACTGTTATTGTTCCGAGTACTTCAAAGGGTCTCCAGAGGTTTTGAGAAGCTGGCTTCTATTATTTCTGTCAAGTGACAATCCAAACAGACCATACCAGTGTAGGTAATCTTAGAATACAGGGGCTTCTCTCCAAATAAATGGGTGCCATTTTAAACGTAAATTTAAATGTGAGAGTCGAGGACTTGAAGTCATTATCTGAGAATAAACGGGCGTCAATTCAAAATTGAGATAAGGAGACATTTCTTCTTTGAGAGGGTTGTGAGTCTCTAGGATTCCTTTGCCAAAGAGCTGAGGAGGTGGAGTCCTTTTGTAAATTTAAGGCTGAGATGGCTTCTTGATCTGTAGGGGAATGAAGGTTACAGGGAAAGCGCAGGAAAGTAGATGTGAAGACTGTTGATTAGCCATGATTCTATTGAATGTTGGAGCAGGCTTGAGGGGCTGAATAGCCTGCTCCTGTTCCTACTTCTTAAGAGCTAACTATGGTTTTTTTAAAATAGCATGAGGTGTCAAGATCAGCCTGAAATGGTTTCTAACCACATCAGAGGGGAAAGTCGGAGAAATGAGAGCACAATTCCAAGAGGAAGTTAGTTGGAGAAATGTTAGCACATGCTCTCAATCACAGAAGAGTCCAGAACCAGGAATCATAGCCAAAGGAGTAGGTCATTTAGGACTGAGATGAGGATAAACCACTTTATCCTGAGAGTCGTGAGCCTGTCACAGAGACCACAACATTGGATGTTTTCAAGAAGGAGTTAGATATAGCTCACAGGGCTCGAGGGATCAAAGGGCATGAGGAGAACAACAGATGCTGGAGATCACTGTGGGTCAGGCAGCATCCACGGAGAGACAGCAAGCTAATGTTTTAAATCTAGGTGTCGCTTCATAAGTAGGAACAGAGTAGGATGATCAGCAATGATCATATTGAACGGTGGAGCAGGGTCAAAGGACTGAATGGGACAAAAATGAGGACTGCAGATGCTGGAGATTAGAGTTGAGAGTATGGTGCTGGAAAAGCACAGTAGGCCAGGCAGCATCAGCGGAGCAGGACAATTGATGTTTCAGGCAAAAGCTTTTCATGAGGAATGAGGCTAGGAGCCTTAGGGATGGAGAGATAAATGGGAGGGGGGTGGGACTGAGGGGAAGGTAGCTGAGAGTGTGATAGGTGGATGGGGGTGGGGTAATAGTGATAGGTCGGAGAGGAGGGTGGAGTGGATAGGTGGGAAGGAAGATGGACAGGTGGGACAGGTCATGAGGGTGGTGCTGAGCTGGAAGGTTGGATCTGGGATAAGGTGGGGGAAGGGGAAATGAGGAAACTGGTGAAATCCATATTGACACCCTGGGGTTGGAGGGTCCCGAGGCGGAGTTCTTCCGCCAGGTGTTGGGTGGTTCGAATGTGGCGATGGAGGAGGCCCAGGACCTGCATGTCCTTGGCAGATTGAGAGGAGGAGTTGAATTGTTTGGCCATGGAACGGTGGGGTTGGTTGGTGCGGGAGTCCCAGAGATCTTCTCTGAATCGCTCTACGAGTAGGCGTCCTGTCTCCCCCATCTACTACAAACACGCCGACTCCCACAGCTACCTGGACTTCATCTCCTCCCACCTTGCCTCCTGTAAAAATGCTATCCCTCATTCCCTATTCCTCCGCCTCCGCCGAATCTGCTCCCAGGAGGACCAGTTCTACCACAGAACATACCAGATGGCCTCCTTCTTTAAAAACCGCAATTCCCCCTCCCACGTGGTTGATGATGCCCTTCAGTGTATCTCATCCACTTCCCACACCTCTGCCCTCAAACCCCGCCCCTCCAACCGCAACAAGGACTGAACCCCTCCCTGGTCCTCAAATTCTACCCACCAACCTCCATACACATTGCATCATTGTCCGCCATTTCCGCCACCTCCAAACAGACCCCACTACCAGAGATATATTTCCCTCCCCACCCCTTTCCGTCTTCCGCAGAGACCATTCCCTCCGTGACTACCTGGTCAGGTCCACGCCCCCCAACAACCCACCGTCCCATCCTGGCACCTTCCCCTGCTACCGCAGGAGTTGCAAAACCTGCGCCCACACCTCCTCCCTCACCTCCATCCAAGGCCCTAAAGGAGCCTTCCACATCCATCAAAGATTTACCTGCACATCCACCAATATCATTTATTGTATCCATTGCTACCGATGTGGTCTCTTTTACATTGGGGAGACTGCACACCTCCTAGCAGAGCACTCTAAGGACCATCTCCGGGTCACCCGCATCAACAAACCCCACTGC
This sequence comes from Chiloscyllium punctatum, assembly GCF_047496795.1. Lineage (NCBI taxonomy): Eukaryota > Metazoa > Chordata > Chondrichthyes > Orectolobiformes > Hemiscylliidae > Chiloscyllium > Chiloscyllium punctatum. Next base: position 12,724,054 of record NC_092747.1, on the reverse strand, counting down.
CCCGTGGCCCAACATTTCAACTCCCCCTCTCACTCTGCCGAGGACATGCAGGTCCTGGGCCTCCTCCACCACTACTCCCTAACCACCCAGCGCCTGGAGAAAGAATGCCTCATCTTCCGCCTCAGGACCCTCCAACCCCACAACATCAATGTGGATTTCATCAGTTTCCTCATTTTCCCTCCCACCTTATACCAGATCCAACCTTCTAGCTCAGCACCACCCTCATGACCTGTCCTACCTGTCCATCTTCCTTCCCATCTATCCGCTCTACTCTTCCCTCCGACCTATCACCTTTACCCCCCACCTCCATCCACCTATTGCACTCTCAGCTACCTCCCCGCCAGCCCTACACCCCCCCCATTTATCTCTCCACTCCCTTGGCTCCCAGCCTCATTCCTGGTGAAGGGCTTTTGCCCGAATTGTCGATTCTCCTCCTCCTCGGATGCTGCCTGACCTGCTGTGCTTTTCTAGCACCAAACTCTCGAATCAAAGGGCCAAATGGCCTACTTCTATTTCCAAAGGGACGGGAGGAATATTTGGGCATGAATTGAGAGTTGATTAATGGACAGATCAATAAATGAGTTGGGGGATCTTGTGGCACATTAGTCATGTCCCTTCCTCTGAGACAGTAGGATTTGCTTCAAGTCCGACCATGCCCAAAGGTGTATAATAACATCTTTGAACCAATAGATTGGGTGTATTTCCAAGAAATAGGTCATTATCAGGCTGTGCCTCATGGGGTACTGCAGGGAACATTACTTAGGCTCCAGCTACTTACAGTCAATGTCAGTGATGCGGACGTGGAGGGTAAATGTAAAGGTACTGTGGCTTGCTTTTCTCTCTATCTCTCTTGCTCCCAGACCGCTGTTACCTTGCTATCTCTCACTCACCAGGTCCTTGCCTGCAGTTCCAATTCCATCCACTCTACCTACAGCAAACCTGTGATTGTATTTCCCTGGGTGTTTTGGAAGTGGATTTTCTCTCCACCTCCCACGTGTCCAGTGCTGCTTCATGAACAATGAGTCCAAATCCCCTGAGCAGATGACCACAGTCATTAATACCGTATGTATTTCCCTCTCGCGGGCTCCAGACTCCGAATGAAGGCAAGATCACGTCGAACTGAGATATGATAACCCTGACGGTTGTAAGTCTCTGTAATTCTCTATCCTAAAGGGCTGTGCTGGAATTTAGTAGATTCAAGATGGGGTGGCACAGTGGCTCAGTGGTTAGCACTGCTGCCTCACAACACCAGGGTCTTGGGTTCGATTCCAGCCTCAGGCAACTGTCTGTGTGGAGTTTCTCTCCATGTCTGCGTGAGTTTCCTCCCAATCCAAACATGTGAATTGGCTGTGCTAAATTGCCCATAGTGCTTGGTGTGTTAGTTAGGGGAATGTGTCTGGGTGGGTTATTCTTCAGAGGGTCGGTGTGGATTTGTTGGGCTGAATGGCCTGTTTCCATACTGTAGCAATTCAAATCTAATTGATGCATTTCTAGATATTAAAGCTATGAAAACATATGGGAGTCATGCAGGAAAGAAGGCAAGAGTATGGATTTCAGCCATGATTGAATGACAGAGAAGACTAGATGGGTAAGTGGTTGCAAATATGCTATGATCTTATGGAAATTGCATTGCAGTCGATCAGCTATGATCTGGCTGAATAACCAGCCCTTACTTTTCATCTCATACAGAGACTACACACTGCAACATCCCTTGCAACATACAGTGGGGGCCATCCTGAGGTTGTGACATGTCAAGGAGTCTAGAACTAAAGGGTAATGGTTTAGGGCGACAGGGGAAAGATTTAAAAGGGATCTAAGGTACAACCTTTTCACGCAGAGGGTGGTGTGTGTATGGAATGAACTGCCAGAGGAAGTGGTACAATTACAACATTTAAAAGGCATCTGGATGGGTATATAAATAGGAAGGATTTTGAGAGATATGGGCCAGGTGCTGGCAAGTGGGACTAGTTTATTTTAGGATATCAAGTCGGCATGGATGATTTGGACCAAAGGGTCTGTTTCCGTGCTGTACATCTCTATGACCCTATATAAAAATGCAAGTTGCATTTTATTGAAGTTTACCATTGGTTTTTATACCATCATTGAATCAGCAACGGCCATCCTGATGCTAAGAGAGTCTTACTTCAAAATAAGACAGCCAACAACTTCACAGAACACAATTGCTTCATCCCAATTCATCCATAATGTATTTTACACTAAATTACATTTGCTGTAAGATTAATGCTTGGCGCCTAAAGAATTCTGTCCACATTTCAGTTGGGAACAGAGTGAAGCCATCTGAGTCTCTTGGAGCTTTATCGACCAAAGAAGCTGATTAAAAGAAAATATAAATTGAAAAGTAAATCTGAGTGCCTTCACTTGTTTGCCCAATGCTCAGGAACGTTTGAGTTTTCAGTGTGTTTCTTCAATTTAATGAGCAAACCACAAGGTAAGATCACTAACAGTTGGTTTTACACTCTCTACAAAACTGTAATGAATTAACATCCAGCCACTTGCAAAGGCTCTCAATGAACTGTCCTTGATCTCCTTCCAGTTTTGTCCCTTGATGAGATCATCCTGAATCATAACATCAGGATTTCTTTTTATCATATTCTTTTATGGGACATGAGCATCATTTGTTGCTCCTCCTCAATTGTTCTTGAACTGAATTTGGCATAAATTCTGGTTTGTTGTATGATCTCTACCATAGGATGGTGGTCGGGGGAATCTTATTTCAGATTTCCAGCCAGTTTCAATAAAGCCATATTCACTCAAAACATGGTGCCTGAAGTCAAATTGAAATTGAGTGTTGAAGAGCTGTGAAAAAGCAACACTTTCGGTCGGAGGTGAACAAGTACAGTTCAGGCTGTGAAACCTACTGCTGTCAACTGAAAGAAACTGCAAAAGGAACAAGCCACAACCTGAAACACTGGGTAAGACACAACTACACATTTGCCTTTCCCAGCTTTGATCCAAGTGAAAAGTGACATGGAGGAGAACTGGCCGTTTTCCCACATGCAGTTACAAAATTCTGAAATCGTGACAGAGCTGTTTAACAAGCCAGAGCAGCAATGCAGAGCTATCCCAGTTAGGTGGAGTCTGCTTCAATGTGCATCCCCCTAAATCGTTCTGAAGAATGGGGAAAAAAAAAAATCACAGAAGGAAGCTGAAGCGAATTTCTAGCTGTATTCTGGAAGCTCTTTGGGAGATGCACATGGTTGAGAATCCTGCTTGACACTTCTACGGCTCTGAAATAATATTAATACAGACAGCATGACATAATTAGAGATCTTCCTGGAGTCAAAGCTATAATGGATACTCTGTGGAGACACAATGGTTGAAGTCATTACTGAACGTGAATGTATACTCTATTAGCTCTGCTCGATAGAGCTCACTAGATCAACTTAGTGCTGAATAATTAAAGATACCAAAGATGAATGCATTGTCCATGTACTGACAGGAAAATATCCTTGTCTGCATCCTGAAAAAGTGAGAACTTTAGCAGTGACGAAACAACAGATGTAAAAGGATTGCAATGATTTAAAAGAGAACAAAGAAAATGCTGTAAAAACTGAGCAGGTCTGGCAATAACTATACACAGAGAGAGAAATCGAGTTAATGTTTCTTCAGAACTAGAATTCAGAAGGAGACCCATATTACTTCTTATTTTCCCATCATGAGTTTTAATTTCTGATTTCCAGCATCCACAGTATATTGCTTTTATTTCAGTGTAACGATTTCCTGGATTTTTCAACTACTTGATGTAATTCTTGCCCAATTAGTGAGAAGACTATAAGATATAGGAGCAGAATTAGGCCATTTGGCCCATCGATCTGCCAATCGGTCATGGCTGATACATTTCTCAGCATCAGAACCATTACACTGACTCACTGCCAAAGAGGTGAGTGGTGCTGGAAGACAGAATAAGAAATAATGGTCACTAAAGTCAACCAAATGATGATGATATATCGTGATGTAAGTGATGGAGTCATCATGCCATGTGATGTTAGTGAGACAGGGTATGGAGGAAGGTCAAATGCATCTGAATCCAGATGGTCAACGCAAATGGATTTGGAGGTGCCGGTGTTGGACTGGGGGGTAGAAAGTTAAAAATCACACAACGCCAGGTTATAGTCCAACAGATTTAATTGGAAGTACACTAGCTTTCGGAGCGCTGCTCCTTCATCACATGGTTCGTCAGGTGCTCCTTCATCACCTGATGAAGGAGCGGCACTCCAAACGCCAGTGTGCTTCCAATTAAACCTGCTGGACTATAACCTGGTGTTGTGTGATTTTTAACTTTGTAACACAAATGGGGGATCACTCTGCTCTGACTGGGAAAGAGTGTCTGGCTATTGTCTTTGCTTGTGAATAACTTTCTCAACACCTACTTGGAAGAGACAGTGTGACAGTCTATTCTGACCACAAACCGCTTAGAAGCATTTTTATCAAGGCACTGCTATCTGCCCTGAAGTATTTGCAGGGAATGTTAATCATGACAGAGGTATTAACTGGATGGGGCATACAAATGGGGGCAAGTTGAGTGATCCATATAGACATGACAATGCATGACATTTTGGGTGTTCCTTCATATGAAGCACAAACCAAACCAAGCTGGCTCCGGGTTTTCCAGAGTCACGTGACCTCGACCAGGAAGCACTGACTCGAGGCTGCCATCTAATCAGAGAATCACATGACACTAGAAAGGCCTTTCGGCCCATTGAGCCTGCCAAAGCTGCACTGAATCTATATGCATCCCACTTTCCAACACAAGACACATAACCTTGAATGTTGCGACATTTCAAGTGCTCACCCAAGTACTTGTTAAAGGTTGTAAGGTTACCCCCTTAACAACCCTCTCAGGCAAAACATTCCAGAGGCCCCAACCACCCACTTGGTGAAAAACAATTTCCTCAAATCCTGTCCAAACCTCTATCATTTCACTTTAAAAATGCGACCCCTTTTTTTTGGTTCTTCAAGCAAAAGGGACAGATACTTTCTGCCTGCTCTGTCCATGACCCTCACAATCTTGTACACCCCTTTCAGGACACCCCCCTCAAACATCTCTACTCCAAAGAAAACACCCTGAGCCTATCCAACCTCTTCTTCCGAGCTGCAATGCTCCATTCCAGGCGACATCCTGGTGAATCTCCTCTGCACTTCCCCGTTCAGTGAAATCACATCCTCGCTATAGTGGGCTGATCAGAACTACACACACTTGTAACCAGTTTCAACAGAGCCACAGGCTGTCATCCTGACACCTTAGAGTCATTTCTCTCTGCCATTGATGAGTCAAACACATTGCTGTGGATCTGGAGTCACATTTTAGTCCAGAGTGGGTAAGGGCAGTGAATTTCCTTTGTGAATGGAGATTCATGAACCAGATGATTATTTTACAACAATCAACAGCAATTTCATGGTCAACATCAGACTAGCTTTATGTTTGAGATTCATTAACTTCACTTAAAATCTATCTCTCTCTCTATCTATTTACTGCCATGTGTATTTTGCTACAAAATATGGTGAAAAGTATTCTATAGTGTGGCCGCTCTCCAGCATCATTTTAAAACACAGAGAAATAAATTAAAACATACAACACAAAGGAAGAAAAATAACGTGGATGGGATTTGAATCCAAACCCCCGGAATATTAGCTTGAACTCCTAGACTTTTTGACAGCACATCAGCATGTGGAATGTGAACACTACATCAGTGCCATATCCTCTACTATTTCTGATTTGTTACATTGCTTGTCTGATATGCAGGACTGGAGGAACAGAAATTCCTTGACCCCAAATATTGGCAAGCCCATTGCCACAAACTGACCACCGACTCTTATCTCCTCAACAACTGTCTGAGGCGAGAGTCACAACCTTGATTTCACATTTTATCCCATGACGGGTTTCCAAATATATACTCATGGGATGAACATTAATTTTCAAGTCCCCAATATCGTTGCTGTCTCTATTCAACTGCTACTGAAACCCTGAATCATTTCATTTTTGTCCTTTCATGAGATGTGCGAGTCATTGGCATTTTCCTGATGGTTCTGGGTGGAGTCTGCTCGCTGAGCTGAAAGGTTCATTTTCAAATATTTCATCACCATACTAGGTAACATCATCAATGAGCCTCTGGTGAAACACTGGTGTTAGTGACCTGCTTTCGATTTATGCATTTAGGTTTCCTTGAGTTGGTGATGCCATTTCCTGTGGTGATGTCATTTCCTGTGATGATGCCATTTTCCATGCATAACCTTCAGACAAACCAACGCAACACCCATGGGATCTCTGATATCAGGGTTCTTAGCAGAGGCAGTAATGCAGAGGCTCAAACAAACAGCTCTGCCAAGCATCCAACCCAAACTTTGGGTCTATTATGTGGATGACATCTTTGCCATCACTAAACAAAACAAATTAGAGAAAACCTTCAGGACCCTCAATAATACCTTTATTGGCATAAAATTCACTAAAGAGGAGGAAAACAACAACAAACTGCTGTTCCTAGATGTCACAGTAGAGCAGACAGCCAATGGGCAACTTCAAACCAGCGTCTACAGGAAAACAACACATATGGACTAAGCACTGAACCAAGGAAGCAATCATCCCAACACCCACAAATAAAGCTGCATTAGAATATTATTTCAATGAGCCACCACACACTGCAGCACACAGGAACTACACAGAGCAGATAAAGATCACCTATACAACATATTCAAATCGAATGGGTACCCAATGAATACAGTTCACCAATTTCTCAGCAACAAACTCAAACAAGCAGACAAAATACGTCCAGAAACCCTAGCCACTTTCCCCTACATCAAAGACACCTTGGAAATGACTGCCAGACTACTCAGACCCTTGGCATCATGGTAACCCACAAACCCACCAACTAAAACAGCAGCTAATGAACTTGAAAGACCCCATACAGACAACAAACAAAACTAATGTCATTTAAAAAATACCTTGCAAGAACTGTCACAAACACTATGTTGGACAAACAGGCAGGAAACTAGCCACCAGGATACATGAACATCAACTAGCCACAAAAAAACATGACACACTGTCACTAGTATCCTTACGTACAGTTGAGGAAGGACACCACTTCAACTGGGACAGCACATCCATCCTAGGACAAGCCAAACAGAGACACACATGAGAATTCCTAGAAGCATAGCATTCCAACCGGAACTCTATCAATAAACACATCGAATTGGATTCCATTTATCATCCTTTGACAAAAAGAACAGGAAATGACATCACAGCAGGACGTGACATCACCAACCCATGGAAGCTTAAACGCATAAATAGAAAGTGGGTCTCTAATGCCAGTGTTTCACCAGAGGCTCACTGTTGATGTTACCTGGTATGGTTACAAAACACCTGGAAACGAACCTTCCAGCTCAGAGAGCAAACCTGCATCCAGAACCTCAACCTGAACTACAAATCTTCTCAAAACTCGCTAATTTTACTGATGGGACTGGACAGGCTGGATGCAGGAAGAATGTTCCCAATGTTGGGGGAATCCAGAACCAGGAGTCACAGGCTAAGAGTAAGGGGGTAAGCCAGTCAGGTCTGAGATGAGGAAGAATGTCTTCACTCAGAGAGTTATGAAGCTGTGGAATTCTCTCCCACAGGAAGCTGTTGAGGCCAGTTCTTTAGATACATTCAAGAGGGAGCTGGATATGGTCCTTGTGGCTAAAGGGATCAAGGGGCATGGAGAGAAAATGGGAATGGGATACTGAGATTGTATGATCAGCCATGATCATATTGAATGGTGGTGCATGCTCGAAGGGCCGAATGGCCTACTCCTGCACCTATTTTTTATGTTCCTATGTTTATCATGAAAGAGCATTAATGAACTAAACTGGGCCCAGTGGTTTTATTGCTAGATAATTAATCCAGAAACTCAGCTCATGTCCCAGTTTCAAAACTCACATTGGCAGAACTTGAATTCATTGCAACAAAAATCTAGAATTAAGTATCTAAAGATGACCATGAAACCATTGCTGATTGCCAGAAAAAAAAAATCTGGTTCAGTCACATCCTTCAGGGAAGGAAATCTGTTGTCTTCACTTGGTCTGACCTACGTGTGACTCCAGTCCCACAGCAAGTTAGTTGACTGCCCTGTGAAATGGCCGAGCAAAGCCACTCAGTTCAAAGGCAGCAAGGGACGGGCAATAAGTGCCAGCCAGCTGGCAATGTCCACAGTCCATGAGTGAATTAAAAAACTGGGTTTTCAGAGCAAACAGTGATCATTGTCATCAACACTATTACTGAGTCAGGATTTATATTAGTGATTAATTGAGTTCAAATGTCATCAACTACCATGGTGGAAATAGAACCCATGAGCCAAAAGCAAAAGCCTGGGCCTGCAGAGACATTACCTCTGGTCACTCATTTAGTTCCATTCTGTTGTTTGCACTGGGCGTCTGATAGTCCATCCTCCAACTACTTTGGTTCATCTGAAAATCTACTGCTTGGATCCAAACCCATACCTAAGCCTTAAGCTGTGGCTCTCAGAGGTTATGAGCTGAAAGACATGAAGGGAACTTAATTATGATTTGGAGGTGCCGATGTTGGACTGGGGTGTACAAAGTTACAAATCACACAACACCAGGTTATAGTCCATCTGTTTTAATTGGAAGCACTAGCTTTCGGAGCATCGCTCCTTCATCAGATACTCCACAACTACCTGATGAAGGATTAGTGCTCCGAAAGCTAGTGCTTCCAATTAAACTGGTTGGACGACAACCTGGTGTGGTGGAACTGAATTAGATTGCTTGCCCACCACAACCAGTTTCTCACCATCACTCAGGTTAAGTTAGGGATGAGAAGATCCATGGTAAAACCTTCCCATCCTGCCCCAGATTGAGGGTATTAAGTGGTCAGTTGAGGATCCCACAAAGGCCTCGGTCCTCCATCGCTAGGATTAAGACAGCCGCAGATTGGCCTGTTGCCATGTGATGCATGTCAATTGCATGGGTTCATTGATCAAGGGCAATCAATACTTGAGTGAGGGTCTGGGTAGAGGGCAGGTATGTGTCTGCTGAGAGCCAAACCTCCTACCCTTGTTTACAACCAGACTGCACTTTGCACCCCCATTCTTCTCCCATACACCCACTTGCTGCAGCCTTATCCCTTCACCACCCACCAGCAGATCACTTACCTCGCTCCTTGCTCCTGTGTGACCCTGCGTGCCCTCTTGGGAGTACCTGCTGCACTGTCTGTGATGCTGCCCTCTCACTGGACAGCACATTCATCCTTGGGTCTTAACTCCTTGCTAAGGCCTGCTGGTGGCCTCACATATGCCTGATTCAGTGGGGCTTGCCATAATGCATCAGTTGCATGATGAGACCCCTGCTTCCTCAATAAGAGTTTGCTTCCAGTCCCATTCAACAACCAACCCTGTACCCCACCCACTCCTCTAAGATGTTTCTCAAAACCTAACCTTTGGCCACATCTTTGACCACGTCTCCTAATAGCTCTGATGTGTCTAAGTGTCATCTATTGTTTGACAGCTCTTCTGAGAAGTATTTGCGGAGATTTTTTTATAGCTGCTACATAGATGCAAGCTATTGTTGTTTTAAATGCAATGGATTATACTTCATCAATGTGTAAAGGAGCCTAACTTTCATAATGGATGCAGATATTAAGGTTGGTATAGCTAGTGGCAGCTTAGATAGTCTGGTTATTGAAGCTGGTATATTGAATATTTGAATAAACAGGGAATTAACTCCAAAGATTAGGAGTCTTGTCATGATAAATTCAGCTCCTTGTTTAAACCTGTACATATAACTGTTTCAAGGATGATGTATCCTAACGAGCAAATTAAAAATAGCTTTTATTTGGTCAAAGGCTAATGCTGCACTAATGACGCATTGTTTAGAAGAGTAACAATTAGAAATGAAATACTGCAGGTACTCCCTTGTTCCCTTTCATTGTCAATGATGCTGGGCTATCGAATTGGGAAAGTCATAGCCTCCAACTTTGCAGAATTGCAGAATTATAGAACTTTGCAACACTGAAGGAGGCCATTTGGCCCACTTAGTCTGTGCCAGCTCCGAGAAAGGATGATCCCCCCCCAATTCCGTGCTCTTTCCCCAATGCCAGACAATGTTGCTTCTCTTGAGCCAAGTAGTATCCAATTTTGAAAGCATGTTTTAAACAAAAACAGAAATTTAAACAAAACAGGTCTGGCAGCATCAGGGCTGAGGAAGGGTTGCTTCACCCAAAACATTAACTCTGATTTCTCTTCACAGATGCTGCCAGACCTGCTGAGCTTTTCCAGCAATTTCTGTTCTTGTCTTTGAGTTACAGCATCCGAAGTCCTTTCGGTTTTTATGAGGTGTTTTCAAACTATTTGTTCCCTCTTTAGACACAGGGGTTTTTTTTTTGTTTGAATATGCAGTGGAGCTGTGCATATCAAAAGATCACATACAGCTCAAACCTTATGACAAAAACAAAGAGTCTATATAATTTCTCCCAATAATGTTCCAATCAGCTGTTTCTACAGATAATAATTCCAATTCAACAGGTTACACATTAACTCACCCATTTCTCCATCCAACCATGTTCACATAGTCAGTATATGTGACTGTTTTATCCAATTATATTCACACCAGTACGCATAATTATATTATCCAGTCGTATCATAACATGTCCACCCTTCTAACTGTTGATAGGTGATTGTAATTTCCAGAAAACTTCCATTGTAATTTCTTTTCCTTTTTCAAGTTCTATATTGAATGTTATGATTAAAGCTGTTTTTACTGCCTTTTCAAACAGTCTGTTCAACAGCATAACAAAATCAGCAAATCTAGAGAACCTTAAATGTTAAGAGTTTGATAAAGGAACAGAAGGTAGCATCTATCATGTACAGAGCATTAGAAACAGGCGAGGCCCTTCAAAATTACAGAGAGTGTAGGGAATTGCTTAAAAGTACAGAAGCAGGGCAAGGAGAGGTCACGAAACATCAATTACTGAAAGAACATGTGATATATGCATCAAGACCTGGACAACATCTCAGCTTGAGTTGAAAAGCTGCAAATAACAGGACAACTTCCAGGTAATGACTGCCCCCAACAAAAGAGAATCTAACAATCATCCCTTGACGTTCAAAAGCATTGCCACAATTAAAGCCACTATGAACATCCTCAGGATACCAGTAACCAGAAGCTGAGCTGGGCCAGACATATTATATGGTGGCTACAAAACCAGATCACAGGCAAGGGAATAACCTACCTCCTGACTCCCCAAGGCCTGACCACCATCAACAAGGCGCAAGTCAGGAATGTTTGGGAAGACTCAGTACTTAAAAGCACACACACACACATACACATACACCCACACACAGACATGCCCACAGATGCATGAATGCACACATACATACACATGTACACATACATGAGCACACACATACACATGCACGTGCGCACACACATGCAAACGTACAAAATGTGCAAAGAAGTTGTCATTTTACTGTGTATAGTTGGGCATTAAAAAAGCCATTGTGTTAAATTCCTCCATCATCCAAAACTGACATTTTCAAAAGCAAACAGATTTAAATTATAATCTCCTTTTCTTTGCAGAAGCCTGCATTTTGCTGAATGGTATTAATTTCAACTAAAAGAAAGTCCCTGGTTTGTCAGTTGAAATCCAATCTTTATTTTTCCAGCAGAATTTCATTTTGGAGGCGGGCAGAGGAGGTAGCTTCTGTTTTGAGTTGAAAGCATCAGTTTAATGGTTCGATTCTACTTCAACACATCCCACATCAATTTCTATTCTCCATTTATCAAATAAGTGTGGCAAAGTTGGAAGATATCTGAAGCAGATCATTTGCAGACAAAGGCTAATGAAAATGCTCTCTGAATTCAGATGGAAAGCTGGTCATTGGTTCATATCAAAATAAAAGAAAGAGAAGGGCAGATGTTAGCTAAGTATTGAAAATTTAATTGATTTTGTGGTTCTGGAAGAGACAGAGCTTCCAGATATCTGATCAGTGGAGTTAGTTAGATAGCTGTTTCAATGTGGAATGCAATCTTTTTGTGCTTTGTCATTCAATGATCTAACAGTACAGTCCTTGTCACATATAAAGGTTATGGTCGCTGATGGGAGTCAAGGGCAATAAATCCTATAAAGTAAATGGCTGCTCTGACAATTACCATGTACAGACCCATCTGGTTCAGTAGACTTGATGGGCTGAATGGCCTAGATTTTCTCTTATGTTTTATGGCTTTAGTAAAGCCCATTTGTGAAGGAAATCTACCTTTCTTACCTGATCTGGCATACATATGACTCCATGTCGGAGCATCTCCACAGGAGTTCCTCAGGGTAGTGTCCTTGGCCCGACCATCTTCAGCTGCTTCTTCAATAACCTTCTCTCTGTCAGAAGATCAGAAATGAAGATGATCACTGATGTTTCCACAATGCTCAGCACCATTCACTACTCCTCAGATCCTGAAGCAGTCCTTGTCTAAGTGCTGAAAGACCTGGACAATATGCAGGCTTCGGCTGACAAGTGGCAAGTAACATTCGTGCCACATTCGTGCCAGATTGTGACCATCACCAACAAGAGGCAAACTCACCCCTTGGCATTCAATGGTGTTACCATCACTGAATCAACAAGCAACAACATGAAGATTACCATTGACCAGAAACTCAAATAAACTTGCCACATAAACGCAGTGGCTACAAGAGCAGGTAAGAGGCTAGAAATTCTGCGACAAGTAACTCACCTCCTGTCTCCTAAAAGCCTGTCCATCATCTACACTGCATCTACATCAATATTCCCCACTTGCATGGATGGGTGTAGCTCCAACAACATTCAAGAAGGTCAACACCATCCAGGACAAAGCAGCCCATGTAATTGATAGCACATCAACAAACATCTGATCCCTCCACCAGCAAAGCTCAGGCGCAGCAGTGTGTACTATTTACAAGATGCACGATAGGCATTTACCAAAGATCCTTTGATGCTAACTTCCAAACCCGGGGCACTTCTATCCGAAAGAATGAGGGCAGTAGATACATGGGAACACTACCACCTGATGTTTCCCTCCAAGCCATTCACCATCATGACTTGGAGATATATTACCATTCATTCAGTGTTGCTGGGTCAAAATCCTGGAATTCCCTCACCAACAGCATTATAGGTCGACCTGTAGCACATGGTTAGCAGAGGTTCAAGGAGATAGCTGACCATCACTTTCTCAAGGGGGCAATAAATGTTGGATGAGCTAGCGACACCCGTGCCCTAGAAAAGGAAAAAAAAGACCATCAATGATGCAGTTGACTCTTAACTGCCCTCTGAAGTGGTACAGAACTCGAAGTGTCAAAATATTCATGGCATTGGCTAGTGCAGGAACGTGAGGCCAGTGTAGGCAATAATATATATTTTGATGGTATAGACTTGATGTGTGAAAAGGCCTCTTCTGTATAATTCTGTGATTCTATGATTCTACTCAGGCAACAGCTGATCCTTGACAAAATAGCTGCGCCTCTTAATCTCAAAGTGGTATTCAGTACGATGGCAGAGTAGCAGCCAATTGGATCAATTTCCTTTGAGTTAAGTGCTCAAAATCTTTTATCCCCAAGCCTCCTTTGGGGAGTGAGTTCCCTTGAGTCAAATGGTCATACAGCACAGAAGCAGACCCTTTGGTCCCACTTGTCCAGACCGACTAGGTTTCTCAAGTGAAACTAGTCCCATGTGCCTGTATTTGGCTCATATCCCTTTAAACCTTTCCCTGTCCTCATACTTATCCAAGTATCATTTAAAGTTGTGACTGTACCTGCATCTACCACTTCCTCTGGCAGTTCATTCCACAAACAACCTTCTCTCTGTGTGAAAACATTGCCCTTATCCATCTGGTCACAGGTTTGGAAGGAGCCTGAGTTAAGTTGCTTTTTGATTTCGTTCCCCAGAATAATCCCACGTTCTTGACACACAGACATCATTCTCCTTGTATCCAACTTTGTGCTGAATTCTCTTGAACATCTCAAACACTTCAAATGATTTGCCCCTTCCTTTGTATTAACGGGTTGCGAGCGAAGTTGACGTGGCCTGTCCTCATAAATGGACACTGTTTGCACAGTTACGCAGTTTCACCAGTGACGCAGTGTGGCATCTACAAAATCCAATTTTATTGTTATTAATGATAATAGAGGGGTGTCATTTTTCTTCAGCTTTTATAACCAGTGTCTATCTCATGCTCCTGCAATGAGCTGCTCCTGGCTGATAATGACCAAATGGCCCAGAAAATTGATACCTCTGCTCAGTCAGGAGACTGGCATTTTATAGCATTGATGTAATTTTATAACAATTGGAAACCACAAGTGGCTGCTGGCTATTTAACAGAACAATTGTACAGTGCTGAAGTGAAGAACAGAAATTTTATCCAAAGTCCCCGATCCTAACATTTATTAGTGCGTCTCGATTCAAAGAGACACCTCGTTCTGACAGGTATTCCATCACTTTTCGTGCATAATATGCACTCAGGAGCACAATGGATGGGAAATCATGAGGCAAAAAGAAACCATTAAGCTATTATAAGCTTTACATCTTCAATAAAATTAATGGGAGTGCAGTTCTCACAAACACTTGTGCCCATTCAGCTTCACAATGGGCAAGTTAAAGGAAGATGCAATTGAGGTGTTCAACATATGGGAAACGGGGAGCAAAGTGCTTACTTGCACACACAGGAGGATCAGTCACCCGATACACAAAACCATTGGTCACCTGGTGGCTCAGTGGTTAGCGCTGCTGCCTCACAGCGCCAGGGATCCAGGTTTGATTCCCGCCTCGGGCAATTCTCTGTGTGGAGTTTGCACGTTCTCCCTGTGTCTGTGTGAGTTTCTTCTGGTTTCTTCCCACAATCCAAAGATGTGCAGGTTAGGATGAATTGGCCATGCAACATTGCCCTTGGTGTTCAGGGATGTGTAGGTTAGGTACATTAGTCAGTGGAAAATGTAGAGTGGTCAGACAGGTGAACGGGTGTGGGTGGGTTACTCTTTGAAGGGTTAGTGGACTTGTTGGGCCAAATACCCTGTTTCCACACTGTGGGGATTCTATGTTTAAAACTGAACAGGATAATGAGAAATCTGTTGATGCAGCAGGTTGTTGTGAATTGTTTCTATAAACAGTTAAAGCCGATTCAATGCCACCTTCCAAAAAGTTAGATATCGACATAACATTAGTGTCACATAAATTGAAGCTCACCTCATGATACATAGGCATGTGGTGAATCCTGGGCAGGGTTTCACAGTCTTCCCAGAGTTAGCAAGTGGCCGACTTGCTTTGCAGCAGTTTTTCTCTCAGCGGCAGTGATCTCTTTCAATCTGACAGGTTTGCTCGGTTGTAAACGCTGTGTTGTGGGTGAGAAAGGGGGAGGGAATGGGGGTCCTCTTTTACAGCTACCCTGAGGCCATCTGATTACCTGGCTGTTCAGGATCTCCTCCCCTGATCATGTTGAGGGGGTGGGAATGATTTACCCGGAGTCACTTAATACTCTTTTGAGATGCTCTGCAACCCACCAGCAGCAGAACATCTATCAGGGGAACAGGAAACCCAACAAAACATAAAATTGTACCCCTGAGGTAGCAATAAATCAGTAAAACTCATCACAGTGCAAGAATCTGGTGGCCCAGTGGTTAGCACTGTTGCCTTACGGCGCCAGAGACTTGAGTTCGATTCCAGCCTCGGGAAACTGTCTGTGTGGAGTTTGCACATTCTCCCCATGTCTGTGTTGATTTCCTCTCGGTGCTCCGGTTTCCTTCCACAGTCCAAAGATGTACAGGTTAGGTGGATCGGCCATGCTAAGTTGCCTTTAGAATCCTGGGATGTGCAGGCTAGGTGGGTTAGTGATGGGAAATGCAGGGTTACAGAGATAAGATAAGGTTTGAGTGGAACACTCTTCAGAGGGTCAGCATGGACTTGATGGGCCAAGTGGCCTGCTTCCACACTGTAGTGATTCTATAAATACAGAGAGTGTCCACATAGGATCACACCTTGAAAAACCTCCACAGTCCAAAGATGTGCAGGTCAGGTGAATTGGCAATGTTAAATTACCTATAGTGTTAGGTGCATTAGTCAGAGGGAAATGGGTCTTGGGTGGGTTACTCTTCGGAGGGCAGGTGTGGACTTGTTGGGCCGAAGGGCCTGTTTCCACACTGTAGGGAATTTAATCTAATGTTCCAAAGCACTTTACAATGAAGGCAGGAGCAAATTGCTGCAGATGCTGGATCCTGTACTGCAAACAAAAAATACTGGAGATCACAGTAGGTCAGGCAGCATCCGTGGAGAGAGAGCAAGCTAACGTTTCAAGTTTAGATTACTCTACATCAGACTCTGGGGAGCTTGCTCTCGCTCCCCAGATGGTGCGCGACCCGATGTGATCTCCAGCATGTTTTGTTTTCAGTATTTTATATCCAGTTATGTCATGAGCTTTGCAATCCAGAAGCTCAGGCTAATGTTCTGGGGACATTGTGTTGATGTGTTCAAACTGGCTTCTCTAGTTCCTACACAAACCGAAGAAATGCTGGTGAAATGCAGCAGGTCCGGCAGCATCTGTGGAGAGAGAAGGCAGTGTTAATGTTTCTTAGAACTATGAACATTTAAATAAACCGTTTTGCTCCCATGCTAACATTTTTGTCTTGCGCCTGTTGCAATGTTCCAACAATGCTCCACGCAAGCTCAGAGAACACGACTTAGTTTTCCACTTCGGCACTTTACAACTTTGAGGTCTCAATATTCGATTCAGAAACTGACTGCATCATGAAATAAAAACCGAAAGAACTGCAGATGCTGGAAGTCAGAAACAAAATCACAATTGCTGGTAAAGCTCAGTAGGTCTGGCAGCATCTGTGGAGAGAAATCAGAGTTAATGTTGTGGGCCCTTCCTCAGAACTCAAAATGTTTCTGAAGTAAACAGTTCTGAGGAAGGGTTACTGGATCCAAAACTCTGATCTCTTTCGATAGATGCTGTCAGACCTGTTGAGCTTTTCCAGCAATATCCGACTGCATTATGTCAGTTTTCCATTTTCCTTGCATTCTTTCCTGACACGTCCCACGACCATGTTATTTTCATGTCTTGTTCATTTTGCCCTCAGTGGAGATCAACTCTCTCCCTTTCACAAGTCAATTTGTATCCTTTGCATGCCTCCTTCTCTCTCCACCATTTAAAAAAAACCTTTTGCGTTTGTACTGAGGTTCTCCACTAGCTGTCCTCTTGCTCCTTCTTTGCCTTTGCCAAAGTATGACAAAAAACCCCCCACTTTCCAACACCACAGAGCTTTACCACATGGTGATACATTTCCAATTGATGGCTTCAGGACTTTCCCCTGACCTGCAATGCCAGAGAGGTTGCTGATGCATATTTTATAGTGTAGCCCCCACGCAAACGATAATGACACACGTTGTGACAATCAGAAACCCCATTACATGGCCTGCTGAGTTTTGCTATTATTCTGCAGCCCTACATACACAAGTGCAGCCATCCATGAATCCCAAAGCGGCACATTGCTGCGATGCAGAAGGAGATGATTCGCGTTTGTAAATGTAGACTTCCGAAATAAGCTTGATATTAAAGCCATTGAAATTCAGACCGAGGTCTCTGCTTGAACATCTGCTCCCAGGAAGCAGATCTCTGCAAATTGCTTAGCAGCTCTTCAAACAGATAATGTACCTCTTACACTCCCTCTTATTCTTGACCTTGGCAATCTAAGTTATTGAGCGAGAGGCACAAAGTATAATTTTTTCCATAAATGTTCTGTGTTAGAAATTGAACTTTTGATTTTGCCATTTCCTTTAAGGTCTCATAAGTTTTATTTTCCTCTCTGTGTTTTTTGAGATGCCATTTACCAAGTAGAAAGAACAATGAACCTGCTGATGCTTTACTAAACAGGAGGTGCCTGGGCTGGGCTAGAGTGGGCAAAGTCAGAGGTCACACTACACCAGGTTGTAGTCCAACAGGTTCATTTGAAATCACAAGCTTTTGGAGCGCTGCTTTCAAATAAATCTGTTGGACTGTAACCTGGTGTTGTGCAACTTTTTGACTTCTACTAAACAGGTACATGTATCTCGGATGAAGGAAATAAAGCTTGAACGATCCAGACATGTCGCTCTCTCTCTCTTCCCCTTTGCTCATTCCCATTTGATACTCTAACCTGGATTATTGTTTAATTCTCCTCAAGTTTCATGTTTGTTCTTTCAACATTTTAGGGTGACCTTTCTATCTATCAAGACAGCCTTTGTCCATGTCAATAGATGGTCTCAGGTTATTGGATCCACCCACATATTGCAGACTATATCCTTCCCCTCCAGATGCTTGAGACCCATTATTCCCAGGATATCACAAAAGTTACAGGCTTTACGAAGTACATGAAGTCTTCAATTCACCTGTTCAATCTACTCAAGTTATCTCTTTGCTTTTCTACTTTTATTCTAAGAAGACTGTAATGTTGAACTTTTTAAATTTATGTCTTTAATTTTCCACTTCTGTAACTAAGAATTTGCACCTGTGTACTTTGTATCTATGCTGGTGCTATGTGTGGTGACATTGTACACTTTTTGGTGGACTCTCTACCGTACTTGAGTACACATGACAATAAAACCTAAATCTAAAAAAGTTAACCGAAGAGACTGGCCAGGTTTCTGTGCTTAACAAGACCTGGTATTTGTTAAAAAAAACTAAATAAATAAATTATTTACTTATAATTCTACCAGTTGAAACTCTAAACTCCTTCCAAAACCTATAGACACACAGACAGACAGAGACAAGCCATCTAAAACATTGCTGTTCTGGATGGAAGGGAATATAAACTGGGGAAACACAGTTCAATGGCACCAATTCACAGGATATAATAAGGTGTTACTTTTTCATAGAATCATAGAATCCAAGGAGCATCTAAGGTGAAAGCAGGACATTCAGCCCATTGAGTCCACACACTTACCTTCTGAACAGCATCCTACCCAGATCCACCCCCTCTATCCTATCCATGTTACCTATATTTCCCATGGTTAACCCACCTAGCCTGCACAGTCCCGGATACTATGGACAATTTAGCGCGGCCAATCCACCTAACCTGCACATATTTGGACTATGTGGGGAAACCAAAGCATCCAGAGGAAACCCAAAGCTTTCTGTTCTCCAATTTCCTTTGTTCCTTCCAGATTCTCTGTTCTTTGTCAAGTACCCAGAAGATTTACACACTATTGTCTAATTTGACAGTCACTGGCTCGTGACAACAGCCCTATAACTCAGATTGGGAGCAGATAATTCAGTTTTGTGTTACTCACTAAGAGAGACATAGGGACAAACACTGCTTCTTTCACTGTGGAAGATTTCTGCCAGTGCATTGTTCACACACGCAAGCTGTTATCTGCCAATAAATTAACAAGGAGATATCATCAGACCTATGACGTCTGGTACTAACAACTGGTCACAGTTGCACAAACCAATCATCAACCTATCGTTGACTAAATCTCATTTTATGCACAGACCCTCATGCTGTGTCATCTTATCTCACCTCCCCCATAGCCTGTGAAAGGCAGCAGGGCAAATACAACTCACAAAGAGTGACAGTAATATCTTTTTCGAAAAGTGCAATGGCTCCTCCATAGTCCTTTGATTTTCCCAACTTACTCCACAATAAAACAAAGCTGAAAAATAAAACCATGCAGCCTTTAAGCTTCTCAATACACATGCATAGCCTATTAATTTGAACTCATTGAAAACACATAGCACACAAAATAACCACGGGAATCCTTAAATTGACTCCTGAATTTAAAAAAAACAAAGCAACAAGAATATGCTACATTACATGGCCAGAGCCATTCTTACATTTGGTAAAACACTTCATCGTTCATCTATCTTAAGATATTCAACTGGAAAAGAAGATTAGTACAATCTAACTTCTGTAATTCTTATCTGAAAGTGATCCAAACTGCCACAGATGAAAACACCAGGGTAAAGTGGGAGTTGAATTTTGCTGGTTACAAGATCTCCAGTAGAGCTCGAGTTGGTGAGAAGAAAAGGGAGCAGAGAGTTGTTTTCTTCAAAGAATCTGTTCCAGTCATGCATGATATGTATGTTGGAACATAAGCTGAATTCTTTGATAATGGCATAAGAAAGAAGTTGCTCCCTGATGAGGTGTGCACTGCAGGTGCTGGATGCGTAGACAAATTTACCAAAAGAAAATGCAAGAACAGCAAGGCTAATTTTACAGGGGACATGAATTATTAAAAGATGAACTGGGCTTAGTATAATGTGTCAAGGAAAAAGCAAGGAATTCTTTGAAGTTTTCCAGGATGTTTTCCAGATTATTATTAGTCCAGCTAGGGATGTGTAGGATTTTGGAGTTCAGTTTAGCTATCCTGACGCTGGGCAATGGCTTCATGATCATCATTTGATACTTAATTCCAGATTTCTTTTTGTCCCATTGAATTCAAATTCTAGTGGTTACCAAGACAGGATTCAGACTCAGGTCACTAGAGCATTACCTCTATATTAACAGGCTCTTGCTCCCCTGTCATCATGACACTGATTGTCTAAGTACAAGTCTCTTGTTTAACTCTGTTGACTGATGTTTTTCTTCTGCCTTTGAGCTTCTTTCTTATGCATCAAATCATTAAAAGCCCAGACCTTATTAACTTTACATATCCTTGACCCCCTCACTATGATCTGCCACATCCTCGACTCCAATTAGTTTATTAGTACATAAACAGTTGATGGTCAGTCTTGAATTTGCTAAGCAGTGTGTACCCAGTCTCTTCCCACCTACATTGATGATGCCTACAATATTTTATGCACAATTTACAGCTATCAGTTCCCAGCTGCCTCCTCTTCATGATGAACATCCAATCCCTCTACACATTCACACCGTCACGCAGAAGGTGGTGCGTCTGTGGAATGAGCTGCCAGAGGAAGTGGTGGAGGCTGGTACAATTACAACATTTAAAAGACATCTGGATGGGTACATGGATATGAAGGGTTTAGAGGGATATGGGCCAAGTGCTGGCAAATAGAACTAGATTTATTTAGGGTATCTGGTTGGCATGAACGAGTTGCACTGAAGGGTCTGTTTCTGTGCTGTACAGCTATCTGAGTGTATGACTCATCATTATAATCTGAAGACTGTCTACCTTTTCCTTGAAAGGAGACCTGATCAGTCACTACTCATCCCCTTACTTCCCCACCAACCCCTTCTCCTGGCTGAGATCATTCTCACTTTGAAGCATTTCCCTTTAACTTGTCTCACATTCTCCCAGTCAAAGGGAGTACCAATGACTTGCCATGTGCTTGGACCTTTCTGTTTGTGGGTAATGTGGGATATTACTGTTTCCAGTCCTGCTTGGGCCTACCTCCCCAACTCTTTCTCCAGCACCTCAATGTCAGCATTGGTGCTGCTTCCTGCTCTTATGTGGAACTGGAAAAATTAATCAAGTTTTGTTTCAAATTTCTCTTTGTTTTCTAGCTTTACCTAATCCATATCCGATTCTTCCCTTCCATGCATCCACCACCATCCTCTGCAAATCTGAGCTCATTCAAAACTACTGATCACATCCTCATCTTGTTCCAACCCAACAACCCTTGTGCTCACTGTCCTAAATTGGTTCATACATTCAAGTATGCCTCCAACGTAGTTTCAATGTCTCCATTTCATTGACTTTCTCCAAACTGAGAGTGTAGTGGAGGAACAATTGCAGTTTCCAGATCAGAATTTAATAATTGTCTTTTGTTTTATTCTTTTGTTGGCTGTGGATATTACTAGTTGGAAAAGTGTTTATGGCCGATCCCTAGTTGCCCTTGAGGCAGTGATGGTGAGCTGCCTTCTTGAATCGCTGTGGACCATGTGCTGTAGGTGGATCCACAATGCCCTTAAGGAGGCAATTCCAGGATTTTGACCCAGTAATAGTGAAGGACCAAGTCAGGATGGTGAGTGGCTAGGAGGGGAGCTTGAAGACCTTGGTGTTCCTATTTATCTGCTGACCTTGTCCTTCTAGATGGAAGTGGCTATGGGATTGGAAGGTGCTGTCTAAGGACCTTTGAGGAAGTTTGTAGGGCATTCTGTAAATAGTACACATGTCCACTACTGAGCATCGGTGGTGGACAGAGTGAATGCTTATAGATGTAGTGTGAATCATGCTGTCTGTTTTATCCTGAATGGTGTCAAGCTTCTTGACAGAGTACCAAGTTGGGAGTGTACCAAGCCAGACAAGCGGGAAGTATTCCATCACACTCCTGACTTGTGCCTTGTAGATGGAGGACAGGCTTTGGGGAGTCAGGAGGTGAATCAGTCACCATAGCATTCCTAGCCCCTGACCCACTCTTGTAGCCACTATGTTTATGTGGTGCATCCATTTGAGTGTCAGTCATGGTAACTCCAAAGATAGTGATAATAGGGGATTCAGTGATGGTAACACCATTGAGTGTCAAGGGTTTATGTAGATTGTCTCTTGTTGGAGATGGTCATAGCCTGATATTTGTGTGTTACGAATGTTACATGTTACTTGTCAGCCAAAGCTGGACTATTGTCCAAATCCTGGTGCATTTGAACAGGGACTGCTTCAGTACCTGAGGAGTCATGAATGGTGCTGAACATTGTGCAATCATCGGCAAACGTTCCCACTTCTGACCTTAGGATGACAGGAATGTCATTGATGAAGCTGCTGAAGTTGCTTGGCCATAGGACACTACGCTAAGGAACTCTTGCAGCGCTGTCCTGGAGCTAAAATGACTGACCACCAAGAACTGCAATCATCTTCCAATTCCAGATATGACTCCTACCAGTGGAGAGTTTTGCTCTGATACCTATTGATTCCAGTTTTGCTAAGGCTCTTTGATACCACACTCAGTGGCCTTGATGTCAAGAACTGTCCCTCTCCTCTCCCTTCTGAAATTCAGCTTTTTGTCCATGTTTGACCCAAGGCTGGAATGAGCTCAGGAGCTGAGTGACCCTGGTGGAGCCCAAACTGGGTGTCACTGAGCAGGTTTTTGCTGAGCAGATGCTGCTTGATAGAACTGTTGATGACACGTTCCATCACTTTACTAATGATTGAGAGTAGACTGATGGGGTGGTAATTAGCCATGTTGGATTCGTCTTGCTTTTTTTATACAGGACATACTTGGGCAATTTTCTACATTTGAGTTGAAAAATGTGGTGCTGGAAAAGCACAGCAGGCCAGGCAGCATCCGAGGAGCAGGAGAATCGATGTTTCGGGCATAAGCCCTTCTTCAGGAAGGCTTATGCCCGAAACATCGATTCTCCTGCTCCTCGGATGCTGCCTGGCCTGCTGTGTTTTTCCAGCACCACATTTTTCAACTCTGGTCTCCAGCATCTGCAGTCCTCACTTTCTCCCAATTTTCCACATTGTCGGGTAGATGCTCGTGTTGTAACTATACTGAAACAGCTTGGCTCGGGGAGAGGCAAGTTCTGGAGCACACGTCTTTAGTACTATTGCCGCAATATTGCCAGAGTCCGTCGGCTTTGCATGTCCTGTGCCTCCAATCATTTATTGATATCTTGTTGAGTGAATCGAACTGGCTGATAATTGGTATCCATATTGGTGGGGACCACAGGAGGAGGCCATGATGGATCATCCACTTGGCACTTCTTCCTGAAGACTGCTGCTGTGAAGGGAAAGCACTGTAGGACAACAGGGATAAAGCGGGCAAGTAGATTGTTGTAAGCTGCTCTTTCAGTGGGGTCATTTAAGTCAGTTACTGAAAATGTGTTGCTGGAAAAGCGCAGCAGGTCAGGCAGCATCCAAGGAGCAGGAGAATCAACGTTTCGGACATGAGCCCTTCTTCAGGAATAGGTCATTTAGGTCAGTTGTAATGCCAACAACCAGATGACGTTATGGTGAAAGATTTTCCTTCTCAATCTCTCCCTTTACCTGAGGCTTCGGGCCTTCAAGTTCCACCAGTCATCTCTCTCAAAGGATAGAGTGGGACTAGGTTGACTTTACTTTCTTGCAGGGATACAAAAGGCCAAGCAGACTCCTTCTACATTTTAACTATTCTGCAAGAAAGAAACCTATTTGATGAATTTTTTAATTCTCAGGTGAATATAGGGAAAGCATGTCACGAACTGGATGAAACTATTAGATTAGAAACCGAAAGCACTGTGGATGCTGTAAATCAGAAACAAAAGCAGAAGTTGCCAGAAAAGCTTAGCAGGTTTGGCAGCATCTGTGAGGGGAAATCAAATTACAGGTGGGTATCCTGAAATGTTAACTTAGATTTCTCTTCACAGATGTTGAAAACCATTAAGTTGATGCTGTAAAGCAGTGAGAATGAGACAGGGCGCTTCTCTGATTTTGACGGAATATTCATGACAATCCTTTGCTGACAAAGTTGCGAACTGTGCAGCACTGTGCATTGCAAAATCTCAATCTAGAAACTCAAAGAAAGTCCTGTAAATCTAACAAAGTTCAATTTGTTCATCATTGATTTTCCTTGCCCAAATTATCATGTAAAACCACTTCTGAAATGTTCCAGGCGCTGTGTGAAAGGACAAACCTTGCGTGCACATTCATGGAAAATGAGAGACTTTATTAAGTCAGCTCTGCATGCATGGAAAGCAGCTTGAAAACAAGAAAGAATTACCATGGAGATCTCCAAGGTTTATATGCTTATAAAATTAATTAATTTTTGATCCGATTTTCTCTGCTTGAAATTAGTAGCAAAATTGTTTACAATACATTGTAATAACAAACTTAGACACACTTTCAAACAAACGACTTTGATCTTGAACACACTGGGGGTGAATTTCCTCAGTGATTTTCTGACCTCAATGCCGACATTGAGTAGAAACTCATTTCTTTAATATGCCGAAAAAAAAAACCCAGTGAATTTGAGTTCCATGACTTGTCCATGTCCCCACGATTCTCCAGTTGATTGCACACTGTTTCTGTGCAAAGGCAGTCAATAAGAAATTTATTTTCTCACATTGAGTGTACAATATCTGATTCAAGAGCCACCATCCCCACTCCGAGAGTAACAGCCTTTCTGCACCAATTCTGACCAACCCCGTAATAATTTTGTATCCTTTGAAAAGATCAATTCTCATATTCGGGATAATGCATGTCTGGTTTTCCCTCATAGGACACATCTGGTTTCCCAGGAATTAATCATGACCAATGCCATCAGATCTCTTTCCTTAGGTCAGGAATTGAGCATTACACTCTATGTTGATCCCATCAAGGTTCTATACATTTGGAGTGAGATTACTTCTCCACTCAAACCCTCCTGCAATAAAGGACAACATACCTTAGCTTTCCTAATTGTTAACTAAACCAAAAGGCTACCTTTTAGAGTATTATGGACATTGTCAACCATGTCCTGTTGGATAGCACCACTTCCTCACCTTTTGTTAAATACTTTTTATTTGCTTTTTTTTCCCAATCAAAGTGAATGACTTCACGCCTTTCCCTGTTATATGCTTCCTATCGAGGTTACCATAAAGGGTTCTCCCCTCAACCTCTCCCCTCACCTGAGGCACAGTGACCTTTAGGTTAAGCCACCACTAGAATTATAGAGTCCCTCGAGTGTGGAAACAGGCACTTCCCAACAAGCCACCAATGACCCTCCAAAGAGTTACCCACCCAGGCCCATTCCCCTCCCCTATTATCTGATATTTACCTCTGATTATTGCACCTAACCTACACATCCCTGAACACTACTTAACATGGCCAATTTACGTAACCTGCACATCTTTGGATTGTTATCTCTCTAGTTATATCTCTCTCTCCCTAATGGGCCCTATGGTCAAACAGGAGTCTTTCCTTTTCGTTACGCATCTTCAAAGTCTCTGGCAGGTTTTTCAAGGGTACTTTCCTTCCAGTAATCCATACTTTATTCTGCCCAATCTTACCAGTGCTAGGATTTTTGTGATTAATAACTGATTCCAGCATTTTCCCTCCCATTAAAGTCAGGCTAACAGGTTTGTAGTTCCCTGTGTTTTCCCTTCTTCCTTTCTTAAGTCGCTGAGCTACATTCTGCATGAGCAGTCCACAATCTACAGAATTTTGGAAGATGACCACTAACAAAGCTGCTATCTCTACAGCTTCCTTCAACACTCTGGAATGTGGTTCATCAGCTATTGAGGATTTATCAACGTTCTACTTGATTTGTTTCACCGATACAATTTTTATTTTAAACTAATACGGATTTCTTTACCTTCCTCATTCTTGATTCTATTGTATTCTTGAAAAGTGATGGGTTTCTCAAAACCAAAAGACAGACACAAAAATGAAGAACATTATAGGGATCTGACTGACATGGCTCATAGTGATATGGCCCATAAACGATATGATCGGCCAACAATTGCAGTGAGTGCATCTTGACATCAAATTCATGTTGCTCTATTTTTACTAATAATATAAAGACCTGCAGATTATGGAGATCTGAAATAAAAACATAAATTGCTGGAGAATCTCCGCAGGCTTGGCAACATCTGTCAAGAGAGAAACAGTTATCGCTTTGAGCCCAGTTACCTACATTCAGAATTGATAGCAGTGAGATAAAAGCTGATGAGGGTGATGGGTTGGGTGGAAAGAAATGAATGGATAGGCGGAGAGGGAGGCCAGAGAGAGAAAGAGAAAGAGAGAGAGAGAGGGATAAAGATAAGCATTAGTACTAAAAATGGGGTGAGAAAGTTTGATATCATTGCATTTGTTGCCCTATTATGTCACACATCTCCCCATAGCCCACACCATTCAGATCTCTGTAAGGTTCTGCTTTTTGTGTCTCTCAACACCAAATCACTTTGACAGCAAACCAGGGAAGAGAAAAATGTATTTTACCCAATCCCACATCTCAGCTCCTTCATGAGATGAGTTGCTTTCAGCACAGCCACTCATAGTCCCTATTCTTATCTATCTAGTATTGTTTCTTCCCTTGCTTACTATCAACGATCCCTTAGTCTGCCGAAATGTTAACTTTGCCTTCTCTCCATTAATGCTGCCTGAGCTGTTGCGTCATTCTTCAGCAATTTCTGTTTTTGTTTCTGAAGTAACTACAGAGAGACCATTACCCCACCACAAAGTCACCCTCTGTTTACATGTGCACAGTAAATGGGCTCTGACCAGTCAGCTTAGAGCTCATCCTTCGACTGAGCAGACCTTCTCTATCCCCTGTTTATATCTGTCAGCCAGGGCTCCCTGATTGGCCCAGGCACAGCAAGCCCAATCATGGATTTCATAGTCAATAAGATCCTCTTATGCATGATCCCAATCCCTACAGTTTCAGATTTCCAACATCTTTGTTTTATATTTGTGAATGGTTGAAAATGGGTTAACTGTGTTGGAAATAACCTATACAGGACCTGGGGGGGGGGGGGGGTGGGGGGTGGATGGAGGGAGTGGGGGTTGATGATGGAATGAGTACAAAGGGAGGAGAAATCATTAAACTCATTGTTCAATCTTGAAGGCTGTAAGGTTACTAGGCAGAGAATGTGGTGTTACGCCTTCAATTCCATTGAATGTTTTTCACAAGTGGAGTGGCAAGATTCTCATTACATTTCCACTTGCTAGAACCTACATATCTTCACTCAAGTGACCTGTGTTCTTCATGTTAAAAAGCACTGGCACTACACAATTTATGAACTGAACAAAAATGTGGGGGGAGGGGAGGAGTGGGGGGTAAAAGTACCCTGGAACATTCCTCATGAAAACGCCTTGAACAATAAGAATCAAATACCCAACCACACATGATCCTTTCCTTGGACACTAAATTATTGAGCCTTTTAGAAGTTATCATTATTTAATCTTTCCTGATGAATGAAAACTGAAAACCTTCAGCAGTGTTCTTCTTTTTATTAAAATCAGAAATGACTTTGAATTCTTCTAAACCTTGGTTATACATCCTGTTGCAATGCAGGGTTTTCAATAATTGCTTGAACAACTCAACATAGTCGTAGGATCATACAGCACAGAAACAAATCCTTTGGTCCAGCTCATCCGCACTGACCAGGCATCCCAATCTGTCCTAGTCTCATTTCCCAGCACTTGGCCCATATCGCTCTAAACCCTTCCTATTCATGTACCCATCCAGATGCTTTTTAAATGCTGTATTTGTACCCAAATTCACCATTTTGTTTGACAACTCGTTCCGAACATGCACCACCTTCTGTGTGAAAACGTTACCCCTTAGATCCTTTTTTAATCTTTCCCCTCTCACCTTAAACCCATGCCCTTTAGTTTTAGACTCTCCTACACTGGGGAAAAGATCTTGGCTATTCATCCTATCCATGCCCCTCATGATTTTGTAAACATCTATCAGCTCACCCCTCGGCCTCCGATGTTCCAGGGTAAAAGGAGCCCTAGCTTATTCAGCCTCTCCCTAAACCTGAAACAACATTGAAGATGTTGTTTTCTGCACTCTCTCGGGATTAACAGCATCCTTCTGATAGAAGGATAGCCTGAATTGTATGCAATATTTTGAAGTGGCTTCACTAATGTCCTGTACAATCACAACATGATATCCAACTCCTCTACTCAATGTTTTGACCAATAAAGGCAAGTGTGTGAAACACTTTCTTCACCACCCTGCCTACCTGTGACTCCACTTGCAATGTGTTATGCACCTGTACCCTAGGTCCCTTTGTTAAGCAACACTTCCCAAAGACCTACGGTTTACTGTATAAATTCTGCCCTGGTTTGCCTTTCCAAAATGCAACACTTGACATTCATGTAATTTAAACTCCATCTGCCACTCCTCTGCCCATTGGCCCATTGCATGAAGGTCCCATTATACTCTGAGATAATCTTCTTCACTGTCCACTGCATCACCTCTTTTGGTGTCATTTGCAAAGTTATTAACTATGCCTTCTATATTCACATCTAAATCATCTACATACGTGATGAAAAGTAGTGGACCCAGCACTGATCCTTGCAGCACAACACTGGTCAAAGGCCTCCAATCCAAAAAACATCCCCCCACCACCACACTCGGTCTCCTACCTTCAAGCCAATTTTGTATCCAATTGGTGCGCGCCCCCTGCATTCCATGTGATCTAACCTTAAGAGCTATGAAAGAGTCTATCATGCAGAACCTTATGAAGTCTATGTACACAGCATCTACTACTCGGTCTTCATCAGTCTTCTTTGTCACCTCTTCAAAAAACTCAATCAAGTTAGTGCGGCATGATTTCCCATACACAAAGCCATATTGACTATCCCAAATCAGTCCTTGCTTTTCCAAATATATGTAAATCCTGTCTCTCAGGATCTCCACCAACAACATATCCACCATTGACATAGGGCTCACTGGTCTATATATCCTTGACGTTTCTTAAATAATAACATATTAGCCAATTTCCAGTCATCTGGCACCTGAGCTGTGGCTATCAATGATACAAATATCTCAGCAAGGGGCCCAGCAATCACTTGGAGAAAGCGAGGACTGCAGATGCTAGAGATCAGAGCTGAAAATGTGTTGCTGGAAAAGCACAGCAGGTCAGGCAGCATCCAAGGAGCAGGAGAATCGACGTTTCGGGCATGAGCCCTTCTTCAGGAATTTTCAGCCCAGCAATCACTTTTCTAACTTCCCACAAAGTTCTGGTTCACACCTGATCAGGTCCTAGGGATTTGCCTACCCTTATGCATTTTACGATGTCCAGCACCACTTCCTATGTCATATGGACACTTTTCAAGATATCACTATTCATTTCCCCAAGATTTCTAGCTTCCATGTCCTTCTCCACAGTAAATAACATCATGAAATACTTGTTTAGTATCCTACCCCTATCTCATGTTGTTCCACACATAGAAATCTTTGTTGATCTTTGCTCTTTTGCTCTAGTTACTCTTTTGCTGTTAATGTATTTATAGAATCTCTTTGAATTCCCCTTAATTTTATTTGCCAAATTTGTCATGTACCCTTTTTGCCTTCCTGATTTACCCTTATCCTACTGCCCTTATGCTCCTCCAGGGATTCACACAATCAGAACTGTTGATACTTTTTCTTGACAGAGCCTCAATTTCTCCAGTCATCTAACATTCCCTACATCTACCAGCCTTGCCCTTTATACTAACAGGAACATATTGTCTCTGAACTCTCGCGATCTCATTCTTAAAGGCTCCCACTTTCCAACTGTCCCTTTACCTGCAACCAGCCTCCCTCAAACAACTTTGGAAATCTCCTGTCTAAAACCATCAAGAATGGCCTTACTTCACTTTACAACTTTAACTATTAGATCCTATCTATTCTCTCACCAGAACTATTTTAAAACCAATAGAGTTATGGTCACTGGACCCAAAATGCTCTCCCATTGACATCTCAGTCACCTGTCCACCACCTTATTTTCCAAAGGTAGGTCAAGTATTGCTCCTTCTCGAGCAGACAAATCCACAGATTGAAAAAGAATGTTTTCTTATACACCCTTAAAGACTTCCTCCCCATCCAAACCCTTAACACTAGGACAGTCCCAGTCTATATTTGGTAAGTTTAAATCCCCTCCCATTACAGCCCTATTTTCCTGACAGAAATTTGAGATATCCTTGTATATTTGCTTCGCAATTTCATGTTGACTACTGAGGGGCCTGTAATACAATCCCAACAAGGTGATCATCCCTTTCCTATTATTAAGTTGCACCCATATAACTTCACTGGACAATCTCCCACAAATATCCTCCCTAAGTACATAAGTAATAATCTGTTTCTTTTTGCTATGGGGAGCTACAATTGAATTCTGAATGAGAGCAACAGTGACTGTAAAATATAATTGACACGTATTCTCATTGTTTGGTGAATATAGCTTCTTAACAGTGCCCTTTTCAGAATGAATTTGCTTGATTGGTGGAAAATAGGAATCTGGGATGTTTAATCCTTACCAAGAGGCTGTAATTATATTTTACAGCATATTGTTATAAATCTCAGTCACACAAAGACAACACTTTAAAAAGTTCTGTTCTTGTACTTCCCTGTGTTTGTCATGTTCCAACAATCTGTGGAGATCTGGGTTCCCCTTGTTTTGTTATGTTGTGTGTCTCCAATCTTGATTTTAAAAAAAGCAAAGAACAATACAGCACAGGGAGAGGCCCTTCGGTCCTCCAAGCCTGCACTGATACATTTTGCCCTGCCGTATTAAAACTGTCTTCACCTACAGGATCCGTATCTCTCTATTCGCTTCCTAGTCACGTATTCCTCCAGTCGCTTCTTCAGTGCTGCTATTGCATCTGCCTCTACTTCCTCTGGCACTCCACCACTCTTTGTGTGAAAAACTTGCCTCACACATCTCTTTTAAACTTCCCTTTTCGCATCTTGAACCTGGGTCCCCTAGTGATTGACCCCTCCATCCTGGGAATATACTTTCCACTCTATCCATGCCATTCACAAGTGTGGCATTGGAAAAGCACAGCAGGTCAGGCAGCACCCAAGGAGCAGGAGAGTTGACGTTTTGGGCATAAGTCCTTCATTAGGAATGTGGGGGGAGGGGGCAAGGGTGGGGCCGGGGTGCTGAAAGATAAATGGGAGGGTGGGGGTGGGGCTGAGGTAGCTGCGAAGGTGATAAGTAGATGCAGGCGGGGGTGATGGTGATAGGTTGGAGGGGAGGGTGGAGCAGAGAGGTGGAGAGGAGGATGGACAGTTCGGACAGTTCAAGAGGGCAGGGCCATGTTGGAGAGTTGGATCTAGGATGAGGTGGTGGGAGGGGGCATAAGGAAACTGATTAAATCAACGTTGATGCCATGTGGTTGAAAAGATGAGGCATTCTTCTTCCTGGTGTCAGGTGGCTTGGATCTGGCCGTGGAGGAGGCCCAGGACTTGCATGTTCTTGGCGAAGTGGGAAGGGGAGTTGAAGTGGGCCACTGGGCAGTGAGGTTGTTTGGTGCGTGTGTCCCAGAGATGTCCCCTGAAACATTCCGCTAGTTGGCATACTGTCTCCCTAATGTAGAGGAGATCACAGAGCACTTTAGGGAAGTTCTCCGCGACATCCGCACCAATCAAACCCACCACCCTGCGGCCCAACATTTCAACTCCCCATCCCACTCTGCTGAGGACATGCAGGTCCTGGGCCTCCTCCATCGCCGCCCCCTCACCACCTGATGCCTGGAGGAAGAACACCTCATCTTCCGCTTCGGAACATGTGGACTTCACCAGTTTCCTCATTTCCCCATCCCTCACCTCACCCCAGTTCCACCCTTCCAGCTCAGCACTGCCCCATGGCCTGTCCTACCTACCTATCCTCCTTTCCACCTACCTACTCCACCCTCCTCTCTGACCTATCACCTCCATCCCCACCCCCAATCACATATTGTACTCTATGCTACATTCTCCCCACCCCCACCCCCTTCTCATTTATCTCTCCACCCTGCAGGCACCCTGCCTCTATTCCTGATGAAGGGCTTTTGCCCGAAACATTGATTTTCCTGCTCCTCGGATGCTGCCTGATCTGCTGTGCTTTTCCAGCACCACTCGAATCTAGACATCCGGTGAGGTGTTTGGAAGTGCAGGAAAATGTCTGCTGGATATGGAAGGAGCCTTTAGGGCCTTGGACGGAGATGAGAGGGGAGCTGTGGATGCAGGTTTTACACCTCTTGTGGTGGCAAGGGAAGGTGCCAGGAGTGGGGATTGGTGGGGAGCATGGACCTAACATGGGAGTTGTGGAAGGAATGGTCTCTGTGAACTGCTGAAAGGGGTGGAGAAGGAAATATACCTCTGGTGCTGAGGTCTGGCTATATGTGGCAGAAATAGCAGAAGATGATGCACTGTATCAGAGATTAGTGTGGTGGAAGGTGAGGACCGTGGGACTCTATCCTTGTTACCGTTGGAGGGGTGGGATTCAAGGGCAGAGGTGCAGGGAGTGGAGGTGATGTGCTGGAGTACATTGTTGACCATATAGGAGGGGAAATTTTGGTTCTTAAAATAGTAGGCTATCCCAGATGTCCTGGATTGGAATTGCTATTCCTGGGAGCAGATACGGTGGAGGGAGAGGAATTGAGAAGAAGGGATAATGTTCTTACAGGAGGAGGAGGAGGTGGTGCAGCCAAGGTAGCTGTGGGAGTTGGCGAGCTTGAAGTAGTGGGCGGCACGGTGGCACAGTGGTTAGCACTGCTGCCTCACAGCGGCAGAGACCCAGGTTCAATTCCCGCCTCAGGCGACTGACTGTGTGGAGTTTGCACATTCTCCCCGTGTCTGCGTGGGTTTCCTCCGGGTGCTCCAGTTTCCTCCCACAGTCCAAAGATGTGCAGGTCAGGTGAATTGGCCATGCTAAATTGCCCATAGTGTTAGGTAAGGGGTAGATGTAGATATAGATGTAGATGTAGGGGTAGGGGTAGGGGTATGGGTGGGTTACGCTTCGGCGGGACGGTGTGGACTTATTGGGCCGAAGGGCCTGTTTCCACACTGTAAGTAATCTAATCTAATCTAATCTAGATGACTGATGACCTTGACTCTTACACTTGCAAGAAATGCGTCCAGCTGCCACTCTTGCTTGACTGCATGATGGCTCTGGAGCTGCGGATGGACTCACTGTGAAGCATCTGTAATGCTGAGGAGGTCGTGGATAGCAAGTTTTGCAAATTGGTTACACTGTAGATTAGGATTGCCGAGGGAGAAAGGGAATGGGTGACCAAAAGGCAGAGAAAGAGCAGGTAGGCAGTGCAGGTGTCCCTGTGGTCATCTCCCTCCAAAGCAGGCATATCATTTTGGATACTGTTGGGGGAGATGGCTCACCAGGAGAGGGCAGCTGTTGCCAGGATCATGGCATCATGGCAGGGTCTGCTGTTCAGAAGGGCAGGAAAAAGACTCGGAGGGTCATAGTCATAGGGGATTGTATTGTAACGGAAGTAGATAGGCGGTTCTGGGCCTGAAAATGAGGCTTCCGGATGGTGTTTTGCTTCACAGGTGCTCGGATCAGGGATGTTACCGATCGGCTGCAGAACATTCTGAAAGGGGAGGTTGAGCAGCCAGTGGTTGTGGTGCATATAGGCACCAATGATATAAGTAAAAAATGAAATGAGGTCCTGAAAGTAGAATTCAGGGAGCTAGGAGAGAAGTTAAAGTGGAGGACCTCAAAGGTAGTGATCTCAGGATTGCAACCAGTGCCACGTGCTAGCCAGCGTAGAAATGAAAGAATACGCAGGATGAATACATGGGTTGATGGATGGTGTAGGAGGGAAGGGTTCAGATTTGTGGGACATTGGGACAAGTTCTGGGGAAGGTGGGGCTATTACAAATTAGATGCTCTACACCTGAACCAGACTGGAACCAATGTCCTTGGGGGAGTTCTTGCTACTGCTGTTGGGGAGGGTTTAAACTAATGTGGCAGGGGGCTGGGAAACAGAATAGAAGACTAGTAGACGGTGAGGTGGAAACTAGAGATGGTAAGGAACGGGATAATTAAGTTAGCATTACCAAAGGGACAAGTAGACAAAGAGCAGACGAACACAAAGGAACTGGTGGTCTGAAGAGCATATGCATCAATGCAAGGTGTATAGTTGGTAAGGCGGACAAATTTAGGGCTGGGATTGGTGCCTGGGAGTATGGCGTTAATACGATTACAGAGACTTGGTTGAAGGAAGGGCATGATTGGCAACTAAATGTTCCAGGATATAGATGGCAGGATAGGGAGGGAAGTAAAAGGTGGGGAGGAGTTGCATTGCTGGTCAGGAATGATATCATAGCTGTACTAAAGGAGGACACTATGGAGAGTTTGAACAATGAGGTATTATGGGTAGAGTTGAGAAATACTAAGGGTGCAGTTACATTGTTGGTGCTGTACTACAGGCTCCCAACAGTGAGCATGAGGGAGAAGGTCAAATAGGTAAACAGATTATGGAAAGATGTAGAGGCAACAGGGTGGTGGTGATGGGAGATTTAAATTTTCCCAACATTGACTGGGATACACTTAGTGTCAGAGGTCTGGATGGGACAGAATTTATAAGGATTAGTGGGGCTGGAAGAGCACAGCAGTTCAGGCAGCATCCAAGTAGCTTCGAAATCGACGTTTCGGGTAAAAGCCCTTCATCAGGAATAAAGGCAGTGTGCCTAAAGTGTGGAGAGGTAAGCTAGAGGAGGGTGGGGGTGGGGAGAAAGTAGCATAGAGTACAATGGGTGAGTGGGGGAGGGGATGAAGGTGATAGGTCAAGGAGGAGAGGGTGGAATGGATAGGTGGAAAAGAAAATAGGCAGGTAGGACAAGTCCGGAGAAGTCAAGGGGACAGTTACTGAGCTGGAAGTTTAGAACTAGGGTGAGGTGGGGGAAGGGGAAATGAGGAAACTGTTGAAGTCCACATTGATGCCCTGGGGTTGAAGTGTTCCGAGGCGGAAGATGAGGCATTCTTCCTCCAGGCGTCTGGTGGTGAGGGAGCGGCGGTGAAGGAGGCCCAGGACCTCCATGTCCCCGGCAGAGTGGGAGGGGGAGTTGAAATGTTGGGCCACGGGGCGGTGTGGTTGATTGGTGCGGGTGTCCCGGAGATGTTCCCTAAAGCGCTCTGCTAGGAGGCGCCCAGTCTCCCCAATGTAGAGGAGACTGCATCGAGACAACGGATACAATAAATGATACTAGTGGATGTGCAAGTAAAACTTTGATGGATGTGAAAGGCTCCTTTAGGGCCTTGGATAGAGGTGAGGGAGGAGGTGTGGGCGCAGGTTTTACAGTTCCTGCGGTGGCAGGGAAAGTGCCAGGATTGGAGGGTGGGTTGTTTGGGGGCGTGGACCTGACCAGGTAGTCACGGAGGGAACGGTCTTTGGGGAAGGCAGAAAGGGGTGGGGAGGGAAATATATCCCTGGTAGTGGGGTCTGTTTGAAGGTGGCGGAAATGTCGGTGGATGATTTGGTTTATGCGAAGGTTGATAGGGTGGAAGGTGAGCACCAGGGGCGTTCTGTCCTTGTTACGGTTGGAGGGGTGGGGTCTGAGGGCGGAGGTGCGGGATGTAGACGAGATGCATTGGAGGGCATCTTTAACCACGTGGGAAGGGAAATTGCGGTCTTTAAAGAAGGAGGCCATCTGGTGTGTTCTGTGGTGGAACTGGTCCTCCTGGGAGCAGATCCGGCGGAGGCGGAGGAATTGGGAATACGGGATGGCATTTTTGCAAGAGGTAGGGTGGGAAGAGGTGTAATCCAGGTAGCTGTGGGAGTCGGTGGGTTTGTAAAAAATGTCAGTGTCAAGTCGGTTGTCATTAATGGAGATGGAGAGGTCCAGGAAGGGGAGGGAGGTGTCAGAGATGGTCCAGGTAAATTTAAGGTCAGGGTGGAATGTGTTGGTGAAGTTAATGTATTGGACCAACCAGGAAAGGTTTCTAGAGCAATATGTCAATAGTCCGAAGAGGGAAGGGGCCTTATTGTACCTGGTGTTGGGGAATGAGCCAGTCCAGGTGGTAGAAGTTGCAGTGGTGGATTTCTTTGGGAATAGTGACCACAATTCTGTAAGTTTTAGAATACTCATAAACAAAGATAAGAGTGGTCCTAAGGGAAGAGTACTAAACTGGGTCAAGAGCAATTATATCAAAATTAGGCAGGAGCTGGGAAATGTGGATTGGGGGCAACAATTTGAAGGGAAGTCCACATTTGATATGTGGGAGGCTGTGAAAGATAGATTGAAGATAGTGCAAGATAGGCATATCCCTTTGAAAACAAAAGATGGGAAAGGCAAGATTTGTGAACCATGGATGACAGGAAAAATCATGCGAAGCAGAAAAGGGAAGCGTACATAAGGTCCAGGCAGCTAAGAATAGAACAGGCCTTGGAGGAATACCGGGTGAGTAGGAACAATCTTAACGAGGAATCAAGTGGGCTAAAAGGAGTCATGAAATAACTTCAGTGAGCAGAATTAAGGAGAATCCCAAGGCCTTTTATTCTCATATAAGAGGTAAGAGGGTAACAAGAGAAAGGGTTGGTCCACGAAAGGATAAAGAAGGAAGGTTGTGCATCA
Organism: Chiloscyllium punctatum; assembly: GCF_047496795.1. Classification (NCBI taxonomy): domain Eukaryota; kingdom Metazoa; phylum Chordata; class Chondrichthyes; order Orectolobiformes; family Hemiscylliidae; genus Chiloscyllium; species Chiloscyllium punctatum. The sequence goes on along the minus strand of NC_092747.1, from coordinate 12,687,187 downwards.
AACCTGAGAAAATGGGTGAGATTCTCAACACTTACTTTGTATCAGTGTTCATTGAGGAGAGGAACATGATGAATGTTGAGATTAGAGATAGAAGTTTACTTACTCTGGATCACGTTAACCTAAGGAGAGAAGATTTGTTGAGTATGCTAAAGGATATTAAGGTGGACAAATCCCCAGGACTGGATGCGATTTATCCAAGGTTGCAGAGGGAGGTGAGAGAGGAAATAGCTGGGGCCCTGACAGATATCTTTGTAGCATCCTTAAATACAGGTGAGGTGCTGGAGGACTGGATAGTTGCTAATGTTGTCCCCCTGTTCGAGAAGGATAGTAGGGATATTCCAGGTAACCACAGACCAGTGAGCTTGATGTCAATGGTAGGAAAGTTGCTTGAGAAGGTACTAAGAGTTAAAATCTATTTATATTTGGAAGAGAATAGGCTTTCAGTGAGAGGCAACATGGTTTGTGCAGGGGAGTTCCTTAACAACTTACTAGAGTTCTTTGAGGAATTTACCAAGTTGATAGATGAAGGAAGGACAGGAAATGTCATATACATGGACTTTAGTAAGGCATTTAATAAGGTTCCCCATGGTAAACTAATGGGGAAAGTGAAGGTACATGGTGTGCAGGGTATTCAAGCTAGGTGAATAAAGAACTGGTTGAACAACAAAAGACAGAAAGTAGTAGTTGAAGGGAGTCTTGAAATGGAGAAAGGTGACCAGTGGTGTTCCACAGGGATCAATGCTGGGGCCACTGTTATTTATGATATACATAAACGACCTGGACGTGGGAATTGTTGGTCTGATCAGTAAGTTTGCAAATGACACGAAGATTAGTGGAGTAGCAGAAAGCATAGGAGACTGTCAAAGAATACAGGAGAATATAGATAGACTGGAGAGTTGGGCGGAGCAGTGGCAGATGGGGTTCAATCCGGGCAAATGTGAGGTAATGCATTTTGGAAGGTTTAACTCTAGAGCAAATTATACTGTAAATGGAAAAAGGAGAGAACTTGGGAAAAGTTGATGAGCAGAGACACCTGGGAGTACAGGTCCATTGTAACCTGAAGGTTGCTGCACAGGTGGATAGTGTGGTTAAGAAGGCATATAGTATACTTGCCTTCATCGAACGGGGTATTGAGTATAAGAGTTGGCGGGTCATGTTAAAATTGTACAAGACTTTGGTTCGGCTCCATTTAGAATACTGCGTACAGTTCTGGTCGCCACATTACCAAAAGGATGTGGATGCTTTAGAGAGGGTACATGAAAGGTTTATGAGGATGTTGCCTGGTATGGAAGGTGCTAGCTATGAAGAGGGATTGAGTAGGTTTGGATTGTTTTCATTAGAAAGAAAGGACTTTGAGGGGGGAACCTGATTGAGAGCTGCAAAATCATGAAGGGTATAGGTAGGTGGATAGAGATAAGTTTTTTCCCAGGGTGGAGGATTCAATAACAAGAGGTCAGGTGTTCAAGGTGAGAGGAGAAATGTTTAAGGGGGATACAAGTGGAATGTATGTTACACAGAGGGTGGTGGGTGTCTGGAACGCATTGCCAGCGGAGGTAGTAGAGGTAGGCACGGTAGATTCATTTAAGGAGCGTTTGGACAGATGAATGAGGAGGTGGGGAGCAGAGGAATACAGATCCTTAGAAATTGGGTGATAAGATTAAACAGTGGATTTGGATCAGCACAGGCTTGGAGGGCTGAAGGGCCTGTTCCTGGGCTGTAAATTTTCTTTGTTCTTTGTTCTAGATGTCCGTGTTGAGTCGGTCACCGGAGGTGGAGGCATTCACAATCTTATAAACGTCTATCAGGTCGTTCCTGCGTCCCAGTGAAAACAAACCCAGTCTATCTAACCTTTCTTCACAGGGTAACATTCTGGTAAACCTTTTCTGTTCCCTTTCCAAAGCATCCACATGTTTCTGGTAGTGTGCTGACCTGAACTGTCTGCAATTGCTCCACAACTGATGACTGTCAACTTGTGGACTTACCTGCTTCTTTACACACTCATTGAAACTGACATCAGTGCCTAATATGGATCCCTGTTGAAGGTTGTCAGGTATTCCCTCCTGTGGAGCACCTTGTGTGTATATCACAAGAGTAAGGGTGCTTTGTAAAGCTAAGTTCTTGTGCATAAAGAAGTTTCCCACATCTTCTAAATACTCCCTTTGCAAGATTCAAGGTGGATCCCCAATGGGGAGGTGACGGGTTAGTCATATTATCACTAAGCTATTAATCCAGAGACCCCTGGTAATGTCCTACGGAGAGAGGTTCAAATCTTATTATAGTAGATGGTGAAATCTGAGCTCAATAAAAATCTGGAATTAAGAGCCTAACGATGACCATGAATCCATTGTTGATTGTTGGGGAAAAATCCATCTAGTTCACTAATGTCCTTTAGGGAAGGAAACTGCCATCCTTACTTGGTCTGGCCTACATGTGACTCCAAACCCACATCAATAGGGTTGACTCTAAATCTGCCCTGCGGACAACTAGAGATGGACAATAAATGCTGGCCTAGCCAGTGACACCCGCATCCTGTATATGATTTTTAAAAAACGTGTCCACTTGAACCAATGTATCTGAAACCTATACCCTGTTCACAATTTTAAATGAATGATTAATGCCCAGTCTGCCAAATGTTTAGTTGAATTCTTTCAACTATATTAACTGCAAAATTGTGTTTATTCTGGAACAAATACTTCCAAAGGTCATTTGCAGAGGTGACAATTGGATTGATTCAACGGTTGAATATTATTCGGGATAATTAAAGAAAAACATTGGCTTGTTAAACATTTCCCACAGGAAATTTGTTAGCATCTGATTTCGGCCAGCTAGCAAGCAGACACTGTTGTTTCTGCTTAGTGACAAAACATATTCATCTTCTGAGCTTTTAACCTGAATTGGGATAATTTTCAGTTCCTCTACTTTTTCGAACAAAGAACTATACACCACAAGGACAGGCCTTTCAGCCCACAGTGTTGTGACGACTATGGCGCCAAGTTAAACTAGTCCCTTCTGCCTGCCCTTGATCTACTTCCCTCCATTCCTTGCTTACTCATGTGCTTATCGAAAAGCCTCTGAAATGCCCCTATCATATCCGCCTCCTTCACCATCGCTGGCAGCATGTTCCAAGCATCCACCACTCTTTATGTAAGAACTTGCCCCTCTCATCACCTTCGAACTTTCCCCTCTCACCTTAAATGCATGTCCCCAGTGATTAGTTTCAAGAATAGCTAAAGCCAAGTGACAGCCTTGAAAGCCCTCAATAAATCAGAGACAAGGAAGGCTAATGACACATTGAATTTCATTGCAATACATCAATGTATTGATCCTCGAGGCACGTATTAATAAAGTAGAATATTCATCCCAAATTTTGCCACAAACATTGATGTTTAAAAATGCTGTGTGTGGCTATAAAAGGTCTTACATTGATGTGGCTTGTCACATCTTTCAGGAACATCCATAGCACCTTATAAAATGAATTTGTTTGACATTCAGGAACTGTTAAGAGATTCAGGCACAGCAGCAATGAGATTAGTGGACAGTTAATCCGATCTCGATGGTGTTATTTTAAGGGATTATTGTTGGCTGGGACACCAGGTGAACTCTCTTTGACTACAATGGAATCCCTGGCATTTTATCCAATCAGTACACTTGGCGCCTGTGGAGAAGAGTGGGATGGGAGGTAAAGGTTTAGTGGGGGACTTGCAGAATCTAAAGGGAGCTGATTTTCAATATTCTACTTAAGTTCACAAGTGATATTGTGACAAAACCACCAGATTTGCTTTCAGTTGAGGCTAGAGAAGATGACAGACAGATACCAAACCAGAAGACCAAGTGGCAAAATTGTATTTCCCCCAGAGTGGCACAATGACACTCCACCCTAAAGTTTGTAGGCTGCTGGAAATGGGGGTGACAGCTTTTGCTGACTTCCTCTGACTCCCAACCAAAGCAATGTCTGGTTTTTAAGACTCTCAACCTCCAACATGCCACCCACCCCTATCTCAGAACATAAGAACTAGGAATAGGCCATTCAGCCCCTCAAGCCTGCTCTGCCATAAAATACAATCATGGCTGATCTCATCTCAGCCTCAACTCCACTCTCCTGCCTGATCTGCATAACCCTTCAACCCGTTACTGATTAAACATCTATCTGTCTCCCCTTTAAATTTACTCAATGTCCCAGCATCCACCATAGTCTGGAAGCATGGATTCTGCAGATTCAAGAAAAATGATTTCTCCTCATCTCTACCTTAAATGTGCTACCCCTTAACCTGACCTCATACCTAAATTAACTTTCCTCTGATTCTTCTCACCTCCAGAGACTATAGGCCTAAACTGCCCAGTCTCTGTTCATAAAACAAAGCCCTCATCCCTGAGATCAATCTAGTGAACCTCATCTGAACTGCTTTCAATATAACTACATTCCTTCTCAATTAAGGCAACCAGAATTGTATAGGCAAAAACAATGACTGCAGATGCTGGAAACCAGATTCTGGATTAGTGGTGCTGGATTTCGAAGCTCCTTGGATGCTGCCTGAACTGCTGTGCTCTTCCAGCACCACTAATCCAGAATCTGGTTTCCAGCATCTGCAGTCATTGTTTTTACCTTGTTGATTTTAACCCTACTGCGAATCCTCTTGCAAGGATGCCTGCCTTGAAGAAGTTTTCCTCCTCTCTCTGCAAGAATCTCAGGGAGTCCCTCTCCCACTGCAACTCCCAGGTCATTTCCTCTGCTCTGAAGCTCTTCAACCATGTTGTGAAACAAACTCGCTACCACAGCCACATTCGCTTCCTCAGTGCCTGCCTCCGTAACCAACTCATCCCACACGGACTCCGGACCACCTTTAAACCAGCAGAGTTCGGACCCGAACAGGACAAACAGTACAGACTACAGATTCAAAAACACCAGCAACAGTTCTCCTTCAAGATCCTCCGCTCTACAGCAATGCGCCGGCACCTAACCTCTCTACAGTCAGCCCTTCCTCAGCTGAGGGCCACACTCTCTCAGAATTGCAAATGACCCCTTCCTGAGGAAGGGCTTTTGCCCAAAATGTCGATTTTGAAGCTACTTGGATGCTGCCTGAACTGCTGTGCTCTTCCAGCACCACTAATCCAGAACCAGAATTGTATGTAATATTCCTTTACTCTCCTCTAGCCTTATCAACATCTAAGACTTCTAATTCTGTTCATCACTGATTTTTCTTGCTCCAGCCCTGGTGCCCTCTGTGTCTTCAGCTGTGATAACCCAGCTCTCTGGAATTCCTTCCCTGAGCTCCCATCACCTCTCGACTTCCCAATATGCCTTTAAAGTGGCCTCTAAAGCATCCCTTAGTGGTCAACCATCCAGATATTTAGGGCAGTGCCCAATTTTGTTCAATACTGCCCCTCTGAAACATCTGGGAACCTGAAGTGCCATATAATTGGATTGAAGATTATTGGACCAGCCTCAAGCTCATTGAATGGTGGAATGGATTCAGTGGGCTGATTGGCCTATGTCAGCCTGATCAGGTGTACCCGAGAACTCTGTGGGAAGCTAGAGAAGTGATTACTGGGCCTTCTGCTGAGATATTTGTACCATCGATAGTCACAGGTGAGGTGCCGGAAGACTGGAGGTTGGCAAACGTGGTGCCACTGTTTAAGATCTGACAAATGTTTGCTGAATATCTTGTGTGATGAATGAATGCTCGGGCATGGTGGGAGACAACAAATTTTCAGAAGAATACTTTAAGAAGTTGCCACAAAAGCTCTGGAAAAAACAAAACTCCTTAGATTCATTACCCATGTACATTTTGTGTGGGTTCGGTATTACATTTGCAAGCTACAATCCTAATACTCAAAAACCCTTTGGAGATTGATGCAAGCAGAGTTCAATATAAGACATAAATAAGTGAATGTACGAGTCTTTTTTTAAATGTACTTAAAAAGTAACATTTGAGAGACTGGGATTATTTGTGTTTCTACAGTACCTTGGTGTACTTACATGCGCAAGGTCCTCAACTGGAAGTGAACAAGCTCACCACAGTTTCAATCAGGTGCAGATAATGACAGATTGGTAATATGACTGGACTAGTAATCCAGAGGGAAAACTAATGTCTGAGAACATAAGTTCAAATCCCACCATCTCAACTGGTAAAGTTTGAAACCAACTAATACCGTTAGAATTCAGAAGTTATTCCCATGAAGCCATTATTGTTACAACCTATTTGATTTACTAAGGTCCAAGACAGTCACCATCTTGACTTAGAATGTACCCACATGGTAGCCCACAAACCCACCAACACACTAAAATAGCAGCTAATGAACTCGAAGGACCCCATATCGACAATAAGCAAGCTAATGTAATTTACAAAATACCTTACAAGAACTGTAACAAATATTACATTGGACAAACAGGCAGCAAACTAGCCACCAGGATACATGAACATTAACTAGCCACAAAAAAATATGACCCTCTCTCACTGGTATCCTTACATATAGATAAGGAAGGACACCACTTCGACTGGGACAACACATCCATCCTAAAACAACCCAAATAGAGACACGCATGAGAATTCCTAGAAGCATGGCATTCCAACAGGAACTCTACCAACAAACACATTGACTTGGATCCCATTTACCACCCCCTGAGAAAAAGAACAGGAAATGACATCACCATAGGAAATGATGTCACCACAGAAAATGACATTCCCACCCAAGGAAACTCAAACATATAAATAGAAAGCAGGAAACACCACCATTGCTTCACCTGAGGCTCACTGAAGAGGTTACCTAGAATGGTGACGAAACATCTGAAAATGAACCTCCCAGCTCAGCGAGTAAACCTACATCCAGAACCTCAACCGGAGCTACAAATCTTCTCAAAACTCACTAATATCCACCTCTCCTTCACGAAAGGGACAAAACTCTGCCACCTTACACAATTTGACCGATGTGGGAGTGCAGACTCACAGCAATGACCATTAACAACCCTCAGGACTGACCTTGAAAGTGGGTCAGTTGTACCAAACCAACTGCTAGAGCATCTGATAAAATGAATGGAACCAAACAGATCATTTGACGTCAACATAGGCACCATAAACGACAATTTTACACATGCCCTGCAATTCCTACAAATTTCTCCTCACTGTAGAGAAATAGATGATGACATCTTGCAAAATGTCCAGATTACAGTGGAGGAAGTGCTGGATGTCTTGAAATGGTTAAAGGTGGATAAATCCCCAGGACCTGATCAGGTGTACCCGAGAACTCTGTGGGAAGCTAGAGAAGTGATTACTGGGCCTCCTGCTGAGATATTTGTACCATCGATAGTCACAGGTGAGGTGCCGGAAGACTGGAGGTTGGCAAACGTGGTGCCACTGTTTAAGAAAGGTGGTAAGGACAAGCCAGGGAACTATAGACCAGTGAGCCTGACCTTGGTGGTGGGCAAGTTGTTGGAGGGAATCCTGAGGGACAGGATGTACATGTATTTGGAAAGGCAAGGACTGATTAGGGATAGTCAACATGGCTTTATCTGTGGGAAATCATGTCTCACAAACTTGATTGAGTTTTTTGAAGAAGGAACAAAGAGGATTGATGAGGGCAGAGCAGTAGATGTGATCTATATGGACTTCAGTAAGGCATTTGACAAGGTTCCCCATGGGAGACTGGTTAGCAAGGTTAGATCTCATGGAATACAGGGAGAACTGGCCATTTGGATAAAGAACTGGCTGAAAGGTAGAAGACAGAGGGTGGTGGTGGAGGGTAGTTTTTCAGGCTGGAGGCCTGTGACCAGTGGAGTGCCACAAGGATCGGTGCTGGGCCCTATACTTTTTGTCATCTACATAAATGATTTGGATGCAAGCATAAAAGGTACAGTTAGTAAGTTTGCAGATGACACCAAAATTGGAGGTGTAGTGGACAGCGAAAAGGGTTACCTCAGATGACAACAGGATCTTGACCAGATGGGCCAATGGGCTGAGAAGTGGCAGATGGAGTTTAATTCAGATAAATGTGAGGTGCTGCATTTTGGGAAAGCAAATCTTAGCAGGACTTATACACTTAACGGTAAGGTCCTAAGGAGTGTTGCTGAACAAAGAGACCTTGGTGTGCAGGTTCATAGCTCCTTGAAAGAGGAGTCACAGGTAGATAGGATAGTGAAGAAGGTGTTTGGTATGCTTTCCTTTATTGGTCAGAGTATTGAGTACAGGAGTTGGGAGGTCATGTTGCGGCTGTACAAGACATTGGTTAGGCCACTGTTGGAATATTGCGTGCAATTCTGGTCTCCTTCCTATTGGAAAGATGTTGTGAAACTTGAAAGGGTTCAGAAAATATTTACAACGTTGTTGCCAGGGTTGGAGGATCTGAGCTACAGGGAGAGGCTGAATAGGCTGGGGTTGTTTTCCCTGGAGCGTCGGAGGCTGAGGGGTGACCTTATAGAGGTTTATAAAATTATGGGGGGCATGAATAGGATAAATAGACAAAGTATTTTCCCTGGGGTCAGGGAGTCCAGAACTAGAGGGCATAGATTTAGGGTTAGAGGGGAAAGATATAAAAGAGACCTAAGGGGCAACGATTTTACACAGGGGGTGATACATGTATGGAATGAGCTGCCAGAGGATGTGGTGGAGGCTTGTACAATTGCAACATTTAAGAGGCATTTGGATGGGTATATGAATAGGAAGGGTTTGGAGGGATATTGGTCAGGTGCTGGCAGGTGGGACTAGATTGGGTTGGGCGATCTGGTCGGCATGGATGGGTTGGACTGAAGGGTCTGTTTCCATGCTGTACATCTCGATGTCTCTATGACTCTATGTGGGAACTTGCGCCAAAGTTGGGAAAGCAGTCTCAAAAACTAGTCAAGTAACAGCTTGACAAAGTAATTCCCAAGGGAAGCATGCCTTACAATGTCCCAGACACCACCATCCCAGTCCCACCAATAAGGCAGACCCACAAGAGATGGCAACAAAGCAGAGTACACTCAGCAGGGAGTTGTCCTGGGCCACATAAACATCATGGTATCCCATCAAACATGGGCACGGAGCCCTCCCGCTGTTTACCACTATCAACATCCTGGATATTACTGTTGACCAGAAACTCAACTGGGCTCACCACAAAAACACTATAGCTGTGGGCAACATGGTGGCCCAGTGGTCAGCACTGCTGCCTCATTTTGGCAGGGACTTGGGTTTGATTCCAGCCTTGGGTGACTGGGTGTCTGGAGTTTGCATGACTGACCTGCCAGAAACTCTCAAGTTTGACAAGTGAATACATAAATTACATTCTGCCACTTTGTGAGGTCACTGCCATCACAGATGCCAGCCTTTAACCGATTTGATTCCGCAGTATTATCAAGAAGTGATGGAAAACATTGGATACTGCAATATCAGTCAGCCCTGACAACATTTCAGCAAGAGGATGTGGGTAGACCAGAATTTATTGCCCATTTCTTGTTGCCCTTGAGAAGGTGGTGATGAGCTTGAATTTCCACATGACACGTGTTGCAGGTTAATCAACCATGCCACTATGGAGGGAGTCCTTAGGAGTTTGACCCCGTGACAGTGAAGGAGAGGTGGATATATTTCCAAGTCAAGATGGTGACTGTCTTGGAAGGGAACTTGCAGGGGGTGGTGCTCCCAAGTTTCTTCTGCACTTGTCCTTCTGGATGGAAGTGGTTGTGTGTTTCAAATAGAACTGAAAGCTGCACTCTGGAGCTAATAGGGCCCCTGGCCAAGCCGTTCCAATACAGTTACAAGGAGAAAGTGAGGACTGCAGATGCTGGAGATCAGAGCTGAAAAATGTATTGCTGGAAAAGCGCAGCAGGTCAGGCAGCATCCAAGGAGCAGGAGAATCGATGTTTCGGTCCTTCTTCAGGAATGCAGATGTAAGGTGAGACAGAGCATTCCTGAAGAAGGGCTTATGCCCGAAACGTCGATTCTCCTGCTCCTTGGATGCTGCCTGACCTGCTGCGCTTTTCCAGCATCACATTTTTCAATACAATTACAACACTAGTATCAATCCTATTGTATGGAAGATCAGGCTGCAATATCCTAAACACACAAAGCAAACAGTCTGGTCGAATACTGCCCCATCAGTACACTCTCAATTATCAGCAAAGTGATGGAAGGCATTGCCATTTATATAAGCAAACTCCTGCTCAATCTTTTCATTTTCTGTTTGTCCAGGCCCACTCATCGAAGCTTTGGTCCACATGGACGAAAGAGATTACTACAGAAGTAAGGTGAGACAGACTGCCCTGAACATCAAGGCAGCATTTGTATGAGTGTGGCTTCGAGGAGCCGAAGCAAAGCTGGAGTCGGTGGGAAACAGGAAAAAAAACCTTCCACTTGTTTAGTCATACCTAGCAAAACAGAAGACGATGGTAGTTGTTGGAGGCCAGGAAATTCTGAAGAAGACTCACAATAGATGTGAAATTTTAACACTGTTTCTCATCTGCAGATATTGCTGGTCATGCTTAGATTCTCCAGCACTGTTTTAATTTCAGATCTCCAACACTCTACAATACTTTGCTTTTATTTCCCCTTTATTCACTGCCCACTGGTGGCATGTGGCACAAGCCACATTTAATATCAGCTCCCCAATTCCAAGCTTGAGCCAACTCAGTTTGTTAAGACCACAGGGAGAGGCATTGGCCCAGTTGTGTTATTGCTGGACTGTTAATCTAGAGATGAAAATGTGTTGCTGGAAAAGCACAGCAGGTCAGGCAGCATCCAAGGAGCAGGAGAATCGACGTTTCGGGCATCAGCCCATCTTCAGGAATGAGGAATGTGTGCCAAGCAGGCTAAGGTAAAAGGTAGGGAGGAGGGGCTTGGGGGAGGGGCGTTGGGAATGCGATAAGTGGAGGGAGGTCAAGGTGAGGGTGATAGGCCGGAGTGGGGTGGGGGCGGAGAGGTCAGGAAGAAGATTGCAGGTTAGGAAGGCGGTGCTGAGTTCAAGGGATTTGATTGAGACAAGGTGGGGGAAGGGGAAATGAGGAAACTGGAGAAATCTGAGTTCATCCCTTGTGGTTGGAGGGTTCCTAGGCGGAAGATGAGGCGCTCTTCCTCCAACCGTCGTGTTGCCATGGTCTGGCGATGGAGGAGTCCAAGGATCTGCATGTCCTTGGTGGAGTGGGAGGGGGAGTTGAAGTGTTGAGCCACGGGGTGGTTGGGTTGGTTGGTCCGGGTGTCCCAGAGGTGTTCTCTGAAACGTTCCGCAAGTAGGCGGCCTGTCTCCCCAATGTAGAGGAGGCCACATAGGGTGCAGCGGATGCAATAAATGATGTGTGTGGAGGTGCAGGTGAATTTGTGGCGGATATGGAAGTGTCCCTTGGGACCTTGGAGGGAAGTAAGGGGGGAGGTGTGGGCGCAAGTTTTGCATTTCTTGCGGTTGCAGGGGTTGTATTCTTTAGAAAAGAAATCTGCTGTCCTTACCTGGTCTGACCTACATGGGATTCTAGACCCACAGTGATGTGTTTGACTCTTACCTGCCCTTTGGATGCACCATGAATGACATCACAGCCAGTGGCACCCACATCCTGTGAATGAATTAATGTGCCTGGGTTAATCATATGTTGTGACTGTTGTTCCCCAATTATCCTTATCTATAAATACTCTGGTTCATGACATATATATATATATAATGCCTCTTTCTGATCACATGGTTTCTCCTAAGTGGCTTCACTGGAAAACTAATGTGTTTCCAAAAAGAAAATGATGATTAAAATGTAAATAACCTTCTATTTTCCAGTGACCTTGCTCTGCGCTCTCACACTCCAAGTGAATCCATCATTGCCAATTCGCTGTCTAAAGAGAAGCTTTGAGCAAATTGGGCAATATCCTGCTTAAAATATGATCTGTAGAAGGGTAAAAACAGTGAACAAGTCTTCACTGAAAAACGTCCAAATAAAGAGAGATCTATTTAACCTGACAAATGTCTTTAAAGGCAGAAATAATTAATGTGCTAATGCAAGAGAAGGGACAGCTGAGTGGCAGATACAGATAGTCCTGCTGGAACAGGAGCCTGGTATTCTGTATGCAGATTTATGTAAATGAGGAACAGATGAGTACACGTTTATATTGGTTAGTATAAACAAAGCATGCGAAAGATTCCCTCCTGTCCAACCAGCTGTCAGTCATTTGCCTTTTACGTTTAAAATAATGGGCAGAGATAATTCTCAAGAAAAAAAACAAACGTGATGGTGGTGCTTTGAATTAACACAGGGAAAAAGACTTAAATCCAAAACAGATAGTCTGATTAGTCACCAGAAGTCAGCGAGCAGGGATATGCAGCAAGGGGATTGGTTAACCTGAAGCATATTTTGTCCAGTGATAAACTCTGAAAGAGAGGCAGCGGTTTTTATCGAGATTTGTCCCCAGCAGCTCAGTGATGAAGGTCTGTTCCCCTGGACAAAGTTAAAAATCACACAACACCAGGTTATAGTCCAATGGGTTTATTTGGAAGTACAAGTGTTTGGAACACTGCTCCTTCATCAGGTAAAGAGAAGCATCGAACAAATTGGGTAATATGCTGCTTAAAATACGATCTGTAGAAGGGTAAAAGCAGTCAACAAGTCTTTGCTGAAAAGTGTTCAAATAAAGCAAGAGCTATTTAACCTGACAACTGTAGCTAGCTGCCCACCTGATGAAGGAGCAGTGCTCCGAAAGCTAGTTCTTCCAAATATAACCTGATGCTGTGTGATTTTTAACTTTGTCCACTCCAGTCCAACACCGGCTCCTCCATATCGTGTTCCCCTGGATGCACACCAAGACAAACATCGACTGCACCCGGAGAATCATTGGACACAGTGAAAGACGCTCTTTGGTCAGAAACTGGCAGTTCCTTCAGAGCAAGGAGTTCTGACCTTGACCGGGTGTTGCAGACTGGCATGTTTCAAGGTCCAGGACAACGTGTAGAGGGATGCTCCAACATTTGGGGCAGCTGCTGTCAAGAAGCACTGGTGAAAAACTGCTGCCTGAGGTCCATCTGCTGACATTATAAGGGGATCTGTTCAGTTATCAGACCTTCCCAATGCCTCAAATGCATGTAAGTGCAATCTTTTATGTGTAAGCGATGTCTTTGGTATGCTGGATAGAGTGAAACACCAATATTTTTATTTCCTTGATCTGCTACTCTACGGAACTGAACTACGTTGGTGATTATGTATATGAATAAATATAGTTTTTAATGAGTGAAGTATAATTTTGAATTAAAAAAACTCACTTTGATACTTCAACACTCTACAAGCACTGACTAAGCAAAGCAATGTTCAGTTAATTACCATGAGCATATGATTGCACAGCATGATCTGGGGAAATTTTTTGCCAGTGATTGGCCTGAAAGTGCATCAAATAGAATTATGCTTTGGTTGCTCACAATCAGCTGCACTCACAAAATCTAAACAAAATGGCTAATGGGCAGCAATAGCTGAGAGTGCTTATAGAACATAGAACATAGATCATAGAACAATACAGCACAGAACAGGCTCTTTGGCCCACGATGTTGTGCCGAACATTTGTCCTAGCTTAAGCACCCATCCATGTACCTATCCAATTGCCGCTTAAAGGTCGCCAATGATTCGGACTCTGCCACTCCCACAGGCAGCGCATTCCATGCCCCCACCACTCTCTGGGTAAAGAACCTACCCCTGATATCCCCCCTATACCTTCCACCCTTCACCTTAAATTTATGTCCCCTTGTAACACTCCGTTGTACCCGGGGAAAAAGTTTCTGACTGTCTACTCTATCTATTCCTCTGATCATCTTATAAACCTCTATCAATTAACCCTTCATCCTTCGCCATTCCAATGAGAAAAGGCCTAGCACTCTCAACCTATCCTCGTACGACCTATTCTCCAATCCAGGGAACATCCTGGTAAATCTTCTCTGCACCCTCTCCAAAGCTTCCACATCTTTCCTAAAGTGAGGCGACCAGAACTGCACACAGTACTCCAAATGTGGCCTTACCAAGGTCCTGTACAGCTGCAACATAACTTCACAACTCTTGAATTCAATCCCTCTGCTAATGAACGCTAATACACCATAGGCCTTCTTACAAGCTCTAGCCACCTGAGTGGTAACTTTCAAAGATCTATGAACATAGACGCCAAGGTCCCTCTGCTCCTCCACCTTGCTAAGAACCTTACCGTTAACCCTGTATTCCGCATGCTTATTTGCTCTTCCAAAATGGACAACCTTACACTTGACAGGGTTGAACTCCATCTGCCACTCCTCAGCCCAGCTCTGCATCATATCTAAGTCCCTTTGCAACCGACAACAGCCCTGTTGCACTAACAATAGTTGCACTAAAAACTAATCTAAGATAATTAGACAAGTGCTATTTCTCCCTCTACAGATGCTACTGGACTGATTCAGTTTCTCCAACATTCTCTGAATTTATTTCAGATTCCAAAACCTACAATATTTTTGGCTTGAGTGTTTAACCCACTGCCACTTCTCTTCCAGCTACGTGCACCTTGAAGGAGATCTGCTCTTCTCTCTGATTCAAATTCCATGTCAATCTTTTGTCTTCCTCACTTTGAATGCTTTCTCTCTTCCTCCAGTGTTTAGTGAAATGTTTGCCTGAACCTAATTTCACTACCACATCATCTCCTTCGTCAGTGACTGCTTCCAGGCAGTTCTGAAGAAGAGTTAGACTGGCCTCAAAACATTAACTCTGTTTCCTCTCCACTGATGCTGCCAGACCTGCTGAGTTTCTCCAGCATTTCTGTATTTGTTTTAGCTTTTATTGCATTCACAAAAAGCAACTCATTTTTTTACCGAAAAAAGGAACATGTTCAAAACCTGCTCCTTTTTCAATTACGTGGGCAGCCTATAGTTCCCCGTGGCAATGCTTCATCCAACTAGAGTCAATTTATCATCCCTTTTTTTCATTTATTCATTTGTGGGATGTGGGCATCGCTGACTGGGCCAGCATCTTTTTGCCCATCCCTAGTTGCCATTGAGAAGTTGATGGTGAGCTGCCTACTTGAACCACAGCAGTGTATATTCTGTGGGTTGACCCACAATGCCCTTAGGGAGGGAATTCCAGGATTTTGACCCGGTAACAGTGAAGGAACGGAGATGTATTTCCAAGTCAGGATGGTGCGTAGCTTGGAAGGGCACCTGCAGGTGGCAGTGTTCTCATGTATCTGCTGCCCTTGTCCTTCTAGATGGAAGTGGTCACAGGTTTGGAAGGTGCAGTCTGAGGATCTTTGATGAAGCTCTGCAGTGCATTTCGTAGATAGTACACACTGCTGCTAGAAAGCGGTAGTGGAGGAGGGAGTCGGTGCCTATTATGTACAGCCAATCATGTGGTCTGCTGTGTCGTGGATAGTGTCAAGCTTCTTGAGTGTTGTTGGAGCTCCCCCCCTTCCAGACAAGTCGGGAGTATTGCATCACACTCCTAACTTTGCCTTGTAGATAGTGATTAGGCTTTGAGGAGTCAAGAGGTCGGTAACTTGCCGCAGTATTCCCAGTCTCTGATTCTGCTCTTGTGGCCACATGGCAAGTCCAGTTTAGTTTCTGGTCAATGATAGCACCACAGGATGTTGATAGTGGGAGATTCAGTGATGGTATCACCATTGTGTGTTAAGGAGCAGTGGTTAGATGAAGTATTGCTACTTAGTTTTCTTACATTTGATCTGATGAGGTTAGGATGAAAAGCTTCAGCAAAATGCCTCTACCTTGACTATAAGGTAGCCTGAAAAAATCTAGCAAGGAATACAGGAGAAATATCTTTCTCAAGAGTGGGATCAGAATGTCAATTGAGAGTTTCAAGATTTACACTTTTTTGGTGAACTAAGCATATTGAGAAGTATGGAAAGATTTAAAATCTTCTGATGTAAATGGCAGAGTAGGATCAAGTGGCTGATCTGCATCCTCATATCCCCATATCCTTACTCTGAGTTAACTCGATTAGTGTTGCTGGGCATGGGGACTCCAATGAGGCTTTTGAATGTGAAAATATTAAGAAATATTATGGAGTTCAATGTGAGTAAGTGTGAGGTGATTCACTTTGGTATGAGTAACAAAAAGATGGGGTACTGGGCTAATGGTCGGATACTTGGTAGTGTTGATGAGCAGAGGGATCTTGGTGTCCATGTACACAGATCTCTGAAAGTTGCCACCCAGGTAAATAGTGCGGTGAAGAAGGCATATGGCAGACAGGCTTTTATTGGTAGAGGAATTGAGTTCCGGAATCCTGAGGTCATGTTGCAGTTGTATAAGACTCTGGTGCGGCCGCATCTGGAGTATTGTGTGCAGTTTTCGTTGCCATACTATAGGAAGGATGTGGAGGCACTGGAAAGGGTGCAGAAAAGGTTTGCCAGGATGTTGCCTGGTATGGTAGGAAGATCGTATGAGGAAAGGCTGAGGCACTTGGGGCTGTTTTCATTGGAGAAAAGAAGGTTTAGGGGAGATAGTGGGCTAGTGTAGGTTAGGTGGGCTTGGATCGGCGCAATATCGAGGGCCAAAGGGCCTGTACTGCGCTGGATTGTTCTATGTTCTATGTTCTATGTTCTATAAGACGGTTCAGAGTGCAACAAGGTGCATTGAGTATAGGAGTTGGGGGGTCATATTGCTGCTGTACAGGACATTGCTTGGGCCACTTTTAGATTACTGCATTCATTTCTGGTCTCCCTGCTACAGAGAAGATCTTGTCAAACTTGAAAAGGTTCAGAAATAATTTACAAGAATCTTGCCAGGATTGGAGGGTTTGAGCCACAGGGAGAGGCTGAATAAGCTGGGGCTGTTTTCCCTGGAGCTTCGGAGGCCGAGGGGTGACCTTGTAGAGGTTTATAAAATCATGAGGGGTGTGGATAGGGTGAATGGTCATGGCCTTTTCTCCAGGGCAAGGGAGTCTGAAACTAGAGGGCACAGGTTTAAGATGAGAGGGGAAAGATTTAAAAGGGACCTAAGGGCCAACATTTTCGTGAGAGGGTGATGTGTGAATGGAATGACCTGCCAGAGGAAATGGTAGAGGCTGGTACAATTACAACCTTTCAAAGGCATCTGGATGGGTGATGGGTTGAATAGAGGTCAGATAGGGCAAGAAGGGTAGCTGATCGACATCTATAAGAACTGCAGTCCAGAATTCTGGATGACTAAAATTTCTCCGGGGTCAGGCTCAGGACACAGTCAATACAGGTTTTGAAAATACAGGCTCATTACTCCCTTGTTACTTCAGTGAGATTACGCATTAAAAGCACATACACACAATGGGTCACTCTCTGACAGTATGATCCCAGTGGGAGCACAAATCAGAATTTTGGATGTGCGCTGCACTTAATATTTTGACCATTAACTTAAATTGCATTGAAGAACACGTACTCAACAAGCACCCCGGTTTCCAACACAAGTGGCTGACTGGAAAGGCTTCCTGTCAGCAGAAAACCAGAAAATTGCCTTTCTTCTGTCAAATCAAAGGTTCCCTGTTGTCGTTCTTTTGTCTGCAGGCTGTCACAACTGACTCATGTGGCCAACTAATCATCCCTGTTATTAATGGTTCACTAAGTACAACTAAGTGGCAAAAACAGAAAATGAAAACAACGCAAGGGAAGCCCATTCAACCAATCACAGTTGTGGGAGCACCCTCAAATGGAAATCCATTTGCTCCCGCTGTTCTGCTCCATGTCTGACATGCTCAAAGTTTTGCTTTTCAAGTGTGTGGAAGAGAGTAGTGCTAGAAAAGCATAGCCGGTCAGACAGCATCCAAGGAACAGGAGAATCGATGTTTCAAGTATAAGTTCTTTGTCAGGAATCCAGATGAAGGCCTTATACTCGAAATGACAACCCCCTTTGACTCTGATCTCCAGCATCTGCAGTCCTCACTTTCTCCTTTTCAAGTGTGTGTCAACTTTTCCTTTGAACCTGTTTCCCACTTTCCTTTTGGGTAGAGTGTCCTAGATCTGGCAATGCAAGACTTTTGGTTGATTTATCCCTATAGAGACACATATTGGACAGTTGACCACACCCCAACACACTTCCACCACGAACACCCTCTCTCCCTTCCTCTTCACACTACTCCCAAGTCTATTCAGAATGCCATTTCCTGACTTGTCTACAAATTGCACTTTTTTTTATTGTTTCATGGTGCATTAACATCATTGATAAGCCCCCTGGATTGTGAATGGCTAACTAAACCATTCAGGGGGGAAATTAACAGTCAATTATGTTGCTATGTATCTGGTGTTGCATACAGGGCAATTTAGTTAAGAAGGGCAGTTAGTGAACCAGATGGATTTCTGTGACAATCAGAAATATTTACATGGTTGCAATTGCATTGACTTTTAACAGCAAAGTTAAATTTCAAATTTCATCCTTTATGTTTGTGAGTTTCAAACCCATATGCCTAGAATACTAGCTTGGGCCTTTGGTTTTTTCGACCAGTAACATTACTGCTACACTTCCCCTGAATTTGCGGGAAGGTGTTAGAGTAGGGGCGAGTGGCATTATCATTGGACTAATAATCCAAAGACCAAGGTAATGGTCAAGGGACTCAGATTCAAATCCTACCATGGCAGCTGGCAGAATTCAAAATCAATAGAATCTGGGATTAAGAGTGTAATGATGACTATTAAACTGTTGTCAATTGTCAGGAAAAAAGATATTTCCACTTCACTAATGCCTTTTAAAATAGAATCAACTTTATTGACACATGTACTCAAATGAGCACAGTGAAAACTTTATTAGTCTCCATTTACAGCATCATCCTATCTAAAAGGTACCAAGGTACAATTTCTTCAGTTACAAGGTTTGAGAAAATGGAGAACTAAAAAGCCCAGTGTTGCAGAAATGAAAATTCAGAACATTTGTCTTCCAACCCAGACCACAGGCTGGCACCTAGGCTCCAGACTGCACCAGGCCCTGTCTCCAGTCCATACTGGGCCCTGGCCCCAGTTCACACCAGGTCTTGGCTCCAATTCCCACTGAGTGCTGGCTCCAGACTGCACCAGGCCCAGGCTCCAGCCTGCACTGAGCTCTGGCTCCAATTTACACCGGGGCTTGGCTCCAGATCACACTAGGCCCTGACTCCAGTCTGCACTGGGCCCTAGCTTCAGATTGTACGAGGCCCTGGCTCCAGACTACACCGGGCTTCACCTCAAGGCTCATGAGGCTGGGAGATCGCTCTGAATCATTTTTGAGACCGGGAGACTATGCTAAGGGCATGCCAGGCTGAGAGACCGTCATGTACTACCAGAATGCAGCCACTCTGGGGGGCTGCCATGCCATGCCTTTATGGAAGGAAACTGCAATCCTTATTTGGTCTACATGTGACTCCAGACACACAGCAATGTGGTTAACTCTTAACTGGCCTCAAATGTAAATGCTATCCTAGCCAATGCCGACATCACGTGAACAGAATCACAAGAGTTTATAGAGTCATAGAGATGTACAGCACAAAAACAGACCCTTTGGTCCAACTCGTCCATGCCGACCATGCCTAAATTAATATCGTTGCATTTGCCAGCATTTGGCCCATATCCCCCTCAACCCCTCCTATTCATGTTCCATGTTCCCATCAGATGCCTTTTAAATGTTGTATTGTACCAGTCTCCACCACTTCCTCTTGCAGCTTATTCTGTACTTGCACCACTCTCTGCATGAAAACATTGCCCCTTTGGTCCTTTTTAAATTTTTCCTCTTTCCACCCCAGGGAAAAGACCTTGGCTATTCATCCTTTCCACGCCCCTCATGATTTTATAAACCTCTGTAAGGTCGTCCCATAGCCACTGATGCTCCAGGGAAAATAATGCCAGTCTATTCAGCCACTTCCTATAGTTCAAACCCTCCACCCTAGCAACATCCTTGTAAATCTTTCCTGAACCCTCTCCAGTCTCACAACGTCATTCCTACAGCAGGGAGACCAGAATTGAATGGTATTCCAAAAATGGATGAGCCAAGGTCCTGTGCAGCCGTGACATGACCTCCCAACTCCTACAGGAGAAAGTGAGGACTGCAGATGCTGGAGATCAGAGCTGAAAATGTGTTGCTGGAAAAGCGCAGCAGGTCAGGCAGCATCCAAGGAGCAGGAGAATCGACGTTTCGGGCATGAGCCCTTCTTCAGGAATAAGGGTTCATGCCCAAAACGTCGATTCTCCTGCTCCTTGGCTGCTGCCTGACCTGCTGCGCTTTTCCAGCAACACATTTTCAGCTCCCAACTCCTATACTCAATGCACAGACCGATTGAGTTATAAAAAACATCCCAGAGGAAGTGCAATGAAGTTTCACTTGAATGATTCCTGAGATTGGGGAATTTGGTTGGAAGGACCTGTAAGTTATATTTTTTCTTTTCATTTATCTACAAATTGACGTTCCTTCACCATCACATATAATCTGGATCTCAAGTCAGGATCTTCTGGTTTACAGGTAGTGATGCTACTCACTATAACACAAGGCCCCCTGCAGATTATAAGACTCTAAGGAAATTAAGAAATATGAGCAGATATGTGGAATTGAGATAGAAGACAGACTATGATTGTTATAGATGACCAAAGGCTCTGCTCCAGTTCATATTCATTGTGTTCTTTCACTTTACTAGCCCTTTCATACTCCTAAAAAGTGGAAACATATTCTTTGTGTCTGCCTTAAAAGGTCCTTTTGTAAGAGTTTGTAAACTTACTTTAATAGTCCCAGTGGGTTCAGCACTAAATTTCAGCACATACAAGTCTCAACCTATTCACAGATATATAGAATCACAGAGGTATTACGGTGCAAAAGGGAGAAATTTGGTCCATCATACCTGCACCACTCACTTATATAGTGCCTCTCTTCTGCCCTTTCTCCATATCACTGTGCTCCATTACTATCCAAATAATCATCCAATACACTCTTGAATGCCCCAATTGAACCTGCATCCGCCATATTTCCAGACAGTGCATTCCACACCCGGGTGAAAAAGAATTTTCTCACATCACCCTTGTTTTGTTTGCACATCACTTTAAACCTACGCCTTTTCGTTTGTGTTTCTTTGACAAGCTGAAACCTTATGTTTCACCCTATCTACACCTTCCAGCCCGGTCATGATTTTGGAAATCTTTGTCAGCCTTCTTTTCTCGAGGGCGAACAGTTCCACCTTCTTCAATCAATCTTTATCACTGAAGTTTCTCATTCCCGGAATCATTCTTGTAAATCACTCCTGTGCTCTCTCCAATGTATTTACAATGTGGCACCCACAACTATACACAATGTATTCAATATTTATATTGTAGTGATTTAATCCAAAGTCTCATTTTAAATTCCTCAATGCTATTCCCCATAATCGTGATGTCGAATACAATTGACCAATTGCACTGAGAGACAATGGGTAAGATCTATCTTTGTAAGTTCGATGACTTTGATGTCCAGAAGCCTGCTATGGGTCTACTCAACTGTGTAATATTTGGAGGCAATGTGTGTTTTCAAAGACAAATTTGCTTTATTGGGTTTTTTGGGTGTGTAATTACCATATTTTTCCTTCATAATTGCAGTTGTTTGTCTTAAGAAATGTGACGGAACCCGAGGGAGAAAGGACCATCTGTAACATTATCCTTAAGAGATTTCCAACTGCTTAACACAGGCACCTTCAGGAACATTTCTCATTCAGAATGTGAGGTAAAAAGAAGAGGAAGGTTATGTGTTCTGTGTCCTTAATCCAACAGCTGAATCTTAAATCCCCTGTTATCACACAGCATGGGTGTTTTAATACTTGAGGAGGTGCTTTTACTTCAGAAACTTAAATGGGATATCTTTTGAACTTCCCTGGTAATGTAAGGCCCTTACTGGTGGATTTGTCTGCCAGTATGAGAATTCTCCCCCAACAAAGTACGTAAGCAAGCCATAAGTTGTGAACCAATCATCTCCCAGAAAGCATTGCCCAGATGCTACATGTAAAGACTTCCATTGTTGGCATGGGAATCCAAACAGAAAGGACCTGAAATGCAGATCTTTAATATTCGCTGTCAGATGTTGCATATAGAACTGGGTTAGAGTGGTGCCGTCAAAAACACAACAGGTCAGGCAGCATCTGAGCAGCAGGAGAATCAATGTTTTGGGCAAAAGCGGCTTCATTCCTGATGAAGGACTTTTGCCCCGAACGTCGATTTTCCTGGTCCTCGGATACTGCGCTTTTCCAGCACCACTCTACTCTCGACTCTGATTTCGAGCATCTGCAGTACTCATTTTTACCTAGTTGCATATAGAACCCCTACAATGCAGAGATGGTCATTCTGCCTATCTGTTTTCTTTATTTATTCTAGGGATGTCGAGGTCACTGGCCAGCCAGTACTTATTACTCATCCTTAATTGCCCAGGGAGCAGTTAAGAGTCAACCATATTGCTGTGGGTCTGGAGCCACACATAGGCCAGACTAGGTAATTATTGCAGTTTCCTTCCCTAAAGGGCATTAGTGAACCAGATGTGTTTTTCCGACAAACAACAAGAGAGGCATGGTCAACATTAGACTCTTCACTCCAATTTGTTTTTGCATTCAAATTCCACCATCTGCCATGGTGGGATTTGAACCCAGGTCCTCAGCACATTACTTGGATCTTTGGATTAACATCCAGTGATAATGCCATTAGGCCATCACCTCCCCGTGAAGAGCATCTCATCCAGACCCAACCCCCTCCCCATTGGAAACCCTCCTAACCTGCATATTCCTGGACACAATGGGCGATGTTTAGCATGATCAATCCACCAAACCTGCACATCTTTGCACTGTGGAAGGAAACCAGAACACATTCATGCAGACACAGGGAGAGTGTGCAAACTCAAGGCTGGAATCAAACCCAGGTCCCTGGCACTGGGAGTCAATAATGCTAACCACTGAGCCACTGTGCTGTCCATGTAAAATACAAAAGGTGCATGGTAACAGGCACCTCACTGCATCGATGGAATGTTTACAGGGCAGGAGCTTCAACCTGTCCATCTGTTTGTCAATTCTTTTGGTCCCTTCCCCCTCTGCTTAGGCAGAATGTGGGCATCACTGGCAAGGCTAGCATTTGCCGCTCATGGATCAAGTGGCAATTTCAGATGGCAGGTAAGAGTCAACAACATTGCTGTTGTGGGCTCGGAATCGCAAGTAATCCAAACCAGGAAAGGTTAGCAGATATCCTCTCCCATACCAGATGGTACTGAATTCAAACTTCACTATCTGGCCACATTGGTATCAGGATTCAGACCCATGTCCGCAGAACATTAGCTGAGGGCTTTGAGTTAATACTATTAACTTTACACCTATGCCACCACCAATTTGGAAATTCTGTCCCAGTTTGTCAGTGGAGGGTGGTTGTAGGAGAGCAGTTGTGGGTCAATTATAGAATCACAGGACCCCCACAGTGTGGAAACAAGCCATTCAGCCCAACAAGTCCACACCAACTTTCTGAAGAGCATCCAACCCAGACTCACCCCCTCTACCCTATTCCTGTAATCCTGAATTTCTCATGGTCAATCCACCCTAACCTGCACCTTTTTGGAGTATGGGAGGAAACTGGAGCACCCAGAGAAACCCACACAGCAGTCACCCAAAGCTGGAATCGAGCTCAGGTCCCTGCTGCTGTAAAGCAGTAGTGCTCAACACTGAGCCACTGTGTCATCCCATTGTTATATCATTAGATGGGTGAGTGGGACAAGTTTGATCCTTCACTAAACTTCAGGAAGGCCGCCTTAGCCTTGGGGAGTCAGGTCCATCAGCACGCTATCAATGGGTTAAACTACAAAGAACAAATGCAAGTCAGTTTAATATAACTGTGTCCTATTTCTTTGAGTTTAGAAGGCTGAGTTGAGTTCTAAACAAGTGTTTATAATTATAACAGACTTTGATATTGTAGAAACATGGTTTCCCAGAGAAGATTGAACAAAGGAATATATTTGATAGGATTACTTAACAATGATTTCAGGACTAATAATATTTCATTCAAGATCAGCCTGATGGCTGTGCAACATTTCAAAAAGTCATAACATTCAAATATAGACTAAGTGAAGACTTCTATTTTCCACACAAAGACTTTTGGAAAATTGGGGTCTATTTTTTAATTCATTCACAGGACGCAGGCATCTCGAGCTAGACTAACATTTATTGTTCATTCTTAATTAACCGGAAGCTGGTTTAGGGTCAATCACATTGCTGACGCTCTGCAGTCATATGTAGGCCAAACCAGATAAGGTTGGCAGATTTCTGTCTCTAACCAGCATTAGCAAGTCAGATGTGTTTTTAACGTGTGGTTTTATGGTCATGATAGGATAGCTTTGTAATTCCAGATTTCCAATTGTCACCATCTGCCATGATCAGATTTGAACCTATGTCCCCAAAGTATTTGGCTGGGACTCAGGATTGACTAAGCCAGAGATATAGAGAAAGCGAGGACTGCAGATGCTGGAGCTGCCCATATTCCTGACGAAGAGCTTATGCCCGAAACTTCAATTCTCCTGCTCCTCGAATGCTGCCTGACCTGCTGTGCTTTTCCAGCACCACATTTTTCATCTAAGCCAGAGATAGTCCCACTAAGCCACCAGCTTCACATGCTTGATTACTCCACAGTATGAGGAGATACGTTTACACTGCTGTCAATGCCTTTTGAACTTCTTTTCTGTATTGACAGAATGTGGGAGTCACTGTCTTGCCAACATTTATTTCCCATCCAAAACTGCCTTGTCTCAGTGGCTGGCTGGTCCATTTTGTGGGCAGGAAGAGTCAATCATATTTCTACGGACCTGGCGTCACACAAAAGCCAGTTGCAGGAAGGCAATACTGGTATTTATAACGGCATGACAATTCACAGACCTAGGTAAATGCTCAGGGGATGCAACTTCAGTTGGAATCCACATGGGGCGAGACTGAGCTGGAGGCAGTCACTGAAGAATGTAATGTGGCTGTGGAAATGTGTTTTAACAAATACCTGGTCAAACAACAGAGGTGACAGTGAAATTAATAATGGTGAACAAGAAAAAAGATTGGAATGGAAATCGTGTCAGAGAGAGGAGCAGAAAGTTTTCAAGCTGAGCATGCCAAGAAGAGAAGTGACAGCTAGTTAAATCTTAAATATTGCTGTAGATCAGAGACAAAGAATAGAAATTGCTGGAAAAACACGGCAGATTTGGCAATAGTCACTTTATTGGGAGTTTTCTAGAGCCCCCTGCCCCCATAGCAACAGAGACACAAATGAGCAGGTTTTAGAAAGGTGCAGAAGTAACAGAGTTGTTGTCATGGGTGACTCCAACTTGCCTAATATTGATTGGACCCTCCTCAGTGCAAATAGCAGATGTTGTCAGGCGTGTCCAGGAAAGATGTCTAACTCAATATATAGATAGCCCAACTAGAGGGGAGGCCATATTGGATTTTGTGCTTGGCAACCAACAGATGTTAGAACTCTTGGTGGGACAGCATTTAGGTGATAGTTATCACAACTTCCTGACCTTTACTATACTCATGGAGAGGGATAGGAGCAGACGGTGCATGGGAAAGTATTTAATTGAGGAGGGGGAATTACAATGCTATTAGACACGAACTGTGAAGCATAAATTCAAAACAGATGTTCTCAGGTAAATGCATGACAGAAATGTGGTGGTGTTTAGGGAGTGCTGGATAGGTTTGCCCCACTAAGGCAAGGAAGGGATGGTAGGGTGAAGGAACCTTGGATGACAAGCAATGTCAAACATCTACTCAAGAGAAAGAAGGAAGCTTACTTAAGGTTTAGGAAGCAAGGATCAAACAGGGATCTAGACAGTTACAAGGTAGCCAGGATGGAACTGAAGAGTAGACTCAGTGGAGATAAAAAGGGGCATGAAAACGCCTTGGTGGGTAGGATTAAGGAAAACCACAAGGTATTCTACACTTCTGTGAGGAACAAGAGGATGGCCAAAGTGAGGATCGGGCTGATCAGGGATAGTGGAGGGAATTTCTGCCTGGAGTCAGAGGAGATAGGTGAGATCCTTAATGAATACTTTGCTTCAGCATTCACTAGTGAGAGGGACCTTGTCATTTGTGAGGACAGCTTGAAACAGGCTGATACGCTCAAACAGATTGATGTTAAGAAGGAGGATGTGCTGGACATTTTGAAAAACATGAGGATAAATAAGTTCGCTGGGCCAGATGGGATATACCTAAGGTTACTACAGGGAACAAAGGAAGGGATTGCTGCACCTTTGGCGATGATCTTTGCATTCTCACTGTCCACTGGAGTAGTGCCAGATAATTGGAGGATGGAAAATGTTATTCCCTTGTTGAATAAAGGGGATAGGGATAATCCTGGGAGTTATAGACCAGTCGGTATTAAGTCTGGCAAATTATTGGAGCTGATTCTGAGAGACACAATTTATGATTACATGGAAAACCATAATTTGATTAGAGATAGTCAGCATGGCTTTGTGAGGGACAGGTCTTGCCTCACAAGCCATATTGAATGATTTGAGGATGTGACAAGACACATCGATGAAGGTAGAGCAGTGGATGTGGTTTACATGGATTTGAACAAGGCATTTGATAAGGTTCCCCATAATAGACTCATTCAGAAAGTAAGGAAGTATGGGATACAGGGAAATTTGGCTGTCTGGATATAGAATTGGCTGGTCTATTGGAGAGAGAGGGTGGTAGTAGATAGGAAGTATTCAGCCTGGAGCTTGGTGACCAGTGGTGTTCCACAGGGATAGGTTCTGGGACCTCTGCTCTTCATGATTTTTATAAATGACTTAGATGAGGAAGTTTGCTGATGACTCGAAGATTGATGGAATTGTGGCTTGTGTGGAGGGCTGTAGTAGGTTGCAACGGAGCATTGACAGGATGCAGAAATGGGCAGAGAAGTGGCAGATGGAGTTCAATCTGGAAAAGTCTGTGAGTGATTCAATTTGGAAGTTGAATTTGAATGCAGAACACAATGTTAAAGGCAGGATTCTTGACAGTGCGGAGAAACAAGGAGATCTTGGGGTCCATGTCCATAGATTCTCAAAGTTGCCACCCAATTTGATAGGATTGTTAAGAAGGTGCATGGTACTGGCCTTCAGTAGTGGGGGGATTGAGTTGAAGAGTTGTGAGGTTATGCTGCAGCTCTGTAGAGGTAAAAACAATGACTGCAGATGCTGAAAACCAAATACTGGATTAGTGGTGCTGGAAGAGCACAGCAGTTCAGGCAGCATCCAACGAGCAGCAAAATCGACGTTTCGGGCTTTTATTCCTGATGAAGGGCTTTTGCCCGAAACGTCGATTTTGCTGCTCGTTGGATGCTGCCTGAACTGCTGTGCTCTTCCAGCACCACTAATCCAGTATGCAGCTCTATAGAGCCCTGGTTAGACCACACTTGAAATATTGTGTTCAGTTCTGGTTGCCTCATTACAAGAAGGATGCAGAAGCTTTAGAGAGGGTGCGGAGGAGATTTACCAGGAGGCTGTCTACACTGAAGAGCATGTCTTATGAAGAAGGTTTGAGGGAGCAAGGGCTTTTCTCATTGGAGCAAAGAAGGATGAGAGGCGATAGAGGTGTTCGAGATGATGAGAGGCATAGGTGTTAGTGGAGTTGATGAACTGTTCAACCTCCTTGTGGGAGCACAAGGTAGCACCAATACAGTCATCGATGTAGTGGAGGAACAGGTGGGGGTGGTGCCAGTGTAACCTTGTGCTCCCACGAGGAAGTTGAAAAGTTCATCAACTTCACTAACACCTTTCACCCTGACCCCAACTTTACCTGGTTACCTCCCTCCCCTTCCTGGACATCTCCATCTCCAGTGACCGACTAACCACAGATATCTACTACAAACCCATCCACTCCCACAGCTACCTCAACTACACTTTCTCCCACCCTACCTCCGATAAAAACACCATCACTTATTTCTAATTCCTCTGCCTCCGCTGCATCTGTTCCCAATTTGACCAATTCCACCTTAGAAAACCCCAGATGGCCTCCTTCTTCCAAGATCACAGCTTCCCTTCCCATGTGGTTGATGATGCCCTCTAGCGCATCTCCTCTACTTCACCTTGAATCCATCCCCTTCCAATGCAACAAGGAAAGAACTACTCTGGTCCACACCTTGCACCCCACCAACCTCTGCACACACCACATCATCTTCCGGCATTTCCATCACCTACAAACGGACCCCATCACCACATATATTTCTCCTCCCCCTTCCTATCAGCATTCACAGAGACCATCCCCTCTGCAAATTCCTCGTCAGATCCACACGGCCCACCAGCCTACACCCCACTCCTGGCACCTTCCCCTGCCACCACAGGAAGTGCAAAACCTGCACCCACACCTCCCGCCTCACCTCCGTCCAAGATCCCAAAGGATCCTTCCACATCCAACACAGCTTTTCCTGTACCTCCACCAATGTCATCTACTATATCCATTGCACCCGATGTGGTCTCCTCTACATTGTGGAGACAGGACGCCTACTTGTGGATCGTATCAGAGAACATGTCTGGGACACCAGCACCAACCAAACCCATCGCCCTGTGACTGAGAACTTAACTCCCCCTCCCAATCCACCAAGGACAAGCAGGTCCTGGGCCTCCTCCATCACCAAACCCTTACTACCTGACACTGGAGAAAGAATGTCTCATATTCCGCCTTGGGACCTTGCAAACATATGGGATCAATGTGGATTTCACCAGTTTCCTCATTTCCTCTCCTCCCATATTATCCCAGTCCCAAGCCTCCAACTCGGCATTGCCCTCCTGACCTGTCCATCACCTTTCCCATCTGTCCGCTCCACCCTCCTCTATGACCTATTAACTTCTCTCTCAACGTCATCTCCTATTGCATTCTCAGCTACCTCCCTCCCCCTCCCCAACCCTACCCCATTCCATTTATCTCTCAGCCCCCTGGATCACAAGCCTCATTCCTGATGAAGGGCTTATGACCAAAACATCGATTCTCCTGCTCCTCGGACGCTGCCTGACCTGCTGTGCTTTTCCAGCACCACACTCTTGACTATAGGAGTTTATGGCCATGTTGCCGCAGCACAGGACACTAGATTGGCCACTTTTGGAATACACTTTTGAAATAACCACCCCCTAATACGATAAGAAAGACGTTGTGAAACTTGAAAGGGTTCAGAAAGGATTTACAAAGATGTTGCCAGGGTTGAAAATTGGGGCGCTGGAAAAGGACAGCCAGTCAGGCAGCATCCACGGAGCAGCAGAGTCAACGTTTCAAGCAAGGATGTTGCCAGGGTTGGAGCATTTGAGCTAAAGGGAGATGCTGAATAGGCTGGGGCTGTTCTCCCTGGAGAATCCAAGGCTGAGGGGTGATCGTACAGAGCTTTATAAAATCATGAGGGCCATGGATAGGTTAAACAATCAAAGTCTTTTCCCTGGGGTAGGGTGTCCAAAACTAGAGGCTAGAGGTTGAAGTTGAGAGGGGAAAGAGTTAAAAGGACCTAAGGGGTAAAGTTTTCATGCACAGGGTAGTGCGTGCTGCCAGAGACAGTGGTGGAGGCTGGTACAATTGCAACATTTAAAAGGCACCTGAATGGGTTTATGAATAGGAAGGGTTAAGAAGGGTATGGACCAAATGCTGGCAAATGGGACTAGATTAATTTTGGATGTCTGGCATGGACGAGTTCAACTGAAGGGTCTGTTTCTGTGCTGCACAACTCTATGACTCCACGACTAATCATTAAATTGAAATCTGCAACATTGAGTGCTTTTGTTTCAACAAGAGAAACCACGTTGAATTCGAATAGTCGTAATTGTCATGTGTTAAAACAAAATGCTGCAATTCAGGGAACATGCTGGTAAACCTCTTCTGCACCCTCTCCAAAGCTTCCACATCCTTCCGATAGTGTGGTGACCAGAACTGCACACAACACTCCAAATGTGGCCCAACCAATATCTTAAATACGTGCAATATGACTTACCATCTTTAATACTCAATGCTTTAACCGATGATGACAAGCATACTGTACACCTTCTTTACCACCTTACCCACTGTGTTGTCACTTTTGGGAGCTATGGACTTGTACCACAGTGTCTCAGAATGTGGTGCCCTTTTGGAAATGGTGGCTCATGTCACTGGGTTAGAAATCTGGACACTCCCAGGCTAATGTTCTGAGAACCTGGGTTTGAATTTCATCATGTCAGAAGGTGATATTTGAAACCAGTAAATATTTGGAACAAAAAGTGAGTCCAGTGGTGCCCATGTAGCCATAGTTGATTATTATATTTTAAAAAACACATCTGTTTCACTAATGTTCTTGAGAGAAGGAAATTTGTCATCCTTATCTGGTCTGGCCTACATGTGATTTCAAACCCACAGCAGCGTGGTTTACTTTTGAGTGCCTCTGGGTAATAAATTCTGGCCTAGCCAACAGCTCCTCCATCTGATCTATCAAGCTGGCTGCCTGTCTGGGGACTGACTTGACCAATACTAACATCAGCAGGAATCAAAACAGTATTTTCAACAACTTAATTAATTAGATGGAGGAGGTATTGGCTAGGCCAGCACTTATTACCCAGAGGCACTCAAAATTAAACCACGCTGCTGTGGGTTTGAAATCACATGTAGGCCAGACCAGATAAGGATGACAAATTTCCTTCTCTCAAGAACATTAGTGAAACAGATGTGTTTTTTTTTACACGACAATCAACTATGGCTACATGTGCACCACTGCACTCACTTTTTGTTCCAAATATTTATTGGTTTCAAATATCATTTTCTGACACGATGAAATTCAAACCCAGGTTCTCAGAACATTAGCCTGGGAGTGTCCGGATTTCTCACCCAGTGACATTAGCCAGCATTTCCCAAAGGGCATCACATTCTGAGACACTGTGGTACAAGTCCATAGCTCCCAAAAGTGACAACACAGTAGATAAGATGGTAAAGAAGGTGTACAGTATGCTTGTCATCATCGGTTAAAGCATTGAGTATTAAAGTTGGCAAATATTTAAGATATTGCACGTATTTAAGATATTGGTTGGGCCACATTTGGAGTGTTGTGTGCAGTTCTGGTCACCACATTATAGGAAGGATGTGGAGGCTTTGGAGAGGGTGCAGAAGAGGTTTACCAGGATGATCCCTGAATTGCAGCAATTTACCTATAAGGAAAGGTTGCACAAACTTGGTTGTTTTCACTGGAGTGTCAGAGGCTGAGGGGCGACCTGATAGAAATGTATAAAATTATGAGAGGCATGGATATTCAGTCTTTTAACCAGGGTGGAAATGTCAAATACTGGGGGATTAGGTTTGGAATGCGAGGGGAAAGTTCAAAGAAGGTATGTGAGACATGTTTTTACACAGAGGGTGGTAGGTGCCTGGAACAAACTGCCAGGAGAACTGGTGGAAGCAGATATGGTAGCAATATTTAAGAGGTATTTAGACAGACACATAAACACACAGAGAATAGAGGGATACAGGCCATCTGCAGGCAGATGGTATGAGTGTAGAGAGGCATCATAGTCGGCACAGACATGGTGAGCTGAAGGGTCTATTCCTTTGAATGTTCTTTGGTCTATGTTCCAGGTGATGATTTCTATTCTGGGACAATCACTGACTCTGCCACACTGTCTGTCAATTCCCTTCCAGAGCTGTGGAACAGCCAAATGGCATACACAATCACCTGCCTGTTCCACATGGCAACTAGGACATGGTTATAAAACTGCTGTTTTCATCAAGCTTCACTAGCCAGTTAAAAAAAACCCTTCACATCAAAAGGTGTTAACAACACCCTTGTCTTGGTCAGCTATGGAGAAACATCTTCAATGTTTGACATGGGGTAGTGAGATCTCATCAAAGCTTTATTGAGATCCATTGGACCTATCAGGGCTCCCATCCTGTTAACCCAGTCTGTAGGAACTGGCACTTTCTTGATTTGACTCTCAACCAAATGCAACAAAAAAAATACCCTATCATTAGAATATTATTGTTATGACCTTGCCATGCGCAAACTCCATTACACCAGTTTTTAAAAGTTGGTAATCAGTTCTATCACGTATTTTAATATCCAGAGGATGTGAAGGATGGCTTCTTCAAATATAATTCTTTTTTCACTGTATTTAAAATTGTTTGACAACAGGAAGCAGACGTTGTTTGTTAAAAGGAAGAAATCTTGGCCTGGGAGGCAGTGAATAGTGCAATCCCGCAGGGCTCTTTCTTAGTACCCCTGCTGTTCATACTATTTATTAATGACTTGGAAAAGAATACCTTCTGTGAAGCTATAACATTTGTTGATTATACCAGACTGTGTAGCCAGGTGACAAATATAAGGAAGACAAACAACAACTCAGAACGATTGGGTACAAAATAGGCAGATGGGCCAAAGAACAACAGATGGCTTCTAATGCTATGCTAAATGTAGCGGTGGTGGAAAGAGAACAGAGGAAAGGCTTACAAATACTGCCCTTTCACAATCTCAGGTTGTCCCAAAGAGCTTTGCAGCCAAGTAAGTCTTTTTGAAGAACAGTCACAGTTACAATACAATGGTGTGTAGCAACAAACTCCAAAATGGCAATGAGATAATCAGCAAATAATCTGCTTTGACAACATTGGCTGAGGAATAATTATAGATCAGAAAATCAGGCTGAGCTCCCCTGCTTTCTTTAAAGAATTGCTGGAGGAATTTTGGCAAGAAGGCAAACAGGGCCTCAGTCAGAAGATGTGCTGCCAACAGTGCAAAACTCCCTCAGTTTTGAATTGATGCATCAACTTAATTAAGAACCAAAATTCTTAGAGTCAGACTCCAAAACAACCTTCTGTGGGAGCTGCTGTAGAGCCACATCAGACATGCGGGGAAAAGAAAAACTCAGTTAAGTACTCAGCAAAACAAAATCTTTCAGTAATGATGAAGAAGAAATAAAGTACTTGCTGTGATTGATCGTTCATTAGAATTTCCATCTTGTGCATAGCTGTTCTCAACAGAAAATCCAAACAAATGAGAACACGGTGGGGGTGGGGGTGGGGGTGGGGTGGGGGGGGGAGGTGTTATTGACCTTGAATCAAATGCATGGTCCTAGTTTTGCAGACTTATAAGATTGTTTCCAAATTTGGAGACCTGCTGTCAAGAAACATTCAGAGTCAATAAGCCAAAAGGATGTCTGAACAACAAGATTTCATCTCTCTATCGTTCAAAATACAAAATATAATTAAGATTTAGTCAGATGGAGTATTTATCTTGTAGGTCTACAGATCCAAATTTGAAATAAAGTCACACCAGATCATCACAGGAAACATATGACTTTGCACTAAAAATGAACTTAGCAATTGATCAAGTCCTTCTTTACCTTGAAAGAATATGGCAGTTTCTCTCCCGCACCATCTTATAGCAACATTGAATGAGGTTCACCTGAAAACTCACACAAGGTGGTTTGTTTTAAATATCATCATCCAAGCCCATTATTGGCTGTTATAATAGTTTGGTTGTTTTCAGTCCAAACAATAAATAATTTATTTTTTTGTTCCTCAGAATAAAAAGCCTTTTAAATTGGTCAACATTGTTTGCAGGTTTTAGGTTTGTCGCCAAGTTTACGTTTATTGCTGAAATGTGGACCCTAATGGTTTCTGTGTGCTAAGAAATGTCTCCACCATAGAATGGGGTGACAGCAAGTGACTGCAGCAATTCAAGAAGGCAGCTCACCACCACCTTCTCAAGGGGCAATTGAGGGCGTGCAATAAATACTGGCCCACCCAGCGATACTCACATCCCACAAAAATGTATAAAGAAGAAGCTCCAATTTTCATCTATTCTCTGAGGCAGTCAGAATGTTGATGCTGGTTCATAGGGAATGAATTTCCATCTGGATGTGATTTATATCTGATGCCCTGACTTATGAACCCCTGTGGCAGTATGAAGTTAATCGATTTCCTGTCCTCCTCCCATCACTGGATTGGCTTGACCCCTTGACTGCACATAGCTAATTGGCTAGATGCCCAGAAGACATTTGACAAGGGGCCACACAAAAGGCTGCTGCATAAGATAAAGGTGTCTGGCATTACAGGTAATGTATTAGCATGGATAGAAGATTGATTAACCAATTGAAAGCGAAGACTGAGGACAAATGAGTGTTTTTCTGGTTGACAGTCAGTGCCTCAGGGATCAGTGTTAGGATTGCAATGGTTTACAATTTACATCAATAATTTAAGAGTTGGGGACCAAGTGCAGTGTATCAAAGTTCACAGATGACAGTAAAATGTGTGGTAGAGCAAAGTGCTCAGAGGATACTGAAAGTCTGCAGAGAGATATTGATAAGTTCAGTGAGTGGGCAAGGGTCTGGCAGATGGAGTACAATGTTGAGAAATGTGAGGTCATCAATTTTGGGAGGAATTACAACAAAATGGACTATTATCTAAATGATGAAATATTATAGCATACTGCTGTGCAGAGGGACCTGGGTGCCTTTGTGGATAAATCATGAAAAGTTAGTTTGCAAGTGTGCAGGTAATTAAGATTAAATGGAATATTGTCTTTCATTGCTAGAGGGATGGAGTTTAAAAACAGGAAGGTTATGCTGCAACTGTATATGGTGCTGGTGAGGCCACATCTGGAGTGGTATGTATAGTTTTGGTCTCCTTACTTCAGAAAGGATGTCCTGGCACTGGAAGGAATGCAAAGGAGGTTCACTAGGTTTATCCCAGAATAGAGAATTTTGGATCAGTCGGAGAGACTGCGTAGATTGGGACTGAATTCATTGGAATTTAGAGGAACGAGGAGGAATCTTAAAGAAACATATAAAATTATGAAGAGAATAGATAAGATCGAAGCAGGGAGGTTGTTTCCACTGGGGGGGTGAAACTAGAACTAGGGAGCAGAGCCTCAAAATAAGGGGGAGCAGATTTAGGACTAAGCTGAGGAGGAACCTCTTCACCCCAAAGGTTGTGCATCTGTGGAATTCCCTGCCCAGTAAAGCAGTAGAACCTACCTTATTGAATGTTTTTAAGGCAAAGATAGATAGAGTTTTGAACAGTAAAAGAATTCAGGGTTATGGTGGGAGCATGGGAGCCACGAAAAGTTCAACCATGATTTTATTCAACACTGGAGCTGGCTCGAGGGGCCATATGCTCTACTCCTGCTCCTAGTTCTTATATTCTTTTGTACTTAGGTGTATTCAATGGACCCACTACTGAGTAGGCCTTAAACATTTCCCCTCTCTCCCCTCTCCCTGATGTTGGGATACTTGCTGCTGAAACAAAATCTTACCCATCATGTCTCAAATAATTGGTCAATTGTGCCTCTTCACAAGTTGTTTATCATGATATCACACAGTGCAGAGACAGTCTTCGACCCCTCACACCTATACTGCCAAAAGGTGTACTTAGTAAAACCTACATAAAATCTATACAGTGTCCACTTTTCTGCTCTCGATCCATAGTCTTGAATGGTATGAGGCTTGAAGTGTTTATCCCCATGCATTTTAAAGATTGTGAGGTTTCCCACGATAATTCCCCTCCCAGGCAGTGCATTCCAGACTCCCACCACCCTCTGGGTGAAAGCGAGTTTGATCAAATTCTCTCTAAACCGCCTGCCTTTCACCTGAAAATGATACCTCTTTGCTATTGACCCTTTGGCTCAGATGAAGAGTTGCTTTCTCTCCAACCTGCCCATGCCCCTCATAATGTTATCCACCTCAATCAGGTCCTCCCTCCACCTTCTCTGCTCCAAAGAAAACAACCTGAGCTTATCCAGCCTCTCTTCATTGCTAAAAAGCTCCATCCCAGGCAACATCCTAGTGATCTTTTTAAAGGATTGGTTTCCCCAGTCTA
Source organism: Chiloscyllium punctatum (assembly GCF_047496795.1). NCBI lineage: Eukaryota > Metazoa > Chordata > Chondrichthyes > Orectolobiformes > Hemiscylliidae > Chiloscyllium > Chiloscyllium punctatum. The sequence continues at coordinate 12,651,552 of NC_092747.1, read as the reverse complement.
ACTTTCTAACTCCCTCTCAACATCTTCCACCCATCTTCTGTGCCCAGCACCATGAGGGAAACTAAATCTAGAGTGCACAGTTTTCAAGTGAGGGGTTTCCCTTTAAAACAGAGATCAGGACGAATTCCTTCTTTTAAGAATATTATGAGTGTTTGCAACTTTCTGCCCCTTGAGTGTGGCAGAGGTTTGTACATTGAACATATTCATGGCTGAGTCAGCAGATTTTTGATCTACAGGAGACTCATAGAGTAATACAGCACAGAAAAAGACCTTTGGTCCAACTTGTCCATGCCAACCAAGTTTCCCCAACTAAGCTAGGCCCATTTGCCTGCGTTTGGCCAAATCCCTCTAACGCACTGCCCAGTTCTACCTCCTTCCCAAGATCCACAAGCCTGACCACCCTGGCCGACCCATTGTCTCAGCATGCTCCTGCCCCACTGAACTCATCTCTACCTACCTTGACACTGTCCTATCCCCCCTAGTCCAGGAACTCCCCACCTACGTTCGAGACACCACCCACGCCCTCCACCTCCTCCAAGACTTCCGTTTCCCCGTCTCCCAATGCCTCATCTTCACCATGGATATCCAATCCCTCTATACCTCCATCCGCCATGACCAGAGCATCCAAGCCCTCTGTTTTTTCCTCTCCAGATGTCCCCAACAGTACCCTTCCACCGACACTCTCATTCGTTTGGCTGAACTGGTCCTCACCCTTAACAATTTCTCCTTTGAATTCTCCCACTTCCTCCAGACCAAAGGGGTAGCCATGGGCACACGTATGGGCCCAGCTATGCCTGTCTCTTTGTTGGCTATGTAGAGCAGTTGAGCTTCCGTAATTACACCGGCACCACTCCCCACCTCTTCCTCCTCTACATTGATGACTGCATTGGCGCCACCTCGTGCTCCCGCGAGGAGGTTGAGCAATTCATCAACTTCACCAACAAATGCCACCCTGACCTTAAATTTACCTGGACCATCTCTGACACCTCCCTCCCCTTCCCGGACCTCTCCATCTCCATTAATGACGACCGACTTGACACTGACATTTTTTACAAACCCACCAACTCCCACAGCTACCTGGATTACACCTCTTCCCACCCTACCTCTTGCAAAAATGCCATCCCGTATTCCCAATTCCTCCGCTTCTGCTGTAACTGCTCCCAGGAGGACCAGTTCTACCACAGAACACACCAGATGGCCTCCTTCTTTAGACACCGCAATTTCCCTTCCCACCTGGTTAAAGATGGCATCCAACGCATCTCGTCCACATCCCGCACCTCTGCCCTCAGACCCCACCCCTCCAACCGTAACAAGGACAGAACGCCCCTGGTGCTCACCTTCCACCCTACCAACCTTTGCATAAACCAAATCATCCGCCGACATTTCCGCCACCTCCAAACAGACCCCACCACCAGGAATATATTTCTCTCCCCACCCCTTTCCGCCTTCTGCAAAGACTGTTCCCTCCATGACTACCTGGTCAGGTCCACGCCCCCCCTACAACCCACCCTCCCATCCTGGCACTTTCCCCTGCCACCGCAGGAACTGTAAAACCTGTGCCCACACCTCCTCCCTCACCTCTATCCAAGGCCCTAAATGAGCCTTCCACTTCCATTAAAGTTTTACTTGCATATCCATTAATATTTATTGTATCCATTGCTCCTGATGCGGTCTCCTCTACATTGGGGAGACTGGGCGCCTCCTAGCAGAGCGCTTTAGGGAACATCTCCGGGACACCCGCACCAATCAACCACACCGCCCCGTGGCCCAACATTTCAACTCCCCCTCCCACTCTGCCGAGGACATGAATGTCCTGGGCCTCCTTCACCACCGCTCCCTCACCACCAGACGCCTGGAGGAAGAACGCCTCATCTTCCGCCTCGGAACACTTCAACTCCAGGGCATCAATGTGGACTTCAACATCTTCCTCATTTCCCCTTCCCCCACCTCACCCTCATTCCAAACTTCCAGCTCAGCACTGTCCCCATGACTTGTCCAGACTTGTCCGACCTGCCTATCTCCTTTTCCACCTATCCACTCCACCCTCTCCTCCCTGACCTATCACCTTCATCCCCTTCCCCACTCACCCATTGTACTCTATGCTACTTTCTCGCCACCACCCCACCCTCCTCTCGCTTATCTTTCCACGCTTCAGGCTCACTGCCTTTATTCCTGATGAAGGCCTTTTGCCCGAAACATCGATTTCGAAGCTCCTTGGATGCTGCCTGAACTGCTGTGCTCTTCCAGCACCACTAATCAAGAATCTGTTTTCCAGCATCTGCAGTCATTGTTTTTGCCAAATCCCTCTAAACCTTCCCTATTCATGTTCTCATCCAAATGTTTTTTTAAATGATGCAACTGTACCTGCATCTATCACTTCCTGAAGCAGTTCATTCCACCCTGTGTGAAAAGCTGTGGGGTGGTCTGTTAGCTCAATTGGTTGGATGGCTGGTTAATGGTAAAGAGTGATAACAAATTCAACCGTTCTATTCTTGGGCATCATAGTGGCTCAGTGGTTAGCACTGTTGCCTCACAACGTCAGGGACCCGAGTTTGATTCCATCCTCATATCACTGTCTGTGTGGAGTTTGCATATTCTCCACGTGTATCCATAGGTTTCCTCTGAGTGCTCTGGTTTCCTCTCACCGTCCAAAGATGTGCAGGCTAAATGGACTGGCCATGCTAAATTGCCAATAGTGTCCAGGGATATGCAAGCTGGGTGGATTAGCCAGAGAAATGCAGAGCTACAAGGATGGGGTGGATCTGGGTGGGATGCTCTTTGGTGGGTCGCTGTTTACCCAAATGGCCTACTTTCACACTTTAGGGATTCTATGAAGAGTTACCCCTCAGGTCCCTTTTGAATCTTCCTCCTCTCATCTGAAACCTATGCCCACAAGTTTTGAGCTCACCATCCCAGCATAAAGACTTTTGCTATTCACCTTATCTAAACCCCTCATGATATTATAAACCTCTACAAAGTCACTCCTCAACCATCTGCATTCCAGGGTAAAGAAAACCCAGCCCACCCAACCTCTCCTTATAATTCACACCCTCCAGTCCTGGCAACATCTTTGTAAATCTTTTCTGAACCCTGTCCAATTTAATAATATCAGAAAGTTGAGTCAAGGCCACATCAGCCTACCTGGGGGTCTTATTGACTGTCAGAGCAGGCCTGAGGGGCTGAATGGCCTACTTTGGTTTCTGGTGTTCTTATTACACAGTCCCTCTAGAAGGTCAAAAGCAGCAATATAGTCTGTGGCCTCCTCTTCCAGTGAAAATGTGCTCAGTTCATAACATTACCGTGACCATCCAATCTTGCTGTCCTCTCAATCATTCCGGATGATGTTTCCAGCAATTTCTCTGTTTCATCCTACAGCAAATATAACATCTCTGCGTCGTGGGACCTCATGACCTAATCTGTTAAAGAGCTTCACCCAATCATGATTCATGCACTCCCACAGACTGACCTTGCCACTTGATGAATTATGGTTTATTTTTCTTCCTATTGACGTTTGACTCAATTAGTTTCCCAAACAGTCCAACCATCCACCATGTGTGCCTGTCAGCCCTTTGCCTCCATCAATTTTTCTTCTCTCAAGCTCCTGTCAATGAGGTTGTTCCGGTAGAACTGTAATAAGACTCAACAAAGACATTCTCGTTATTGCCTTGACCCTCTGCGACCTCCTCCAGTCACATCGCAAATTAGAAACACAATGGCAATCAATGAGTGTCACTTGGTGGGAGGGAGAAGAAACAAAAGCCTGACAGTCCGGGAGAACGGAAAGCCTGTCATTTTGAAGAGGACTTGTTTCAAACAGTCAATAAACCGGCCTACTCAAGCTCAAAATTGGCTTTAATGTGATAATGTGTATCATGATTTGAGAAGAGGAAGGAGTCACTGAAGCAGAAATTCGCCATTCCATTTGATTTTAGCACTTTACTGATGACGTGATGATTGCAAGAAATGGGACCATAAATAATTGATATTTAATGGAATAAATGCAGAAATACTTAATCAGAATTGATAAGCATAGCATAAGGCCACTGCAGGAGAGAAACTATTTTCTGTCTGTCCCTGGAACTACACATAAACACCAGTCCATGGAAACGTCTAAGCCGCTTGGTTCAGGCTCTATGTTGACATGCCCAAGTCAGTAAGATGTCACTTTGTGTACTCTTTTATCTTGTGTAAGAATTTGGCAAGTGACTTTGAGCGTTCCGCAGCTAAAAAGTTGACATCAAACTGGCTGATGGACAGTGGGAAACATTGTGCACTTTTTTTTGTACAGTTTTGGTCTATTGTGTGCAGTTTTGATCCCCATATGTGAGGAAGGGTGTTCTGGCTGTGGGGAGAGAGCAGCAAGATTTCACAAGACTGATGCCTGTATTGGCAGGACTGACATATGAACAAACAAACAAAAGAGAAGTACAGCACAGGAACAGGAGGAACAGGCTCTTCAGCCCTCCAAGCCTGTGCTTATCATCATGCCCTAATTAGACTAAATGGCAAATCTTCTGGCCTTATTCATTCTGTTTCTCGCGCTTCCCTCCCTGTTCATGTAACCATCCAATGGCTCTTAAATGTCACCAACGTGCCATCTGGCAGTGCGTTCCAGGCTCCTACCACTCTCGCTGTGAAAAACTTCCCTCATACATCTATCTTAAAACATTTCCCCCTCTCACCTGGGTGGCACGGTGGCACAGTGGTTAGCACTGCTGCCTCACAGCGCCTGAGACCTGGGTTCAATTCCCACCTCAGGCGACTGACTGTGTGGAGTTTGCATGTTCTCCCTGTGTCTGCGTGGGTTTCCTCCGGGTGCTCCGGTTTCCTCCCACAGTCCAAAGATGTGCAGCTCAGGTGAATTGGCCATGCTAAATTGCCCGTAATGTTAGGTAAGGGGTAAATGTAGGGGTATGGGTGGGTTGCGCTTCGGCGGGTTGGTGTGGACTTGTTGGGCCGAAGGGCCTGTTTCCACACTGTAATGTAATCTAAACCTGTGGCCCCTTGTAAATGAAGCTTCAACCTGGGGGAAAGGCCTCTGACTATCCACCCTCTTATAATTTTGTTGACCTCTACCAGGTCTCCTCTCAGCCACCATCTTTCTAATGAAAACAATTCTAGTCTTTTTAACTTTTCCTCATAGCCAATGCCCAGGCAACATCCCGTTGAACCTTCTCTGCTCCCTCTCTCCAAAGCTTCCACATCATGAAGAATAGGTTTGGACTATATTCACTAGAATTTAGAAGAATGAGGGGAAGAGCTCATAGAAGTCTAAACTTCTAACAGGATGAGACAGGGTAAATGCATAAAGGGTGTTCCCAATGACCAATAGTCTCCGTCTAAGGTTAGGCCATTTAGAATGGAGAGGAGGAGAATTTCCTTCATCCAGAGAGTGGTGTGCCAGTGGAATTCCCTGCCACTGAAAGCAATTGAGATCAAAATGAATGTTTTCTAGGAGATAGATATAGTTCTTATGGTTAAAGGGCTCAGAACATCATGAGGAGAAAGTGGAAACGGGGGACTGAATTCTGACTGAACTTTTGACTGGAGATCTGTAACCAGTGGTGTACTGCAGGGTTCAGTGCTGGGAGCCATACCTTTTGTAATATATGTAAATGGTTAGGAAGAGACCGTAGCTTGCGAATGACACAAAGATTGAGAAACCATAAGACCAAAAGACGGTGGAGCAGAAATTAGGCCATTCAGCCCATCGCATCTGCTCGCCGTTTTGGTAAGTTTCTCAATCCCATTCTCCCTCTTTCTCCCAGTAACCCTTGATCTCCTTAGCATTCAAGAACCTATCTATCTCCATCTTAAGTATACTCAATTCACCTGACAGTGAATTCTATAGATTCACCACTCCCTGCTGAAGACTTTTCTCCTTATCTCCATTCTAAAGGGTCTTCCCTTTACTCTAAGGCTGTGCCCTCGGGTCCTAGTCTCTCCAACCAATGGAAACATCTTCCCAGCATCCACTCTGTCCAAGCCATACAGTAGTTTGTAAGTTTCAATTAGATTCCCACCTCATCCTTCTAAACTTTATCGAGTATAGCCCCAGAATCCCCAAACATTCCTCATATGTTAAGCTTTTCATTTCTGGGACCATTCTCGTAACCCTCCTCTGAACCTGCTCCAGGGCCAGTACATCCTTCCTGAGATATGGGGCCCAAAACTGCCCACAACACTCCAAATGTTGTCTGACCAGAGGCTTATAGAATCCAAAATTCAGATAATCAAATGCCGGATAATCGACGTTCCTTTATAGTTGCTGCATTTACAACATAGAACATAGAAAAGTACAGCACAGAACAGGCCCTTTGGCCCACGATGTTGTGCTGAGGTTTAATCCTAATATAAAATATAATAACTTAACCTACACACCTCCATGTGCATGTCCAGCAGTCGCTTTAATGGCCCTAATGACTCAGCTTCCACCATCACAGCTGGCAACGCATTCCATGCATTCACAACTCTCTGCATAAAGAACCTACCTCTGACGTCTCCTTTAAACCTTCCTCCTAATATCTACAAACTATGACTCCTCGTACCAGTCAATCCTGCCCTGGGAGAGAGTCTCTGGCTATTGACTCTATCTATTCTTGTATATCTTGATCAGGTCTCCTCTCTTCCTCCTCTCCAGAGAGAAAAGTCCGAGCTTATTCAACCTTTCTTCATAAGGCAAGCCCTCCAGTCCAGGCAGCACTCTTCAAAGCCTTTATATCTCTCCTATAATAGGGTGACCAGAACTGGACACAATTTATTATTTTGTTATGCATTTGATATAGTTACATGAAGCCAATTCTATGCTTTACACTTTATTTTGTCTGTATTTTAAATGTAGTATAAAAGTAAAGTATGTTTTGCTTTACTTTGAGTAGTTTGACCAATGCCTGCTATTTGCCTTTAGAATAAGAAAAGCTAGGGTCTAGACTATTGTGTTAATATTCTTTGAGGGGGATCTGGTCTGGTCCATAATAACCTTCACCAAACTGTTGCACATACTGCAGTGGAGGAGACAGTGGGATTGTTGAAGATGTGGTTCCAATTTGTGCAATGATCTGAGGGGCTCTCTGGGTATAATCCAGACAGAGCATACAGCGTCATGCTGATGTGCTGTACTTTGTACATTAGGAGCAGGCAACGAGACACTGTGTTGGGTGCTGAGGAAGCCATGGAATGGGACTAATCTTCCCAAGGGGGAGGAGGAAGCGGTAGGGGACGAGATCACTCCCCTTGTACATTACAGAGCTCAGTTGCTTCAAGCATTACATACACAACAGGTGCTGATTGACAGTCACTGAGAGCTGGGCGCAGCAATATGGAATATAGAATAGCCATTGGTCATCAGGCAAGTAGTTGGTTTGCCTTGTCAGGTGAAACTCAAAATCTGTTGGTTTCCCTTTTGGTGCTGCCAATGAAAGTTCATGTTCGGAATTGTCTAATTGCTTGCCTGGCTGTGATGTTCCCCCATTGGATAATGACAGGCCTTTGATGGCTAGCCACCGGGGACAGAGCAACAGCAATGTAGAGAAGGTGCTCGGACAGGATGTGGCTAAGGATGGGTAAGGACCAAGAGACCATAGGACATAAGAGTAATAAGGTCATCGAATTTACTCCACCAATCACTGTGATCATGGCTGATCTGATGACCTTCAACACCACTTTCCTGCCTTACCCCCACAGCCCTTAATCCCCTGAGTCATTAAAAGGTTGGGGTAATGGTTGAACAGTGACTAGGATGACAGAAGGGGATCCCATCTCTAAATAGTGTGGATTTACAACTGCTGGTGAGGGGCAATTGAAGATTGCCAGTAGTTGCATGGGCGCACAGTGGAATGGGAGAAAGGGATGCCGATCTTACGGCAATATCCAGTGAGGATCAAGTTATTCCAGAAACTGCCTGTGATAACTTTATTGGTCATCTCATTGAGTATAAGAGTTGGGAGGCCATGTTGCGGCTATAGAATATGTTACTTAGGCCACTTTTGGAATACTGCATTCAGTTCTGGTCTCCCTGCAAGAGGAAAGATGTTGTTAAACTTGAAAACATTCAGAAAAAAATTTACATGGAAGTTGTCAGGGTTGGAGGGTTTGAGCTGTAGGGAGAGGCTGAATAGGCTGGGGCTATTTTCCCTGGAGTGTCGGAGGCTGAGGGGTGACCTTAGAGAAGTTTATAAAATCATGAGTGGCATAGATAAAGTGGATAGCCAAGGTCTCTTACCAAAACTAGAGAGCATATGTTAAAGGTGAGAGGGGAAAGATTTAAATGGAACCTATAGGACAACGTTTTCATGCAGAGGGTGGTGCATGTGTGGAATGAGCTGCCAGAGGAAGTGGTGGAGGCTGGTACAATTACAACATTTAAAAGGCATCAGGATGGGTTTATGAATAGGAAATGTTTAGAGGGATATGAGGCAAATGCTGGCAAATGGGAATAGATTTATTTCGGATATCTGGTTGGCATGGACGAGTTGAACTAAAAGGTCTGTTTCCATGCTGTACAGTACTGTGACTGTATAAAATGAGGATAGAATTAGACGAGAGGGACGAGTTGGTAGTTAATGAAGCATTTTAGTAAAATGCAATGAGAAACCTCACTAGGTTTCACAGTGAAAAATACTTAAAAGTAAACACCTGGCATTCAGTCAAAAAATTTAAGATCCTGAAAATTAACTTTGCAATTCTCCAATCCTATTGTAAGGTCTTTGCAGGACAGCGATAGTGTCCATATCTTTGATCCATACAGTTCAAGTTCAAGTCTCACCAGCCGCTGAGGTATATCAGCATATGTCCAACCAGAATGACTTAATATAATTCTAATCTCATCAGCACCGGAATTTGCACAATTAAATATATTTACCACAATTAGAAATAAAACTTAATCAGTAGTAAAATCATTAGAAATAACATACAAATAGACGTACAGGAATCTGTGATTGTTATAACAGACGAGAAGGTTGACACCATCAAAGACGATTAAACTTATCCTCTTTATGTACCATCTTAAATATTCACACTTCCCATAATACTTTAGCATCTATCTCTTAAATCCACAGGCTAGAAGGACAAAGGCAGCAGATATTCGGGAACACCACCACTTGTAAGTTCTCCTCCAATCACATTCCATCCTGACTTAAAAACATGTTGACATTTTTTCAGTGGTGATCAGTCAGATTCCTGAAACTCTCTTGCTAATGGCACAATGGTTGTACCTTCACCACATGTACTACAGCACTTCACAAAGGTGGCTTCCCACAACCTTCTTAAAGGCAATTAGAGATGGGCAACAACTTCTGGCTGAGCCAGAGCAAATTTTATAGCCTTTTCCTTGGGGCAGTCACATAAGAATATCAGAACTCGGAGCAGGAGGAGGCCATTCAGCCCCTCGAGCCTGCTCCACCAAACAATACGATCAGGGATGATCTCATCTCGGCCTCAACTCCACTTTCCTGCCTGCTTTCCATAATCCATCACGAATCAAAAAATCTGTCTACCTCCTCCTTAATTTGACTCAACGCCGAACACTCTGGGAGTAGTAAATTCCACAGATTCATGACCCTTTGGGAGAAGTCATTTCTCCTCATCTCTGTTTTAAAATCTGCCACCCCTTGTCCTAAAATCCTTTCTGGCTTTGCAAGACTCAATAATTCCTAACTGGACCTCCATTTCGATGTCTCAATTCACGGATGTGACCCCTGATCATTAAAGTAATAAGCAGCACGGAAAGAGACCATTCAGCCTGTTGTTGTTATGCTGTCTCGTTGAAAAGTATAATCCAGTTGGTACCATTCCCTGTACCCCTGCAATTTCTATCCCCCGCAAGCTTACATCTAATGATCTTTTATGAAAATTATGACAAAAGATGCTTCTACCACCTGCTCATTCCAGCTCATTACAACTCCCAGTGTTATGAAAGTATCTCCAGCTCTGCTCTGGGTTCTATTGCCAATTAGCTTCAATCTGTGTGTTTCAGTTACCAACTCTCCAGCCAGGGGAATATGATCCTTTCTGATTTGCAATTCATGGCTTAAAATGTTGGAATTTTTCATACACTTTTTGCAAAGGTCAACTTTACTTGTTGGGGATTGAGGTCCATCAGCTGCCAGATCCCTTTTCCCCCCTGCTCTCTCCCATCACCCCACCTTTCCCCAGCAACCACCCCCAGAACCTTTCACGAACTCACTGAAGGAAGGAACACGTGGGAAAGCTCTGGTATCAATCTCCTTGTCTGTTGGGGATTGCTGTGCTAAAACTGCCTTTCTGGTTCCACAGGGATCAGTTCTGGAACTGCAACCGTTGACGATATATGGTATTGATTTGGAGGAAGGAAGATTGTGAAGAGGAAACAAACAGTTCACAAACAAATATTGACAGGTTTAGTAAATGGGCAAAATGCTGATAAATGGGGCATTATGTGAGAAAATGTGAAGTCATTCATTTTGGAAGGGAGAACAAAAGAAGAGTATTAGTTAAATGGTGAAAAGTTGCAGAAAACTGTAGTATAAAATGACTTGGGGGGGACTGGTGCATGAAACACAGTGAGGTCACACTTAGGTACAGCAGGTAATCAGGAAGGATAATGGAATATTGGCAATTATTTCAAGGAAGTTGGAGTAGAAGAGTGGGAAGTCTTACTGGAACTGTACAAGGTGCTGGGGAGACCATATCTGGATTATTGTGAGCAGATTTGGGCCCTTTATTTAAGGAAAAATTTATTTCATTGGAGGCATTTCAGAGAAGGTTCACTAGGCTGATCCCTGGTATGGAGGGATTGTCTTCTGAGTAAAGGTTAAACAGATTGGGACCCGACTCGCTGGAGTTTAGTAGAATGACGGATGATCTTACGGAAACAAATGGGATTATTAAAGGGTTTGACAGGGTCAATGCTCCCTTCATGGGAGAATTTAGGACCAGAAGGCATTGTCACAGAATAAAGGGGTGCCAATTTAAGACTGAGATAAGGAGGAATTTTTTCGCTCAGAGAATTGAGAGCCTTTGCCACAGAGAGCTGTGGGCAGAGTGTCATTGTGTGTATTTAAAGCTGAGACAGATAAATTCTTGATCAGTTTGGGAATCATGGGTTTTGGGGAAAATGCAGGAAATTGGATGTGAGGAATGTTGGATCAGCCATGATCCAATTGAATAAAGGAGCAGGCTCGATGGACCAAACAGCCTACATCAGTTTCAATTTCTTACGGTCTTATTGTTATACTCCCTGAGGACGTGTAAAGCTGGGTCCAACTCAATAGCCAATTGTCAGGACTCTCTGGAGTATCACAATGGAAATCAATACCCATGGATTCCCAGAGTTATCTCAAATGTTCACGATGTTAAAATAAGTATACAATATTCCACAATTTACCTCTTTGTCCTATCTTTTTTTAAAATTAATTCACCGGGTTAAGGGCATCACTGACGAGGCCAACATTTATTGGCCAACAGTTAAGAGTCAACGGTCTGGAATCAAATGTAGGCCAGACCAGGTAACGATGGTAGTTTCCTTCCCTGAAGGACGTTAGTGAACCAGATGGGTTTTTTTAGTAAACAACAACGGATTCATGGTCATTGTTATACTCTTATTTCCAGATATTTGTTGAATTCTAATTCTATCATCTGCTGCTGCTTGCTTCAAAACCAGGATCCTAGGATATTACAAGGGTTTCTGAATTAAGAGCCTAGCAATAATATCACCAGGTCATTACCTCCTGCACCTAGATTCATTGAAAGTGTGGAACAGGGTTGCATTATTAACAAAATACATTGTTTATTACAATTCAACTCCAGCTACAGGTATTCTGTTATAAACTGTCGGAATTTAAGAATTCTCATTTCTGTATAAATTACACACCCATATGTGCTCATACACACACAAACAAATACACACACCCATTCAGACGTAAACTTAGGCAGGAGATAAAAACATCATCAGGGGACAAAACTGGGAAAGCAGTTCAGTAGTCTTTGTTCATAAGATCTGTAAGTTGGCTCATATTGATCAGAAGGTTTCTTCTCAGCCGTCCTTTTCTAAATGTTTCCATTGATTTGCAACAGGCGCAGGGTGGCTGCTTCACTTATAAAACATCTGTCACTTAGGAATTGAAAAGCCAGAACTTAAAGTAACTGCTGAAGGAAGGATGAACTGATTTTCTTCAGGTTTGAAGTGGGCTTCTACTGCAGAGAACAGAGAGACAGCTTCAGAGCTGTGCAGATCTGATAATTTCCCTGTATATACTTCCCAGCTCTGAGTTGTTCAATTAACTGATTACCAATCACAACTTTGTTGGTAGGCATCAATAACTGGTCATTAATCCATCGGCCAATCAGCTTGTTGCCAATAAAATCTGCATCTGAACACGGCAATTTGGCTCCAGTTCATCTGCAAACACTTTATTCTCTGCTTGCCATGAATGTGAGATTACTTGTTTTTCTAAACATGCAGCAATCCTTGCAAAACATTAGTTGTAAAACAATTTTTTCTCATTTCAGTCCCTGTTTGTAAAAAAGCCAAAACTTAAAAAGACATGGTCTGCCCACAATCCATGCAGAATATTTTGCTGGCCTGATTCAACACAAATATAAACTTCTCAAAAATAATATTTGTTTAAAAGTCCACTGTTACATTTTTGCCTCAAACAAAATTGGTCTCAAAAGTGTGACGTTCATGCAGGTATATGTGGTATCTTTCTTGAAATAATACTTCAGAGAATAGCAAAATTCAGTGGTTGGCCACACGCATTTTAAATAAATCTCAGGATTCACAGAGATTGTAAAAAGTTTAATTAACTGGGAAGCTACATTGCAAGAAGTGCATTTTAGAAAACACAAGTCAGCTGATGTCTGAAAGGGACAGAGTAACAGAGACATGCTGCGTTTTCAGGCAAAAGGGTTTGGAAAAGATTTAGAAGGATGTTACCTGGGTTGGAGGGTTTGAGCTATAGGCAGAGGCTGAATAGGCTGGGGCTGTTTTCCCTGGAGCGTCGGAGGCTGAAGGGTGACCTTATGGAGGTTTACAAAATCATGAGGGGCATGGATAAGGAAAACAGATAAGGTATTTTCCTTGGGATGGGGGAGTCCAGAACTAGAGAGCAAACATTTAAGGTGAGAGGGGTAAGATTTAAAAGAGACCTAAGGGACAAAATTTTCACGCAGAGGGTGGTGTGTGTATGGAAGGAGTTGCCAGAGGAGGTGATGGAGGCTGGTACAATTATAACATTTAGAAAGCGTCTGGATGGGTACATGAATAGAAATGTTTGAGAGGAATATAGGCCAAATGCTGGCAAATTGGGATAGATTGAGTAGGATATTTGGTCGGTATGGATGAGTTGGATGGAAGGGTCTATGTTTGTGCTGGACAGCTCTGTGATTCTATAAATTCTGCTTTCTGGATCACAATATCAGCTTAGATAACATTCCTCCTGTCAGATGCCAAATAATGTACTTGACACTTGACAAACTATTTTGCCAGAATTCTTTAGTCAGACAGTTGGCAAACTTACCTTGTCGTTGTGTACCCATAAAAAGTGCCTCTTTGTTTGCTCCTGTCCTTTATCCAGTCCCGGCAAAGGGAAGCTTTCTTGTGCATCACTGAGGTAGCTGAATTCTGTCAATTCAATCTGTATCAGGGATTTAGTGTGTACGAACTTGATTGGTTGTTTTATTACTGTCATTTGCATTAGACTTCAGCCAAATAGCCAACTGAAATTCAGCCGTCTCTCCCTGCCTAATTTTCTGCTCCGTTGACTTCAGGACATTTTCAAGTTCATTGAAGCATAGCTCTAATGAGGTGTTGCCATAGAGATCTTTCATTATCCTTATTACAAGATGGTCTCCTGCACAGAACTTTCATTTGTCACACTTAACTGTGAAGTGTCAAGAATTTACAATGCCTTGGTATTGCACACATTGACAATATTTCACAAATGCAGTCCATTCAACCCTGTTGTGAAATAATGTGCATATACATAATATACCTCTATGGGAGTGTATGTTAGACTGCAGTCAATCATCACTCACCTCAACAGGATATGATGTATCAGTCCTCTGACTTGTTAGTCTGAAGTAGTGGTGATAGAAATTAGATCAATGGTACTTAGCTTCTAGTAAGTATCATCTGTATAAACTGTAATAAATACAGAGAATGTTGGAAAAACTCAGCAGGTCCGGTAGCATCTGTGGAGAGTAAAATACAGTTGCGAACTTTTCAAGTCCGGTGTGACGCTCCTTCAGAATCGACAGAAACTTCATATGATGATACCCCAACACCTCCAGATGGGGGGAAAGCAGTCAGGACAAATAATCCACTTTAGTCACCCAAGGATTGGCCTATTTTCTGGCCACTTTAGCCAAGCTCAGCAGTAACGGTCCTCCAATCTGCTTGTTCTCCCTCCACATGGGGTGGTCAAAGACCAAAAGAATGGGGTTGATGTACAAGCAACATTGAGGAATATCCCCTTCAGGTAATAAATAATAATCATGCACGGCCCTGAGAAAAGACAGTCTATGAATCTGAAAGTCTACAAACGGATTTAACCTGATGACGTGTGTACACTACCTTAATATCAAATTCACAATGGGTTAAAGCGAGGGCTCCTCATATAGAGCCTCCCACTGGGAGTGCCCAATGCAGCCGGACAGCAGCACATGTGCCTGGTTGATTGGTACTGGAGAGGTATCACACAAAGATAGTGTAGTTAGGTTGAGATGCTAGTTAGAGTGAACATCACGGTAAATTACAATGTGTGGTTAGGTGCTGTGTCAACACCTTTCACAACTTACCTCTTTGTGTACCTGAAGTAGGTCAGTAAATGCAGTAGGAGCAGGCCATGGTGAACTGATGAGGTGGGCAGGCTAAGAAACGTGAGAGTCTGTAGCAGCAGACTACAGAGAGCACCCTCCTGTGCAGTGTGGAGTAGCACAAGGGAATTTCATCAAAGTTCAACCTGTCAGACCGAGGTTCGCAATGGCATTTTTAGGAACCATGGAAACTCCCTCCAGCTGGGGGTTAGGGCAGTATGGGAGGGCTGTATATGCCTGACCCACTTGAGGTCATAAGGATTGTGAGGGTAGGGATGTTTCTGCTTAGGATATCGTTGGCCAGGAGCTGAAGACCTTAAGCTGACTGATAGACGCCATGCATTCTCTCTTCAATGACTCCCCTGGACAGAAAAGAACCCATTAAAGAGAGGCAGGCAGTTGACTGACCCTGTGGAAGTGGCCGTTTATCGGCAAGAGGAATGAGTGCAAAGCCTGAGGCCTAATGGCTTGCTCTTAGTCACTCACGTCATCCGCGATCTCTTTAAATGCTGGGGCAGTCTGGCCTGAATCTGCTCCTATCTCTTATAGTCTACTTTCCTGCACACCTTGCACTAGTACTGAAACTAATACTCAGCCCGCCCTCGTCATCGATTCACCATGACCCGTTCCCATTTGGTTTACTGACCTACTTGCGGTAAACAAACAGGTAGGTTGTGAAAGACATTAGCATGCCCCTAACCACACATTGTAATTTACGGTGATATTCACTCTAACTCGCAGCTCAACCTAAATCTGCCAACCCATCATGAAACGAGGCAGAAGAAAATAATCCCAGGACAATTTCTGTCTCACATCTCTGCTCCATCTAAATATGTATCTGGCCACTGATTGTTCTGTGTTACTTGGTGGATGAAGATAAATATTTATTCCTGGCTGTTATGATTTATGCCATTAAAACCCCCTCTTTTCCCCTGCACACCCCATTCCAGCTTCTAAAAACATGAAGGACACACGTCGCAAAGGGACTATAAAATATGTCTCGACCTCCTTCACCAGACAGGTACCAAGGTGATTATCCATCTTGTTCCGAGTCCCTCTCCACTGACCTTGACCATGCACAGTAACTAGGACACAGTTACAAGAGGCAATCAAAAGGCAGTGGGAAACCTTATTAAGGAAGAAGCCTAGTCTCAACACTGTAAGAAAATGCCAATAGCTCAGATGTTCCATTTCATACAACACTTCATTTATCTTTCGCTTTGGCTGCATGGAGGGAGGGACACCAGTTAAAAGCAAAAAGTAGCAAAGACAGAGAGGGAGCAATGTTTTTTTTTCTAATGCAAAGGCTAGAAAAAGCAGCTTAGTAATGGCTTGTCTAATTCAAGGCAGCCTCAGGACTTTTAAAAGCCGGCAAAACAAATCGATTTTGGGCAGTGAAAGAAATTAGTTTTACACGTGACAGAACGATGTGCAAGTGCCAAATATATGACAGGATGTGGAGGTGCTGGCGTTGGACCAGGGTGGACAAGGTCAGAGGTCACACGACACCAGTTATAGTCCAACAGGTTTATTTGAAATCACAAGCTTTCAGAGCGCTGCTCCTTCATCAGATGAACCTGACAAAGGAGTAGAGCTCCAAAAGCTTGTGATTTCAAATTAGCCTGTTGGACTATAGGTTGGTGTCATCTGAATTCGAAAAATATAACAACAGCGATGACCTTCACTTTGTCTTAAAGCATACATTGAGTTTGACTGCAACTTTTTAGTTAACACTTTCCAATGTAAAAGGTACCACAGTATTGCTGCAATGTCTAAAAATCTAAATCAAGCTGTCATCCTTCTCTTTTCCTGTTGATTCAATGATAATAAGAGTTAGATTTCCATTGACACCCTGGAGTCAGTCTGGGAGATTCAGCTTTTAACTTGATGGTTATTCTTGGACTGAGATGAGAGAATTACAAGATCAAAAGCATGAAGGGTTTTGCGAGTTAAATATGGAGAAACTGCATCTACTGCCAGAAGAATGAAAATTGAAGGTGATTGGCAACTAAATCAGGGCTGATATGAGTCAACCTTTCCTGTAACATTGATTATTTTAACATTGCATTGCCTGATGAGGTAGAGAAAACACATTCAGTTACATCATTCAAAAGGGAATGAGGTTTAATGAGTGAAGAATGACAAACTAAATGGAAGAGCAGGTGAGTGGAATTCATTGGATGTCTTAAACCAAAGAGACATAATGGGCCAAACGGTCTCTTTCTGTACTGTATCAATCTCTGATTCTTGATTGGCTGGAGTTTGCCCATGGGGATGGTGAGTTCAGAATATTCCCCAACTTGGCAGATCCACCTCCGTGGACCTGATCCCTGCACGCCGGATGTGAGATGTGGGCAGGAACAGAGCCATGATCAAGTTGAAGCTGCAATAGGTCTCAGGTTAAGGTTGCCTCCAAAAGTAGTTCACAGGTGATAACGGAGATTGGCATGTGACAAGGCATGCTAGTGCTTGTCTGGGATTTTGACCCATGGAGTCACAGAGTCAGAGATCTACAGCACTGAAAAAGGCCCTTCAGCCCATCGAGTTTGTGCCAATCAAAAACAATCACCTAACTACTCTAATCCCATTTCCAAACACTTGACCCATGGCCTTGAATGACAACATTGTAAGGTGCACATCTAAATGTTTCTTAAATATGCTGAGAGTCTCTGCCTATACCACACTTACAGGCAGTGAGTTCCTGATTCCAACCACCTTCTGAATGATAAAGACTTTCCTCAAAACCTCCTGCACCTTACCTTAAACCATGGAACTGTGCAATCTCTAGAGTGTGGAAACAGGCCATTTAGCCCAATAAATACACACTGACTCTCCAAAGAGCATCCCACCCAGACTGACCCTCCTACCCTATCCCCTTAATCCTGAATTTCCCATGGCTAATCCACCTAATCTACACATCCCTAGACACTATGGGTAATTTAACATGGCCAATTCACCTAACATGCACATCTTTAAACTGCCTCTATCTGTACCCCTCTGCTCACTGATCCGTCCACTGGGGGAAACAGGCCTTCCAGAGCATTCTATGTGTGCCCCTCATAACTTTATACATCTCAGCTATGTCCCCTCTCAGTCTCCTCTGTTCCATGGAAATCAACACCAGTCTGCCCAAAATGTAGGAGAAAATCACTGCAGGTGGAGATCAAATGTCTCTTCATAACTAAAACTCTCCAACCCAGACAACATGCTGGTAAATCTTTTCTGCATCTTTTCTGGTGTAGTCACATCCTTGCTATAATATGGATTCAGGACTGCACTCAATACTCAAGCCAACAGTTTATACAGTTCCAGCATTACCTCCCAGTTCATAATGTCTATGGCTCAATTAACAAAGACTAGTATCCCACATGCCTTCTCAACTACTTTATCTACTTGCCCCACTACCCTAAGTCCACAACCACCTGATGAAGGAGCAGCACTCTGAAAGCTAGTGCTTCCAATTAAACTTGTTGGACTATAACCTGGTGTTGTGTGATTTCTGACTTTGTACCTTAAGAAACAGATCAACATTAAGATATACATTAAGGTCCCTCTGTTCCTGGGTGTTTCCCAGGGTCCTACCATTCATCTTGCATTCCCTTGTCTTATTTGTCCTGGCCAAGTGTATCACTTCACACTTATTGGGATTGAATTCCAATTGCCACTGATCAGCCCATTTGACCAGCTGTCTATGTCCTCCTGTAATCTAAGGTGATGCTGCTCATTACTTACGACCCCAACAAGTTTTAAATCATCCGCAAATTTAATGAACAATCCTCCTACATTCAAGTCTAAATCACTTATATAGACCACATCACTGATCCCTGTGGAATCTCACTGGGCACATGCTCTCTGTCACAAAACTCACCCCTCAATCTGCCTCCTGCCACTCAGCCAATTCTGGATTTGATTCGCAAATGTTTCTTGAATTCCATGGGCTTGAATCCCTTCATTATCTGTCTCCCATGTGGGACCTCATCAAAAGCCTTGTTGAAGTCCAAATAGGCTATATCAAAATATCGTCCTCATTTATACACTTAGTCACGTCTCCAAAAAGCCAATCAAGTTGGTCACAAAATCATGCTAACTGTTATTGATTAGTCTTTCTCTCTCCAAGTGTAAACTAATTTTGCCCTTCAGACCTACTTCCGATAGTTTCCACCACCACTGAGGTTAGACTGACCAGCCTGTAGTTTCCTTAGTCTATGCCTTGCCACCCTTTTTGAATAATGGCACTGCAGGGTCCTCTGGCACCCTGTAAGAATGTTTTCCATACAAACTCATTTCACCCACACCCCTTTAAACCATCATGTCATATCACAATCGTGCTTTCTTACACTATCCCCATATCCCATAATAGTTGCTGGACATGGCCACCTGTAAATCTCAGTCTTGAACATACTGAATGGCTGTGCTTCCAGGATAGAGAATTATAAAGAGTCCCTACTACTAAGTGAAGAAGCTCCTTCTCAATGTCATCGTAAATAGCTTGTCCTTTATCTGAGTCTGTGTCCTTTGATTCAAAACCAACTAGCCAAGGGAAATTCCTCCCTTGATCTATTTGTCGAGATATAGAGTCATAAGATGTACAGCACAGAAACAGACCCTTCAGTCTAATTCGTCCATGCTGATCAGTTATCCTAACGTAATCTAGTCCCATTTCCCAGCATTTGACCCAGTTCTCTCTAAACTCTTGCGATTCATATACCCATCCTGATGTCTTTTCAATGTTGTAATTGTACCAGCCATCGCCACTTCTTCTGGCAGCTAATTGCATACACGTAAGACACTTTAAATGAAAATGTTGACCCTTAGGTCTCTTATACATCTTTCCCCTCTCACCTTAAACCTATGCCCTCTAGTTTTGGACTTTGCTACCCTGTGAAAAACACCTAGTCTATTTACCCTATCCATGCCCCTCATGATTTTACAAACCTCTATAAGGTAATCCCTCAGTCTCCAATGCTCCAGGGAAAATAGTCCCAGCCTGTTCAGCCTCTTCCTATAGTTCAAACCCTCCAACCGTGGCAACATCCTTGTAAATCTTTTCTGAATCCTTTTCACAACAATCCTTTCACAACATCCTTTCTATAGCAGGGAGATCAGAATTGAATGCAGCATTCCAAAAGTGGCCTAACCACAACATGACCTCCCAACTCCTATAGTTAATGCTCTGACCAATAAAAGCAAGTATACCAAACGCCTTCTTCACGACCTTACCAAACTGCGACTTCACATTCAAGGAAACATGAACCTGCACTCCAAGGTTTCTTTGTTCAGCAACACTCCCTTGGACCTTACCATTAACTGGATAATTCCTGCCCTGACTTGGCTTTACAAAATGCAGCATCTCACATTTATTTAAATCAAACTGCATCTGCTACCCCTCAGCCCATTGGCCCATCGAACCAAGATCCTGTTGTACTCTGAGGTAACCTGCTTTACTGTCCACTACACCTCCAAATCTGGTGTCATCTGCAAACCTACTAACCATACCTCCTATGTTCACATCCAAATCATTGATATAAATGACAAAAAGCAGTGGACCCAACACTGATCATTGTGGCACACCACTGGTCACAGGCCTCCAATCTGAAAAGCAACCCTCCACCACCAGCCTCTGTTTTCTACCTTCAAGCCAGTTCTGTATCCAAATGGCTAGTTCTTCCTCTATTCTGTGTGATCTCCCCATGCTAACCAGTCTACCATGAAGATCCTAGTTGAACGCTTTACTGAGATCTATATAGGTCATGTCTGCCACTCTGCCCTCATCAATCTTCTTTGTTACTTGTTCAAAAACTTCAATCAAGTTAGTGAGACTCCTTAAGAATTCTACACCTTTCAATGAGGCTGCCTTCAAATCTTGTAAACTCCAAATAATATACACATTTTTGTCTATATAATTATTCACCATTATGTTATGTTGCATGTGCCACATTCCAGCACGTTCATTTAATCTGTTCAAATCTTCTTCGAGATTCCTTGCACCCACTTCAGAATTTATATTTCCACAAAGTCTTATGCTTATCTGTAAGTTTGGAAATAATACAACTACAGAGGAACCTCGATTATCCGGCATTCAATTATCCAAATTTTGGATTATCCAAACAAAATTGCAAGGTCCTAATAATTGGCTAAACTGTGTTATCGAGCATCCAATTATGTGGAATCCAATTAACCAAACCAAATACTCCCCGCCCATGTCGTTTGGATAATCGAGGCTCCTCTGTAATCCCCACCTCCGTTATATAGATTGAGAACAGTTGAGACCAAGCACAGAGCTTTGTAGTAACAGTCTACCATCCTGAAAAGTATCCACTTTCTCTTTTCTATCAGTTTACCAAATAAACGTTGAATCCTGAGTCTCTAGTGGCCTGTGGGCAAATCCCACCAGAGCAGATGAGGGTGTTTGAATTTGGTGTCACATTCTGTGAATGAGTTTAGAACATCAGCAAGAGGCCTGGCCCACCGGTTGTTCTCCCACTTGACAGATTTGTACCCAAAATACAGCTGGACACACCCAGCATTGCTGATGGAGGGCTGCACTGACCGAGGGGCTGTCTTTCAGATGAGATGTTAAACCGAATCTGCCTTTTTCAAATGTGTACGAATGCTCTCATTTTTATTCATGGGTGATGTCCTCCAGTGTCCCTGGCCATTTAATTTGTTACTGCTTGTGCCAATCTTGGTTTACACTCCTTGGCTGACTACTCTTCAAAGGAAGTGCTTCGTTGGCTGCGGGCCTTTGGGACATCCTGAGGTCATGAGAGGTGATAGTAAATGCAAGACCTCAGGTAGGCTTATCCCAGCCTGGGTGCAGTTGAGAAGGTTGGGAAGATAGCAGGGAGCCGTACCAGGATCAAGTGTCAATGCAGATGCATCATCAGAGATTTTCACAAAGTATTTGATAATGGGCGGCACCTCGCTGAGTAAAGACTGGTAGACATTTTAAATAATTGAAGACCCTCTCAGGTTGATCCTTTGGATTCTTTAGTTATTTTGTCACTCAATGCAGGAAGATTGTCAACTCCACAGTAATAACATTATGGGAGACACCTCGAGGTGCTGGAGCACAGTAATAACATTATGGGAGACACCTTGAGGTGCTGGAACACAGTAATAACATATGGGAGACACCTCAAGGTGCTGGAACACAGTAATAACATTATGGGAGACACCTTGAGGTGCTGGAACACAGTAATAACATTATGGGAGACACCTCAAGGTGCTGGAACACAGTAATAACATTATGGGAGACATCTTGAGGTGCTGGGGCACAGTAATAACATTATGAGAGGCACCATAAGGTGCTGGAGCACTGTAATAATGTTGTGGGAGACACCTCATGGTGCTGGATCACTGTGACCAATGCAGCAAAGACAGACTTACTAACGCCAGTGTCCACAACCAGGCCAATATCCCCAGAATTGATGCACTGACCCTGCCTTGATTGGCTGCGTTGTGTGGACATATCATCCTCATGACCAACACAAGAGTCCCTGAGCAGGTGCTCTACTCCCAGCTCCAAAAGGACAGGTGAGTCCCAGGTGAACAGAGGAAGTGCTTCTGGGAGACCCTCAAGGCCTCACTGGGGAAGTGCAACATTCCCACAGATACCTTGAATTACTGATTCAAGATTGACAAAGTGGTAGAGGAGTACCTGGGAAGGCATCAAGAACGTTGTGACTTGCCATCGGCAAAACGTGGAAGCCAGGGGGAAAGAACAAAAGGAGCACGCTGCCACACCAACACCCCACCCACCCCTCCCCCATGAGCATCTTCTGCCCCAAATGTGGCAGAGTCCGCGGAAGATCCATCAGGTTGTACGGCCACCTACAGATTCACCCTGAGGATGGAATAGAGCCATCCTCGTCAGTGAGGGAGCACCAATGATGATGAGTAACGTTACGCAGGGAACGGAGGGGGATTGTGCTAATGTCACTGTGAAGGCTGCAAACAGCCACTGTCCCTGTTTGAGCGGGTCAGCTGGAGGGCTCTCCAAACCCATCCATCTGATTACGATTCTTTGAAAATTACCTCTATGCCAACTTACCCCCAACTCTCCCAGTGGACAGCCAGGGACTCTGGAATTGGCAAATCTTCAACTGAGCTGGGGCTATAAGGAACATGTTATTAATTAGACAGGCAGTCCAGTTACAAGCATTTAGGAAGTTGCCTTTTTGTACAATTGATGAACTGTTCCAGTAAGTGCAGACTCAGAGGGATGTCCATTGGGTGCAGACACTGAGATCCTAAAGCCCACTGTAAAACTTTATCCTTTTTTTCTACAATGGGACTGACACACAACAGGTCCTGAGATGAAAAGACCAGTTGCTGTGGGACAGATTCTGAAACTGATGTAACGTTATGGCCCCTGAGGATTTATAAGAAGGAGCAGCCTTCAGGTATCTGAGGAGGGATTACAGCAGAAATCTTAATCTGCTTTTTCAAAGGTGGACTGACCGTGATATATTTCCAACATTTTTTCAGAGTTTTTCTTTTTGTTTAAAGCTTAATTAGAACAATCCTGCTACTGTTGGTACCTCACAGCTGACAGTAAACAAATGGTGCAGTGGAGATTCAGATTGTGCTGAATACAGAGCGCTTCAATCAGTCACCCTGCTCTTTTTACTAAACATGGCTGATCGACGAAACAGCTCTTTTGCTGAGAATTAAATTGCTTGAACCTTAACCTCCATCTATTGACACACATACAGTGCAGGAACTACACTGTGTGCCTATTGATTACCTTCTCTCTACATCAGCTTGCCCACCTGACAACAGACTGAAAAATATCATGACCTCTCTTTACTGCTAATCATCTGACATGCTGATCTCAATCTGATATCAATAAGATCTTAACGAGCAGGAGTTGACCGCTCAGTCACCTCAGTTTGCTTTGCCATTCAATAAGATTGCAGATTATCTTCCCTTGCAAGTTGAGCGCAAAGGGGGTTGCAAGACTAGGAGGGAAACATGATTGAGGTGTATAATGATAGGCATAGGTAAGGAAAGGTATTCTCTCATTGGAGGCAGTTCAGTGAAGGTTCACTGGGACAATCCCATACAAGGAGGGATTGTTATATGGCCAAAGGTTAACAGGATGGGCCTTGACTCGCTGGAATTCAGAAGAAAGACAGGTGTTCTCATTGAAACGTTTGGGTTCTGAATGGGCTTAACAGGGTCAATGCTGAGAGGATGTTTTCCCTCATGGGAGAGTCCAGGACCAGAGGGCATAGTCTCAGAATAAAGGGGCAAGAGTGTGGTGCTGGAAAAAGGGCTTCTCCTGATGAAGGGCTTATGCCCAAAACATTGATTTTCCTGCTCATCGGATGCTCCCTGACCTGTTGTGCTTTTCCAGCACCACACTCTCGACTCTGATCTCCAGCATCTGCAGTCCTCACTTTCTCCTCCCCCAGAATAAATGGGCACCAATTTAAGATTAGGACAAGGAGGAATTTCTTCTCTCAGAGGGTCTCTCCCCAGAGATCTGCAGGGGAAGAGTCTTCGTGGATACTTAAGACTGAAATAGATTCTCGATCAGTTGGGGAATCAAAGATAATGAGGAAAGTGGACGCGAGGATTGTCAGACCAGCCATGATCCTATTGAGTTGCAGACCAGTCTCAAGAGGCTGAAAGGCTTGTTCCTGTTTCTATTTCGAATGACCTTCTTCTTACAGTCTTCATCCTGATCCGCTTTGCACTCCCTCCTATGGATACATGCTCATTGTCCTCTTCTAGTCAATATTTCCATATTGGACCAACCTTTCATTCTTACTGATTCCCCAATGAAAGCAAGAATGGGTAGCATTGATACAGCACCACTTAGAACCATAGAACTTCCTAAAATATTTACAGTGACTTAAAGTGCAGGATTGAATATCAAACTCTATAAAATGGATCACAGGTCAGGACTACCTTTTAAAATTGATCACAGGCTGGGTCAACCTTTTCAAGTCCCAATCCCACTGTACCCCTGGGAAGACAGGCAGCCATGTTGCTAAGGTGGTCCCTTCCCTTCCAGGAGGGGGCAATAAGAATGCTTCTCTCATGAGGAAATCTTTGAAGTGGGTTGTCATTTATCCCGTGATGACCCACCTCTAGACCGATTTAGCCAGGCCATAACAGAATAAATTACAATCAAATCATCTGCGCTGATTTTGTCCTTTATTTATTCATCCATGGGGTGTGTTAGTTGCTGCAAAGACCAGTATTTGTTGACCAGCTCCCATTGCGATTGAACTTACTGACTTTCTTGACTGTAGTAGGTCGAGAGTCACACATCAGCCAGACTGATAATTGATGGTAGTTTCATGGTAGTTATTGCTATGATTTTTTATCAACACGAAATTCATTAATATATTTTAAATTCTTCTAGTGGTATGATTTGGATGTAGGTCCCAAGGACATTTGCCTGGACCTCTGGGTTGCTGGTCCAGTGATATTACAGTAATCCCACCACCTCCCCAATATCGCCAAGGTCACTGTGAGGCGGGAATTACCTTACTATTGAATGGTGCTAAAAAAAAAGACATGTTGCTGAAGCTTTTTGTCTTGCCTGCATTAGGACCAATGCAAGAATGCAAAATTTCAAACAATTGAGATAAACTATACTGCTAGAAAAAAAGTGTTGATTAGTCGGCAAATTGAATCTACTTAGTCCAGGGGTTACCATGGAGAAAGGAGGAGAGAACCGTTGATTCCTGAAGACAATTCAAAAACAATGCAAGCATAAAATTGTTTTTCTGTAGCACAGGCTGATCCCTAAATGATTTGGATATGAACATAAGAAGTATAGTTAGTAAGTTTGCAGATGACACCAAAATTGGATGTGTAGTGGACAGTGAAGAAGGTTACCTCAGATTACAACGGGACCTTGATCAGATGGGCCAATGGCTGAGAAGTGGCGGATGGAGTTTAAATCTGATAAATGTGAGGTGCTGCATTTTGGGAAAGTAAGTCTTAGCAGGACTTATACACTTAATGGTAAGGTCCTAGAGAGTGTTGCTGAACAAAGAGACCTTGGAGTGCAGGTTCATAGCTCCTTGAAAGTAGAGTTACAGGTGGATAGGATAGTGAAGAAGGTGTTTGGTCTGCTTTCCTTTATTGGTCAGAGTATTGAGTACAGGAATTGGAAGGTCATGTTGCGGCTATACAGGACATTGGTTAGGCCATTTTTTGAATATTGCATGCAATTCTGGTCTCCTTCCTATCGGAAAGATGTTGTGAAACTTGACAGGGTTCAGAAAAGATTTACAAGGATGATGCCAGGGTTGGAAAATTTGAGCTATAAGGAGAGGCTGAACAGGCTGGGGCTGTTTTCCCTGGAGCATCAGAGGTTGAGGGGTGACCTTATAGGGGTTTATAAAATCATAAGGTTTATAAAATCATGGATAGGATAAATTGACAAAGTCTCTTCCCTAAGGTGGGGGAGTCTAGAACTAGAGGGCATAGGTTTAGGTTGAGAGGAGAAAAATAAAAGAGATCCAAGGGGCAACATTTTCATGCAGCGTGTTGTGCGTGTATGGAATGAGCTGCCAGAGGAAGTGGTGGATGTTAGTACGATTGCAATGTTCAAAAGGCATCTTTTTGGGTATAAGAATAGGAAGGTTTGGAGGGATATGGGCCGGGTGCTGGCAGGTGAGATTAGATTGGGCTGGGATATCTGGTTGGCATAGACGAGTTGGACTAAAGGGTCTGTTTCTGTGTTGTACGTCTCTCTGGCTCTGTGACTCTTTTAACAAATATACATGAGGCCTGTTACGAGCTCAACTTGGAAAGTGTATTATTTGCCATCATTTTCTCATGAGAGTGCAACATGGATCATAGAGTCAATAAACTCACAGAACAATCCCCATTCATCCCATTGAGCTCATGCTGGTTCACTGAAGAGCAATTGAGTTAGTCTCACTTTCCTGTTCAATGCCCATAGTCCTGGAGGCATACCCTGTACCATAATGTGACTGTATACCTTGTTCACAGTCAAGATAATGCCACGAAGTCTACTCAGGAAGCCAGATGGAGTTCTTGCTGCACTCCTTTAGTGCTACAGTCCGAAGATCAGCCTATGCTGATAGATTCAGAGCTGTGGATGTGGCACAGTGACTCAGTGGTTCGCACTGCTGCCTCACAGTGCCAAGGATCTGGGTTTGATTTCACTTGTGGGCAACGATCTGTGTGGAGTTTGCACACCCTCCCGGTGTCTGCATGGGTTCCCTCCGGGCGCTCAGTTTTCTTCCCACAGTCCAAAGATGTGCAGGTTGGGGTGGATTGCCCATGGCAGATTGCCCATAGTGTCCAGGGATGTGCAGGCTAGGTGGGTTAGCCATGGGCAATGCAGGGTTACAAGGATGGTGTGAGTAGGATGGTCTTCAGACTTGATAGGCCGAATGGCCTGATTCAATTCTGGAAGGACTGTATGATACTGTCCGTTCAGCCACAGCTGTGATGCCTTGGGCATGTGCAAAATGCTATTGCAATGTAAGAACATTGATTCAGAGACAAGGACCTGCAGCTGTGGGACACAGCACAAACCCACTCTCCCCACACTCCCTCCACACACTCAAGCCACAATCTGCAAAATTGTTTTAGTTCATCATAAGTCTGTGACTTTGACAGTAACTCTGGAGGTCTCAGGTTGAAGTGCCTTATCATGTAATACCTTTGGGAAGCAAGCAGAAGCAAAGGATTTAAATTGATCCATAATTTTGTAACATGCAGAGTATACAGCTCCATGTTCTGAAGATTAATGCTTCAACCCAATGTTGCTGTCCACAAGGGAAAACCTCTCAGTGGTATTTGCTGTTTTACTTTCTCAAGAAAGGAAATAAGTTCAAATTTTACCACATTAGATATTGATGAGTGTGGCTTTGAACCTTCAGTCTAACAGCATAATTGCTGTTCAACTGCAATGTTTGACTTAATTCCTGACGCCATTGTCTTTGATACTTAAATGGCATACCATGGAAAGAGGAAGATGTCAATGAGGACTGGAATAACCATCAAGGTCATGACCATCAAAGTTTAACAATGGAGTTCCAAGGGTAAATTATTAAAATAGCATACACAGGACATTTCAGCATAGAATAAATAAGTTAAAGGGAAGGAAATCCTACTCGTTTTACAAGGAATAGAATATACAGGCTAATAGTAAAGTTTCAGTGTACCAAACCCCAGTTAAATTACACTTAACCATAAGGACAAAGAGCAGGGGTAGGCCATTCAGCCCCCCCAAGCCTGTTCCACCATTTGATACAATCATGGCTGATCTCATCTTGGACTCAACTCCAATTTCCCGCCTGCTCTCCATAAACCTTTCATCCATTACCAATTAAAAATCTGTTACTCTGTGCTCCAACATCCACTGTACTCTGGGCTAGTGAATTCTGCAGATTTATGACCCTTTGATAATAACTCCCACCCATCGCCATTTTAAATTTGCTATCCTTTATCTGAAGATGATGACCCCTCAATCTAGATTTCCCCAAAAAGGCCACACCTATTTTTGTCAATCTGCTTTAACATTTTATCGACCTCAGTCAGAGATAGCTCAAGTATATTTGAAGCTACTGTGCAGTTGTGGGGCATTACACATTGGCACCATTGGTTTTGGAAGGGGTGGTGTGTAGATCCGTACCTGAGCCAAAGTGTGGCATTATTTTATAAAAAACAGATTGAAGGAAAAACAAGCAAAACCTGGAAAGAATGCTAACCAGACAAACTCATCTTGAATACCTGATAATAGAACTCCAGTATGACCAGATATTCATCCCCTAGTGTTACTTGTGTTTATTTTGAATTACATGTAATTTGATTTTGTGTTATCACATGTGCCTAGGTACAGTTAAAAGTTTTATTTTGCATGCAGTACAGGTAGATCATACAATACAAAGAGTATTATGGCAATAGAACCGAACGAGGAATACAATGTTACAGCTGCAGAGAAGCAAAAGGAGCAAGGTAAACATTAATTTTAAAATTTGAGAGGTCCATTCAGGAGTCTAATAACAGTGGGAAAGAAGTTTTTGAATTTATTGCGACGTGTGTTTAAGCTTCCACCTGGTGGAAGAGGTTGGAAGAGATTATAACTGGGGTGGGATAGGCCTTTGATGATGTTGGCTGCCTTCCTGAGGCAGTGATAAGTGTAGATGGAGTGAGTAGATGGAACTTTGGTTTACATAATGTTATGGGCTGTGTTCACAACTTTCTGGAGTTTCTTACAGTCCTGGACTGAGCAATTGCCAGATGAAATTTAGAAAGATTAGGGCTGATTTGTTGAAAATTTTCAATATATTCACAGGCACACTTAAGGAAGGAATAAACTATTCCCACTGGTTGTGGACTCAAAGATTATGAAATAATCTAATGATTTGAATCAAACCTGAAATTAGAAAACTCCTCAACGTAAAGAAGATAGTAGAAGTTTATTCTTTTATTCTTCAGTGTGTTGACAGCAGGGATTATTACCCACTTTCAACCAACACAAATCACAAAAGGCAATTGATGATTGATCAGTTGCAAATTTTAAGTCTCAGATTGATAGAACTCTATTTGGCGAGTGTGAAGCAATGTAGGCCAAAGGGCAAATATATTCCTTTCAATGACAGAACAGGCTGGAGGGGCTGAATGGTCTGCTCCTGCATTTCAGGGTCTCCTGTACACCAACAAACCCAAGGAAAGGCAACACATGAGCAGGCTTTTGGTTTTGAGCCTATCTTTATGCAACCATTTGTTTTCCACTGGGGGAAATGGGAAATGGTAGAATGATTCCCGAGTTAATTACTAGCCTGTTGAACCACACTGTGAATATGTCTTTGTTGGCTCCCAAGTCCTGATGGGGTAAGGTGGGGACACTACCACTGTGCCACAAAATTTCCATTACAAAAGAAAGTAAGCTGGAGTAAACCGCAGCAGGTAAAAGTTCAAAGACAGATTGCAGGAACTTTTGTGTAAAGTTGTGGTTCATATTTCTGTCCACATTAATTTTCTTAATCGCACATTCTTCCCTGAAGCAGCACAATCACAATTGTAAAGGACACATCTTCTTTTCGAATAAAAGTCCTTTGTGAAAGTGGGATCATGGTGCAGTTTGGTAAATGCAGCTTAACAAGGACATTATGTTCTGTGAGTAAACTGATGTTAAATTGCTAAAAAGATCATATAAAAAGAATTCATGAAAACATTGACAAACTTTATTGTTAAGTGGAGAGGACTATCACTTTTGAAAAGCTTCAACTAATTGAGGGTGGACATTTGTATCCTTTGTTCTGCTATAAAAGTAAGTCTGATTGTGATTCTGTGCATTTCAGTTTTGTTCATATTTCAAGGAACATAGAGAACAGTCAATTCAGGTACAAAAATGTCCAAATCATTGACACAATGTAGCAATATAAAGTCCTACTGCTCAGGGAGAGATGGTGTCTGAATTGCAATGACATTACCCTAATAATTAACAGGGGGAAGCAAAGGCCAAGTAGTATTATTGCTAGACTGTAAATTCAGAGATTCAGGTAATGTTCTGAGGCCTGGGTTTGAATCCTGGCATGGCTAAGGGTCTAACGATGACCATGAATCCACGTTGATTGTCAAGAAAACCCCATCTGGTTCACTAATGTCCTAAGGAAATTTGCTATCCTTACCTGATCTGACTTGCATATGACTCCAGACCCACAGCGATATGGTGGACTCTGAACTGCCCTCTCGGTAAATAAGTAAAAAAATGCTAGCCCAGCCAGTGACATGAATGAATAACAAAAAAAAATCCTGAGGCCAGGCCAAATGAGTTGGAGTCAATGTTCAAATCCAGTCATGAGAGCTGATAGTCTCTGACTTCAGTTCATAAACCTGTAAATGAAACCTAGTCTCAGCAATGTTGAGCACTGGTTGTTGTGAAAATGTATCTGGTTCACTGATGCCCCTTTAGGGAGGAGAAATCTGCTGTCCTTCTCTGGTCTGGCCTACATATGACTCCAGACTCAAATACTTCCTTGTGGAATTGTCCAGCATACCACACTGATCCGGGGCAGTTTGGTTGAATGACCACATCTGTATAAGAAGATAAAAAATAAATGACTGCTTTGGCTTTTCTGCATTATTTGAATTGAAGCATTTAGCCATTTCTCCTTAGATTTAGGTTTCCGCTTAAGAATCTCAAATAACAGGGTATCCCTCTAATGCTGAGATTTGGAGGTGCCGGTGTTGGACTGGGGTGGACAAAGTTAAAAAATCAAACAGCACTAGGTTATAGTCCGACAATTTATTTGGAAGCACTAGCTTTTGGAGTGCTGCTCCTTCATCAGATGAAGCACCCCGAAATCTAGTGTTTCCAAATAAACCTGTTGGACTCTAACCTGGTGTGGTGTGATTTTTAACTTTGTAATCCCTAATGTTGATTGTACATTTAGATATAAAGTTTGCAAACCTGCTGGACTTTCTGGATTCTGCAGGGATTAAAGATACATATCAAGCACCTTCCTGAAAGTAGCATCCAGGAGGAGTAGTCATAGAGGCATTAACAACTTGTGTGAGCTGTTTACATTTTCTTTAAATGCAATCGCTATAATAATTTGTAAATGGAGAAAAACGAAGGGCAGCATGTTAGCTCAGTGGTTTACACTGAACGGTGAGTGACTTTGGAACTCTCTGCCTCAGAGAGCATTGGCAGTGGTGTTAATAAACATTTTTAAGTCAGAGGCAGATAGGATTGGGTTAAGCAAAATGATCAAACGTTATCTGGGCTGGATGGGAATGTGGAATTCGAAGAACAAGTAGACCAGCCATGATTACATTGAATAGCAGAATAGGATTGAGGAGCCAAATGGTCTACTACTGCTCCTCATTCACATATTTGTAGGTCTGCACATGTATTTCTTTCATGGGATGTGGGCCAGCATTTGTGGTTTGTCTCTGGCTGCCCTTGAACTAAAGCCTTATTAGGCCATTTCAGAGGGTAGATTGGAGTCAATGATATTGCTATAGCATGGGTTACTGGGGCCATTACTTAGACAGTCATTAATTCTTGAAGCTAGTTTTCCACAATGGCCATCTTCAAACATAACAGTGTGTCATGGAAAATGATAATCCAAAAAAATGGTATCCTGGTCTGCACACTGGCTTTTTTCCTTTATATTCTTGAGTGCAAACTGGAGTGATCATGCAGGATTGCTAAGTCTAATTCACGCAATCCTGATGCAACAACTTATAAAGGGATTGAAGGACTGTGCAGATGGGGTGTGAAAATGGAGTAGAGGTGAAAACTAGGTCATGATCATATTGAATGGGGGGCACCACCTCTTGGATGTGGGTGTGGAGGGAGGCAAATGGTACACTCCAGCCCTATTTCTCATATTACCTCCGGCATGGAGGAAACTGGAGCACCCGGAGGAAACCCACACAGATACAGGGAGAACATACAAACTCTACGCAAGCAGTGACCTGAGGGTGGAGTTGAACCAGGGTCCCGAGCATATGGCCTGCTCATTCCTAGTATCAATCCTCCTCTGAACTACCTCCAATGCATTGTATCCTTCCTTAAATAAGGAGATCAAAACTGCATGGAGTTTCCTTGATGAGATTCTCATGAGTGTCCTCATGAGTGTCCTCATTGGGCGGCACGGTGGCACAGTGGTTAGCACTGCTGCCTCACAGCGCCAGAGATCCGGGTTCAATTCCCGCCTCAGGCAACTCTCTGTGTGGAGTTTGCACATTCTCCCCGTGTCTGCGTGAGTTTGCTCCGGTTTCCTCCCACACTCCAAAGATGTGCAGGTCAGGTGAATTGGCCATGCTAAATTGCCCGTAGTGTTAGGTTAGGGGTATGGGTGGGTTGCGCTTCGGTGGGGCGGTGTGGACTTCTTGGGCCGAAGGGCCTGTTTCCACACTGTAAGTAATCTAATCTAATCTAAGTCCTGTATCACCGAAGCATGTCATTCTTACTTTTACGTTCAATTCTTCTCAAAGTAAACAACAGCAATGTTTTGATCTTCTTAACTGTGACCCATGTGTAAGAGTACCTGAATCCATCTGCAGCTCAGAATTCTGTGGTTGTTTAATTAATAATCTGCTTTTACAACTTTCTTATTAAAGTGAACAACTTAGCATTTTCTCATATCATGCTCCATTTGCCAGATTTTTGCCCACTCACTTAACCAAATACGCCTTTACGTCCTCTTCACAATATGCTTCCCTACCTGTCTACATGTTGATCTGTGACATTAGCCACCATATTAATCAGTGACGAAGCACATTGGGGTATCCCAAGACCCTATATGTATACAACTGTCTTTCATAACCATTTTCAAAACTTCCAAAGCACATGAGCCTTATTTTAGTGTAAAAATCAATGTTATTATGAAAACATCTAATTCCTCTCTCTACTTCCTGGGAAGTCGAAATAACTTAACTGGCTTCTATGCAACAACTATCAAGGTCAGGCAGACTCTGGGCTGACAGAAAGTCAATGCTTTAAGGTGAAGCTGTCTTATTCTAAGGATGTGTGAACATTTGGGTTTGTGACAGCTCAGTTGTTCAACTAACTTGACTTATTGCATTATCATTGGAATACTTTATCCAGAGTTTTCAACCTAGATATAAAAATAGAGTACAATTCATGACAGTGACTATGAGAAACCCACTGCATCCGTTGAATCATTTGGAAGACAGAGAAATAGAAGCAAAGAAAGCAGGTGAGATCGGTGAGGTGGTTAGGTCAAATTGCTGATTCTCAAAGATTGGCTTTCCATTTCCACTTGATGTGGGGGTGTCAGTGTTGGACTGGGGTGGACAAAGTTAAAAACCATGCAACACCAGGAGCAGTGGTCCAAAAACATGTACTTTCAAATAAACCTGTCGGACTATAACCTGGTGTTGTGTGATTTTTGACTACTTCCCCTTGGGATGAATTTGGGGCCAGGAAGGGTAATGACTCTTTGACATGACGGCTGGAATTTAGAATGTGCTGTGCCTTTCCAATCCCACGCCACTTTTACATAACCATTTCAATCTCCATATGGAAAACAATCCCAATCTATCACCGAAACGTTAACTCTGATTTCTCTCCACAGATTCTGCCAGACCTGCTGAGCTTTTCCAGCAATTTCTGTTTTTGTTTCTGATTTCCAGCATCCACAGTTTTTTATTTTCAGGTTACTGGGTTTACTTTCCATAGAACAGAGGAGATTGAGAGGAAACATGGTCAGGAAGTAAAAGTTATAAGTGGCATAGATAGGGTAACAGGAAGTAACCTTTCCCCTTGATGGAGAGATCAATAACCAGGGGCACAGATTTAAGGTAGAAGGTTTAGAGGAGATAGAATCCCTACAGTGTGGAAGCAGGCCATTCAGCCCATCAAGTCCACACCAGTCCTCCAAACACCATCCTACCATTTTACTATGGTTAATTCACCTGTCCTGCACATCCCTGGACACTAGGGGCAACCTAGGAAACCAGAGCACCAGGAGGAAACCCACAAAGACATGAGGAGAATGTGCAGACTCCTCACAGACAGTCACCCAAGGGTGGAATTGAACCCAGGTTCCTGGCACTGTGAAGCAGCAGTGCTAACCACTGTACTACTGTGCCAGCCCCCAAACGTGAGGAAAAACTCTTTCATCCAGAAGCTGGTGGGAATCTGGAACTCAGTGCCTGTAAGGGTGATAGAAGCAGAAACCTTCATAATATTTAAGAAGTATTTATGTGTGTGCTTATGATGACGAGGCAAACAAGGCTATGCATCAAGTGTTGGAAAATGGGATTAGAATAGTTAGGGATTTGGTTTTGACTGTCATGGATGTGATGGGCTGAAGGGTCTTTGTCTTTGCTGTAGACCTCAACTACTAATTTGGCGCATTGAAAACAGCCTGGCTGGCAATCTCATGGAGGTGTCCTGGCAAACGTTTCTGTTCCCTGTGAAGACAGTGGGTTTTGTTTTAACCCATTGAGGTCATATGTTGGAGTGGTAATGTCTGTTTGCATCTGACTTGCAAACAGCATCCATTACAGGAGTAGCATGTCTGATGCCACCTGGATGTTGAGAATGTTGGAGAGGTCAGGATGCCCGTGGGGATGCCACCTAGGGGTTTTTCACAAGACCCTCTGGCACCCCCTACTGCCTGCAAAAATGTCAGTGGGCAGACTGGTAAAATTCTACTCCATGTTGCTGCAATGGAATGTGAAGCAACTACCTTCAAATCCTCCACAACAAGCATTGCCTGCTGAGCCCCACTTGGTAGCCAGTGTCTACATGTCCTGTAGCAGGGTCTTCCACCTAATTTCCAGCACCCAATTTCCCACTTCCTCCAGCAGAATTGGCTCTTTTCACGTGCAGTTCTATAGTAGTGCCGTTTATGTCTGAGCTGACTGAGTTATGTCGAATATACAACACAGAAATAGACCATTCACCTTGAATATTTTCCTGCCAGCCAGCAGTCATACTCCATTGTTCTCTTGCAAGCTCTCTTGTATCTAACTTCAAATAATGTTACAATGCAGAGGAGCTGGTTTTGGACTGGGGATGGACAAAGTTAAAAATCACACCAACATCAGGTTATAGTCCAACAGGTTTATTTGGAAACACTAGCTTTTGGAGCACCGCTCCTTCACTAGTTACTTGATGAAGGAGCAGTGCTCTGAAAGCTAATGCTTCCAACTCAACCTGTTGAACTATAACCTGGTGTTGGGTGACTTTTAACTTTGTCAATTAATGTAGATCTTGCTGAATGCGCCTCTTGTGTAGCTGTAACCTGTATGGCTTGCTCTGTCTATACACCCTATGATCTGTATGACCTTGTTTGTTTTGGTCTGCCTGTACTGCACACAAAACAAAACTTTTCACTGTACTTAGGTTTATAATAAATTAAATCAAATATCTCAGCCTTCCAGTCCAACATCCTTTCGAAAGCATTGATGCTATTTTTCTGAATGATTGCTTAAGTTCCCCGTTCTCACCCTTTCTCTGATGAAAGAAGGATTTTTGCTGCATGCCCTGCACCGGCTGAGCTTCAACTGGGAATGTAAAACAAACTCAGAGAATGCTGGAGAAACTCAGCAGGCCTGGCAGCATCTGTGAAGAGAAAATCAGAGTCTGGGTCCAATGCTTCTTCTGAACAGGTGAATTGTTTCAGTTCTGGGCACTGCATCTTCGGAAAGATGTGAATATGTTGGAAAGAGTGCAGGAAAGGCTCATGAGAATGGTTCCAGGAACTTCAGTTATATTGATAGATTGGAGAGTCATTGATTGTTCTCCTTAGAGAAGGTTGATAGGAGATGTGATTAGATTACTTACAGTGTGGAAACAGGCCCTTCGGCCCAACAAGTCCACACCGACCCGCCGAAGTGCAACCCACCCATACCCCTACATTTACCCCTTACCTAACACTATGGGCAATTTAGCATGGCCAATTCACCTGACCTGCACATCTTTGGACTGTGGGAGGAAACCGGAGCACCCGGAGGAAACCCACGCAGACACGGGGAGAACGTGCAAACTCCACACAGTCAGTCGCCTGAGGCGGGAATTGAACCCGTATCTCTGGCGCTGTGAGGCAGCAGTGCTAACCACTGTGCCACCATGTGGTAGAGGTGTTCAAAGTTATGAGGGGTTCTGGACAGAATATACTAAAGAAACATCATTTAGTTAAAGGGTTGAGGGCAGGAGGGCACAGGTAATAGACAAAAGAGGCAATTCCAACATATTGAAAGGTTTTCTACACAACTAGAGTGAACTGCACTGCATAAGATCATGGTGGAGAGAGACTCAATTGTGCAATTCAAAAAAGAATTAGATAATTGTCTGAGAAGGACATTTCTCAGCACTACATGAACAAAAAAACAGGGTAGGTATCAGCATGGAAATTGGTCTTGCAGAGGGCCAGAATGGACACAATGGGCCAAATAGTCATCTTTTGTGCCGCAATCAATTGATCATTCTCTGATATGCGCACAGTAATTAATAGTGGGTTAAAAATTCAATCTTCTCCTCGGTTTCAAGATGAAGTGAATTGGAACAAGTACTCATTATGTTCACACATAAAAATCCACTGAGGACTGGCTGCCAACATTTGGGAATCACCCATCAGTTGGAGGCTCCATGATGGAAAGGAGTGCTGGAGTTGGGCTGACTTCAGCCATGTTTGTGAAGACCTTAGAGGACTCATGGAGCTCGAACAAACAATGCTGAGGATAAGCCTGGCAGTGAAGTATTTGGCTTGTCACCAGTGTGCTGAGCAGTTTAACTGAGACAGCCAATTTGCTTTGCCAACTGTTCAGACACAAGAGAAATGAAAGTTTGTGCAATGTGTAGGGAGACTGATGCACGCAAGAACTAATGTTATGTTAGTTGGTGGAATGTCTGCAATGTTAGAATCATAGAATAGAATCCCTAAGATGCAGACAAAGGCCACTCAGCCCATCAAGTCTGCATTGACCCTCCAAAGCGCATCCCACTCAGACCCACTCCAGACATGAGTTTTCTTTTGCCATGGCTACCTTGCCAATTCCTGAACACTGTAACGATTTTTAGCATGATCAATCCACCTAAATTATACAGTTTTGGACTTTGGGAGGAAACCCAATGGAAACTCAAGTATCTGTTACTGTCAGTGATGTGCATTTCAGGGCATGGTAATGTTTTAGTTATGTTACTTGAACAAATGAATGAATGAATAAATGAATGAATGAACAAATGAATGGTTTTATTGTCATATGTATTTTACAGTGAATAAGATATAGTTAACTACAGTGAAAAGCTTCCACTGTGACCTTAATTTGGCAGCATTTTAAATAGTTTAAGGGTAATAAAAAAATAAGATATAACTTAAAGAGAGTTCCTAACTCTTGCACTGCTTCACTTTTGCCAGTACCGGATCCAATCAATGTCAAATTTGCCAGTCCTCAGGTGCCATCTTTCACCACTGACCTTACTTGCCAATGCCAATGTAACAGCTGATGTTGGGTCCTGTGCTTACCTCTCTGCCAGCCACCACTTTGATGCTGCTGCCAGGGTCCCACTCTGGACTCACCATCCGCTGTCCGCCAGAGACAGCCAGTTGGATCAATGGTGAATGTAAGGATAAAGGTTCCCAATATGTTTTGTGATTCAGAATTTTGTTTGCAAGCACAAAGTAAAAACGTTGGGAAAACTCACTGGATAAACCCACCTAATGTCCAATAGGAAGATAATCTGCCATCCTTACAAAGCCTGGCCTACCTGTGACTCCAATCTAATATACATTACAGTCTTCACTGCAAGGCATGGAAAGACAACCAATCAGGGCAACCAAGGAAGATAACCAAACTGACCTTGCCAAAGATGCAGTCCTCACTTTCTCCTCTTTGCCCATGATGATCATACCATACTCTCAGAATGGGTTGAGTATTGTATTTTTTAAAATTGCCTCAAAAAGAAATTAGAAAGATATTTTTGCTGTTTGTTTCTGAATGGAATTTGGCCTCTGGGAGCCATTTTTATTTTAACTCATTCATGAGATGTGCGGCATCACCAGCAACAGTTAATGACTCAGCCCTAATTGTCCTTGACACCACCTTCTTCAATCACTGTGATCTGTCTCAAAGGTTCCTGGTTGGTCATCCTCATTGAGGGTTTCCCCAATCTTCAAAAAATCCTCCTCCAATGTGTGCATTGTCCAGGAACTTTTGCCTCTGCAAAAACATTGGCATATTAGTCATATCACTGGGCTCATAATCTAGAATGCCACACTACTATTCTGAGGTCATGGGTTTGAATCCCACCGTGCAGATGCTGGACAATATGAATGCGATAAAAATGGAATAAAAAGCTATCCTAACGGTAACCATAAAATCATGAGGGACATGGATAAGGTGATTGACAAGGGTCTTTTGCTAGCGTGGGGGAGTTCAAAACTAGGGGGCATATTTTTAAGGTGAACACAGAAAGATTTAAAAAGGGCATGCGGAGCAACCTTTTTGAACAGAGGTTTGTTCGTTTGTGGAATGAACTGCTAATGAATGGGGTGGATGTTGTACAGTTACATGTTTGAAAAAAAGCATTTGGTTAAGTACATGAATAGAAACGGTTGGGAGGGATATAGGCCAAGTGTAGGCAGGTGGAAGCGAGTTTACTTTAGGAGCATGGTCGGTGTGGACTGGTTGGACCGAAGGATCTGTTTCCATGCTATATGACTCCATGGCGTCAATTGTTGTAAATTCCCAACAAAATTCCTTTAAGGAAGGAAATCTTCCATCTTTACCTGGTATGGCCTACATGCAACTCCATAGCCACAGCCATGTGGATGATTCGAAACTGCCCTCTGGGTAATAAATCTGGCTTTTCCAGTGAATGTATGAGAAAAGTTACCCATCAGGCCATGAAAGAATACTTTCCTTATTTTCCTGTGGATCAATCATGGGCAACGATGCAATTAAACAAAATATTAATGACACATGGAGGGTTAAAGAGAAGGAAATTATGACATGTGATCCCCAAACCCTGTGTATATCGGTAATAGCATGTGTATTGGAAACTAGCTGTTGTTTTCCAGCAATACATCTCTCTTGTTCTCATCTTGTCTGTGTGAGATGGTAGTATTTATGTTGAGCATTTATATTCTGAAGGTAACTTGGAGGCCTTGATCTACAAGATGTTGCTGGTCATAAGTGGACTCCTGTGGATGTGATGAATGAGGCATCCATACCACTCTTTATTTATGAGTTATTCAGAGAAGCAAGCAAACACTGTGTCTAATCCTTAATGTTCTGGCCACATTCCAAGGAGGTGTTCGTTCCCTACTGGAGCGAGTGAACAGGTTTTAACCACCACATTTACCAGCCAGCTAATCGTATCTATGCTCCCCACCCACCCTTTAATGATATTGCTCGTCAGAGATGACACTTTTAAAGAGAACACAGTTTTGCAAGTTGAATGTGTGTTTTATAGTGTGAACCTGTCCTCACATCTCCACCCCTCATACAGCCTAAGGATCTGCACCCCTCCCCACAACCTTCAAGACTGATATCTTGCATGTCTCCAGTTTCATTTCTCCACTATTGGATTGATGATTTGGAGGTGTCAGTGTGGGATTGGGGTGGACAAAGTTAAAAATCACCCAACACTAGGTTATAGTCCAACAGGTTTATTTGGAAATACGTGCTTCAGGTGGTTGATGAAGGAGCAGTGCTCGGAAAGCTAGTGTTTCCAAATAAACCTGTCGGACTATGACCTGGTGTTGTGTGATTTTTAACTTTGTCTACTATTGGAGGCTGTGTCCTCAGCCTCCTCAGTCCAGTATCCAAAATCACCACAGCCCAGAAACCTCTCTGCTGTGTCACATCCTTTTCTCGTTCTCTCTCTGATGCTCCTTATATTTGCAAATAATCAAATAGCGTCATACCTGTCCATTTTCATTCCATGATTAATGCTCCTTTGAAGCACCTCGCAGAGTTTTATGACATTAAAGGGGCTACACAAATGTGCTTTGTTGTTGGCTGTGAACAGCAGGGAGTCAAACCCCATGGCCTTTGTTCTGTATTGGAGCTGTTATGCATCAACAACGTCCAGTGCTATATTCTCCTTCACTGAGTTAAATTGTTCAATTATTGGAGAACAATGCCCCTTTATACATGTTGCTTTTTCTCATCATTCAAAGAACAAGGACAGTATGTTAATTTCATTGACTGAATGTCATTGGAGGAATAATTGTACATTTTTCCTTTGGTCAAATGGATTTGAGTGAAAAACCTTCCCTTCCTCCTTCCTGAGGGAAATTCCACCCTCAGTTCAGAAGAACAACTTCCATCCGAACAAAAACGGATGCTTTCAGGAGGCAGCTGAATAAACAGTTGCATCACTGGGACATTCGGCCCACTGAGGCCATACTGCTATTTTGATAGCCATGACAGCAGATGTCTACCTCAATACAGCAGCAACTTACAGCTTATTTAAGGTAATGAAATGGCTCAAGGGAGCATTGACGATTGGCCAAGCAACATTTTGAGTTTAAAATTCTCATCCTCGTTTTCAACTTCCTTCATCGCCATGGCTCTTCCTACATCAGTGATTTCCTCCAGCCCCTCAATCCTGCATGATAGCAGTGCTCTTCTTATCCCCGGTTATAATTACTGTTTCAGTGCTGCCACGCCTTTCTTTACCAAAGCCCCAAGCTCTCGGATAACCCACCCACACATCTGTACCTCCCCCTGCTCCATCCCATACAGTCATAGAGATGTACAGCATGGAAACAGATCCTTTGGTCCAACTTGTCCAGATGTTGAC
Source organism: Chiloscyllium punctatum (assembly GCF_047496795.1). Classification (NCBI taxonomy): domain Eukaryota; kingdom Metazoa; phylum Chordata; class Chondrichthyes; order Orectolobiformes; family Hemiscylliidae; genus Chiloscyllium; species Chiloscyllium punctatum. Next base: position 12,610,517 of record NC_092747.1, on the reverse strand, counting down.
CACATACACTAAATTAATCTAGTCCCATTTGCCAGCATTTGGTCCATATACCTCCAAACCCTTCCTATTCATCCAGATGCCTTTTAAATGTTGCAATTATACCAGCCTCCACCACTTCCTCTGGGAGCTCATTCCATACATGCACCACTCTGCGTGAAAAAGTTGTCCCTTAGGTCCCTTTTAGATCTTGCCTCTCCCATCTTAAATCTATGCCCTCTAGTTTTGGACTCCACTACCCTCAGGAAAAGACGTTAGCTTTTCACCCTATCCATGCCCCTCATGATGTTATAAACTTTGATAAGGTCACCCCTCAGTCTCATCCCACTTCCCTTCTTAAGATATTTCTCTTCAGTCAAACCGTTGCTCACCTGACCTAGTTCCCATCACAGACTGATATCCTTATTTTACCAACATTTATACTGGATAGCATTCACTAAACATGAACAGGGTGTTTTTTTTCCTTTCTTCATTTATGAGGTGAAATCATCACTGGCTTGGACAGCAATTATTGCCCATCCCTAATTGCCCAGAGGGCAGTTCAGATTCAGCCACATTGCTGTGGGTCTGCTGTCACATGTAGGCCAGACCAGGTAAGAATGGCTCTTTCCTTCCCTGAAGGACATTAGTGAATCATATGGAGTTTTCCAACAATTAGCAATGGCTTTGTGGTCATCATTAGACTCCTAACTCCATCATCTGCCATGGCAGGATTTGAACCCAGGTCCCCAGAATGTTACCAGGGTCTCCTGAATTAATATTCCAATGATAATACTTGGTCATCACCTTGCCTGACCATAATAGTAATGTGATTAGCAATCCAATGATCCAGAGCAATTCTCTCAGAATACTGGATCAAATCCCAATGCAGAACTTGAATCGATCTAATAAATTGGGCGACATGGTGGCTAGGTAGTCAGTACTGCTGCCTTATAGCACGAGGGACCCAGGTTCAATTCCACCTTTGAACAACTACCTGAGCGGAGTTTGGACATTCTCTGTGTGGGTTTCCTCTGGGTGTTCTGATTTCCTCCCACAGTGGATTGGGTGGATTGGCCATGCCACACTGTCTATATTGTGCAGGCTAGGTGGATTTGCCATGGTTACAAGGTGGGTCTGGGTGAGATGCTCTTCAGAGGGTCAGTGTGGACCTGATGGAGTGCAGGGCCTGCTCAAAGGGGAGTAAACATGTGGAATTCTCTACCACAGAAGGACGCAGGGATTCTATGATTTGGAAATATAAGGCTAGTCTCTGAAATAGTGATGGTGAACCTATTATCAAAGTGTTGCAAAAACTCAAATGGTTTACTGATGCCCTTTAGGCAAGAAAACTTCTGACCTTGACCAGTCTGGCCTAAATGTGAGTCCAGACCATAGAAATATATCTAGCTCTTAAAGGCCTTCTCAAACCTAGTTCAAGAGCAATTAAGAATGCGTAAAAAATATGTTGGCCTGTAATAAAAAGGGTGTTCTTTCACAGGGTGGCGGCTTTGTTGGCCACGTCTGGTGTTATTGGCCATCCCATAGGGCAGTTCAGACTCAACCACAATTTCACCATCTAACATGGAGGGATTTGAACCAATGTTCTGAGAACTTTGGACTGTAACTGTGGATGAGTAGTCCAGTCACATTGCCACTACATTACTTTGTCTTCAGAGGTTTCTGAACATTTGTGGAAAAAAAAATAGAGTTTATGGTACCAATCCATTGACTCTTCACTTTGGACCTTTCAATACAGTAGTACATACATTCCATGATAGAATAAGCAATAAATATATGGTTGTCCTGGGAATAAAATCATTTAAATGAATAATCTAACAATAAGTCTTGAAGATGTCAAGTGTTGGAACTACAACCACTTCCTTTGATCTTTCATTCTTTTATGTGGCTCAATTTTCCCCCCTATTTCTCCTGTGAACTTCCTTGGGACATTTCAGCACATTATAAGTGCCACAAACAGAATCTCTGCACTGGGGAAAGAGGCCATTTGGCCCACTGAGTCCACACTGACCCTCTGAAGCATATCCCACCTCCAAGCCTATATCCCCACATTTCCCACGGCTAAGCCACACATCTCTGAACACTACAGGCAATTTAGCATGGCCAATCCACCTAACCTATCCATCTCTGGACTGTGGGAGGAAACCGAAGCATCCAGAGGGAATCTGCACAGACACACGGGGAACATCAAACTCCACCCACCTGATAAAGGAGCAGTGCTCCGAAAGCTAGTGCTTCCAATTAAACCTGTTGGACGATAACCTGGTGTTGAGTGATTTTTAACTTTGTACACCCCAGTCCAATGCTGGCACCTCCGCATCATCCATGCAGACAGTAACCCAAGGCTGGAATTGAATCCAGGTCCCTGGGACTGTGAGACAATAGTGCTAACCATTGAGACACAAATATCACTTTTTCAATGGTGTTGGGACTGAACTAGGCACGTACTTCCACAGCAACCAAACTGATGGAGTGGACATGATAGGCTGAAGGATCCGCTGTTGTACCCATCCACTACACTTATCTCCAAAGGCTGCAGCTTTGATTTTACTGGGAGCTGTTCCACTGCACTGAGCATTGCTCACCACTGCCAGTGTAGGTGTCACTTTGTAAATTAGGAAGAGCTTATTATCGGTCGTTAGTGTTGTAAATTCAAACAATTTAAAATGAATTTTTTGTGTCTTAATTTAATGCCAGAATTAACAAAAGCAATGGACTGAAAGCGTAGTATTCCCTGTTGTGAATCATGCGAAATTAAGCTTTTTTGTGTGTTAATTTTCCTCGTTTTTTTTTCCCACACCTGTTATCATAATTCTGATGTTTCTTAGGTATAATTTCATGAGGCTCAGTATTATTCAAGTCTGACTGCAATGGGCAAATCACCATCTGTGCTGCAAGGGTGTGAATTATTGCTTGGATGGAGAATGAGGATAAGCAACAGGAGCTTGCATTTATATAGAGCCTTCCACGTCCTCTGGATGACTCAAACAGCTGACTAGTGAATGGAGTAGTTTTTGAAGTGAAGTCACAAGGTAGAATTTTGCACTTCCTCAGCTGGTCCCCCATGGAATTCCCATTCACCAGGTTCTCCGAGTCATTTTACAGTAGGACAGACAAGATCAATTTGGTGATTGGGGTTTAATGAAGATCTTAGAATCTCTACAGTATGGAAGCAGGCCATTCAGCCCATCAGGTGCACACTAATACTCCAAAGAGCATCCCACCCAGATCTCCCCACCCCATCTGTGTAGCCCCACATTTATCATGGTTATCTTTTAGCTTTATTTCTTTCTTCCTAACTTCTAAGACGTATATCTCTAATGTCATGTAACTTTTTTCTTTATTGTTTGTACCTAAGATGTGCTGGCAACATTGTACGCTTTTCACTGTACTCCAGTTCTTTTGTGACTGGAGGGCATGTGACAATAGACTTAATTCAAAGTTCTAACTCGCATGGCCTGCACATCCCTGGATACTTTAGCATGGCCAATCCACCTAACCTGCACATCTTTAGATGATGGGGGGAAACAGGAGCACAGCCACGGAGAGAATGTGCAAGCTCCACACAGACAATCACCTAAGGCTGGAATCGAACTCTGGTTCTTGGTGCTGTGAGTAGGCAGGCAGGAGGCTGGAAGAGCACAGCAAGCCAGGCAGCATCAGGAGGTGGAGAAGTCGACATTCCGGGTGTAATCCTAAAGAAGGGTTACACCCAAAACATCGACTTCTGCACATTTGATGCTGCCTGGCCTGCCTTGTCCTTCCAGTCTCCTGCCTACTTTGGATTCCAGCATCTCCAGGTGTTTGTTTTGTCTCTTGGTGCTGTGAGGCAGCGGTGCTAACCACTGAACCGCCACGCTGGCTCATGGCAGCTACTGAGTCGAGCTGCCATGTCACTGTGACCTCCATAAACACCCGTCAGTCAGTAAATGCAGGGAATGCTGGGGGAAGCCAACAGGTCTGGCAGCATCTGTGCTGAGTTCTGCATAAGAGTCATGATTGGACTGGAGGCACTAACTCTGTTCCTCTCTCCACAAATGCTGCCAGACCTGCTGAGTTTCTCCAATACTTTGTTCCATATTACTTAAATTGGATCATTCGAGCATTAGGTATGGCAGCAAATGTAGGCCCATTCAACCCATTGCGTCTCCTCCACCAATCAATCATGGCTGATATGTTTCTGAGACTCATTCTCCTTGATTCTCCCCATAACCCTTGATCCTCTTACTAATCAAGAACTGATCGATATCTGACTTAAAAGTCACTCAATTACTTGCTGTCCACAGCCTTCTGCACAATAGCATGCCTTTATGTGATTAATCCTGTGTTAACGTTCTGCTGAGAAATTGGATTGGGTTCAGCTTGGCACATAGAAAGCTGAAAGAACAGAAATAAAAACAGAAATTGCTGGAAAAGCTCAGTGGGTTTGGCAGCATCTGGCTGGTCACTGGACCTGAAACTTTAACTCTGATTTCTCTCCACAGGTACTGTGGGATGTGTTGAATTTTTCCAGAGATTTCTGCTTTTGTTACAGCTTGGCGCATTCTGCTATGTAGTCTTACCATCATGTACAATGTAACAATGAACATAGTTTTACACTTAACAAGATGGCAGCCTGGAGCTTGTATTAATGCCTGGCGATCTGATACTGAAATCATTGAACAATCCATCTGAATCTGCCAACCTTGCAGTACCAGATCAAATAACCTATCTGACCCTTCTGACCTTGCCCGAATTAATCCCCTTAAGAGCCCGATTAATGACATTCAAAAGACCAATTCCTGCCCAAATTTCAGGCTGACAGGAGCAGTTCAGGGTCAGGGGGGAAGCCTGTGGAGCAGCCTGCTCAGGTCTTTGGGCAGGATGAAGATGGAGGAAGGGTCAGAGGGCAGAGTGGTGGGCCCACTCTGCTGGTCACCATTAGATTATGGGCGGCACAATGGCTCAGTGGTTACCACTGCTACCTCACAGTGCCAGGGAACCCGGTTTGATTCCTGCCTTGGGCGACTATCTGTGTGGAGTTTGCACATTCTCCCCGTGTCTGTGTGAGTTACCTCTGGGTGCTCCGGTTTCCTCCCACAATCCAAAGGTGTGCAGGTTAGATGAATTGACCATGCTAAATTGTCCATAGTGTTCAGGGATGTGTAGGTTAGGTGTATTAGTCTGGGGCAAATGTAGGGGAATGGGTCTGGGTGGGTTACTCTTCAGAAGGTTGGTGTGGACTCGTTTGGCCGAAGGGCCAATTTCCACACTGTAGGGATTCTGTATGTATATCTCAATTCTTAATTGCAGATATTCATTGAATTCAAATTCCACCATCTGCTGTGGCAGCATTTGAACTCAGAATATTACCTGGGTCTCGTGGATTAACAGTCCAGTGAACATACCACTAGACCATTGCATGATGAACACGATTTAGCTAAAAGATGTAGCAACTTAATCCTGACGTTGAGATGGGCCTCACTGAACTTCCAGTGTGTTTCTGCTACATTCTCCATGTGTTTTGGGGTCACTACAAGATTTTGCCCAGTGTGGTTGGTGCGTCTTGTAGAACACTAAGACAGATTTGTCTTTTCAGACGTCCACATCAGGAAACTCCAAGAAATTATAGCAAGAGCAGGTGGCTTCTTAAGCTTTCTTCACCATTTAATAATGCGTAGTTCATCTGGCACCTGAGTCACTTTCCCACCTCCCCCTTCTCCCCCATTCTCCTTAGTCTTCATTACCTTAGAGGCCAACAATCCACCACTTTCAACTCAATGGCTGAGCAATCACAGCAATAGGAGCAACAAAACCATATTTGCTGGGCTTGGCATAGATTCCCGATAGTATGGGAGCAGGCCATCATGACCACATCACCCCTCCGGATGGCATCCCATCCCAAACCACATCCCTATCCTTTCCCTGTAACACTGCATTTTCCATGGGTAATCCACCTAACCTGCACATCTTTGGACTGTGGGAGGAAACTGGAGCACCCGGAGGAAACCCACGCAGACATGGGGAGAATGTGCAAACTCCACCCAGACAGTCGCCCGAGGTTAGATTTGAAACAAGGTCCCAAGTGTGCTGAGGCAGCAGTGCTGCCCCAAAATTGTGTTTTTAAACATTTACAACAGCACAGTGAGCAGCAGGATGTTGGTGACAAACAGGCAAGTCATGACTATTGTTGTCCTCAGAGTGAGAGGATTAGAGTACAGGAACAGGATGCCTTGATACAATTGTACAGGGTCTTGGTGAGGTCACACCTGGAATATTGTGTGCAGTTTTGGTTCCTTCTGTGAGGAAGGATGTTCTGGTGATGCAGGGAGTGTATCAGCTGAATTCCTGGGATGGCAGAATTGATGTATGAAGTGACTGGATCAATTAGGATTATATTCACTTGGGTTTAAAAGATGAAAGGGAGTTCATAGAAACCTATAAGATTCGAACAGGACTAGATAGGATAAGCACAGGAAGGATGTTCCTGATGACCATAGCTCCTTGAAAATGGAGTTGCAGATAGACAGGCTAGAGATGAAGTTATTTGGTACACTTGCTTTTATTGGTCAGTGCATTGAGTATAGGTATTGGGAAGTCATGTTGTGGCTGAACAGGATATTGGATAGGCCACTTTTGGAACACTGCATTGAATTCTGGTCTCCCTCTAATAAGAAGAGTTTTGTGAAACTTAAACGGGTCAAAAAGGATTTGCAAGGATGTTACCAAGGTCAGAGGGTTTGAGCTATAGGGAGCAGCTGAATAGGCTAGGGCTGTTTTCTCTGGAGTGTCAGAGGCTGAGGGGATCACCTTCTAGATGTTTATAAAATTATGAGGGGCATGTATAGGATAAATAGACAAGGTCATTTCTCCAGAGTGGGGGAGTCCAAAACTAGAGGGCATAGGTTTAAGGTGAGAGGGGAAAGATATAAAAGGGACCTAAGGGGCAACATTTTCATGTGGAAGGTGGTGCATGTATGGAATGAGCTGCCAGAGGAAGTGGTGGAGGCTGGTACAATTACAACATTTAACAGACATCTGGATGGTTATATGAATAGGAAGTGTTTAGAGAGATATAGGTCAAATGCTGGCAAATGGGACTAGATTAATTTAGGACATCTGAATGATATGGAAGAGTTGGATCGAAGAGTCTGTTTCCATGCTGTTTCCACCTCTATGACTCTATGACAAGGGAATTCAGAATCAGGGGTTGCAGTCTAAGGACGTAGGGTCGAGCAATTAGGACTGAAGTGAGGAGAAATTTCTTCATCCAGAGAGTGGTGAACCCATGGAATTCTCTGCTACAGAAAGGCCAAAACACTGAATGTTTTCAACAAGGGGTGAAATATAGTTCTTCAGGATAAAGGGACCAGAGGGTTTCAGGAAGAATTTGGTAAGAGGGCACTGAGTTAGATGAACAGCCATGATCATATTGAACAGCACAGCAGGTTTAAAGGGCCAAATGGCCTTCTGCTGCTCCTATTTTCTACATTTCAATGCTTCTGTGACTAAAGCGCTTGCTTTCTGTTTTAGACATTTCATGTGAATACAGTTATTTTTGTCCTTTCTATCTGCTTTGTTTGAATTGCTGGATTAATGGATGTAATAATGTTTCGGTTTGAACGCTTACTCTGAAAGTCCTAGTTGAGAAGACTGACCTTTTGAAGCCAGCTCATATTCATCCTCTGTCACTAAAAAAACAAATCCTGCCTACGCCACTGCTTGTGAACAAAATATCACTGTCACTTTCCTAATGGAAGGCTTTCATTTCAAAGACATTTCTCCTCCAAAGGTATTACCACTGGTGATTAGTAAAGAACCCATGAATTTAATCAAATTATATAGCTGTACCTGCAAGTTGAACAGTACAGCTGAGCCCTTTACTCTATGTAACGAGAAGTAAGATGTTACAACCGACCAGTTCTTCCAACTTCTGAGGAGGGAGAAACAAAGAAGGCTGAATTTTACTAAAACTTGACACAACGCTGGGATTTGGGAGCCCTTACCTTTTTGAAAAAAAAAGCTGGCATACAAGTTCAGTGGGTAATAAGGAAGGCAAATAGCATATTGGTCTTTATTTCAAAGAAATGGATTATTAAAATGGTGAGGTCTTGCTAAAACTATACACGGCACTATTCAGACATATAGAGTCATAGAGTTATACAGCATGGGAAGAAGCCCCTGGGCCCAACTCGTCTGTGTTTTCTAAACTGTCATAGTCCCATTTTCCTGTGTTTCATGTCCATGTACCTGTCAAAATGTCTTTTAAATGTTGCAATCGTGCTTACCTGCGCCAGTTCCTCTGGCAGTTCATTCCACGTTCAAATCACCCTCTGTGTGAAAACATTGCTTCTCAGGTTCCTTTTAAATCTTTCTCTTCTCACCTTAAACCTATACCCTCTAGTCTTAGACTCCCCTACCCTGTGGAAAAGACATTTGTGATTCAGCTTATCTATGGCTCTCTTGATTTTATAAACCTCTATGAGATCACCTCTCAGCTCCTAAGCTGCATCTGGAATATTGTGAACAGTTTTTAGCTCATTTTTGAAGGAAAGGTAGACTGGTATTGAAGGCAGTCCAGAGAAAGTTCACTAGACTGATACTGGGTATGGGGGCTCTGTCTTATGAAAAGGCATTTAGTAGATTGGATCTGTACAGACGGGAGCATAGAAGAATCAGTGGAGACTGTTCCAACATGGGCTAAACCCTCCTGCTTAATTTAAACCAACAACACAGATTTATCCCATAAAAATTCGAGTGGCCAAGAACTACTTAAAGTAAAAATTAACAACTTTATTTCTGAAAGTATAACTGAAAATAATTAGCTAACAACCATTTACAACTGCTTCCTCTAACCTATCTTTTACTTTCCTCTCTACAATACTGGTCCAATAAAAATCCTGATTAAGGTTTACAAAACAAAACTTCTTATCTCAAAACCAGACAGCTTTCAGTTCTTCTCTGTATTCCTGTCTTCTGATCTTCTTCTTGGGGATTCTGCTTCACAGGTTACTGATTGGTAAAGGTACCTTTAAGGGAACTATTTTTCAGGCAGTCTTAACATGCTGGTGGCTTGGCAGTTCTCCTCCCAACTGTTCAATTTTCCCCTGTCCAATACCATCAAAACATTGGATTCTGTCATTGGCTTTTAAGATTGTCAATATACTAAATTCAAACTGGATTGGAGTTTGGTTTTTTTGGGGGGTATTTTTTAATTGATTGGCTTAATTTGAATCTGTTTTTGTCTCCAGGCAACCAGCTACACTAACTGCTGGACCACATGTTACATTGTATCTTGTTGAGAACACTGGTGCTATCAGGTAGTCTGCTAGCTTTTAACTTTCTTAAAAGTACAGTACACCCACATCTTCATAACCTTATCAAAACTTACAAGCTGCTAATCATAATTGAAAAAGTAAACGTGGAAAGGTTGTTTCTCCTTGTGGGAGAGTCTCGGACAAGAGGACATATTCTCAGAGTAAGGAGTTTTTAGATTACAGATTAGATTATATACAGTGTGGAAACAGTCCCTTCAGCCCAACCAGTCCATTCCGATCCTCCAAAGAGTAACTCACCTAGATCCATTTCCCTCTGACTAATGCAGCTAGCACTATGGGCAATTTAGCATGGCCAATTCACCTGACCTGCACATCTTTGGACTGTGGGAGGAAACTGGAGCACCCGGAGGAAACCCATGTAGACACGAGGTGAATGTGCAAACTCCACACAGACAGTCACCCGAGGCTGGAATCGAACCTGGGGCCCTGATGCTGTGCGGCAACAGTGTTAACTGCTGAGCCACTGTGCCGCCCCAAAGTTGCTCAGTTCCGACAGAGATAAGGAATTTCTTTTCTCAAAGGGTTATCAATCTGTGGAATTCTTTACTGCAAAGGGTAGTTGAGGCTGGGCCATTAAGTATTTTCAAGGTTGAGCTGGACAGATTTTTAATCAGGAAGGGAATCAAGGGTTATGGGGGAAAGGCAGGAAAGTGGAGTTGAGGATTATCTGATCAGCCACAATCTCATTTAATGGTGGAGAAGTCTCGGTGGGCTGAATGGCCTACTTCTGCTCCTATATCTTATTGTCTTTTAGCTCACTGGGGGGTGATTTTTCAGACAATTAGTATTTTGAAGGTGATGGAGTGGCCTCCCCACCACTAGAGGAAGTTACCAGATTCATGGAGGTGTCTTCTCTGTGGCCTTGCCAGATGGCCCTGTGACTTAGAGGCTCCATGCCCAAGAGAGTGGGCAGTGACCAGGGCAAGATGCCTGCCATGGGTCCATGTGTGAAATCCTGCTGGACCTGCTTACTCTACACCTCTTATTTAAAATGCTTCACTGACCTGGCCAAGGAAATCTCCATAGCCTCTATATTTGCAGAGTATAACAGAGAGGGTCTCCAGCGTTGCCAAACTGGACCAGGCCCAAACCCAAGAGTTCAATTCTAACTCAGATATCTGCCATTTTCACCTGGTGGGGAATAGTTTGTAGTTCATCCATCTGTGGTTCAACAAGGTTTTAAATCCTGACTGGTATCCTCTCTTTGAAGATGAAGATTTTTGAAAGGTTATACTCATTGATCTCAGGCCCAGTGGATGCTGGTCAGGTTTTTCTATGACTGATAGATTCTCTCACAGCAAATGCAAGTGAAGGTGTAGTCTTTACTGCAGATAACAGAATTTACCCTGTTTCTTCTTTTCTCTATCCTGCTGTTTCTTCCCTGAGTCACAAAGCATCTCCAGGCATTGTGGTTCACCGTCTGTGCGTCATATCGATGATTATTGATATGGCACATAAACAGGGGATTCTGTGGGGAGTAATTCTGGGGACACTTCTATTCCATTTACCAGTGGTCAATTCTCCCGATCACATGGTTTTGGGCAGGTGAAAGTTGTCCATCTGGGCGACATGACTGGCTGAACGCAGTCAGACTTGCAGGGGGGTTTGCCATGATGCAGGTGCAGTGTTGGCTGTTTCAAGAACGTCAATGTTTGCGAAACAATCCTGCCCGCAATTCTGGAGGATACTTTGGAGGCAGTGCTGGTGGAAACACTCGAGAAGGTGAAGGTGGTGGGACCCATGAATCTGCACCGTACAGAAGGATGTTGAGGGCTATGGCTTTGACCATTTCATGTTTGATCTGTCCTCTAAAGCTGTGGTTGCTCCACAACCAATTGCCTTGTAGCTCGAGTATAAATGTTTATCATTTAAAATCAGAGCTGAAGAGAAACAGGAATGGAAGCCAGTGTGAGGAAGAAGCTGGCCGAAAGAAATTAAAGAGAAAATGGAGGTCTTGGAAAGATGAAATGCCAATAGATTTCATGTTGTAATATCCAAAAGTGTGATAATGGATGCAATGAGGAAATTTAGATTGTGTCCAAATGAGGTGTGTAGTTTTACATTAAAATCACTTTATGCGTATGAAAGGAAGAATAAAGATGAAGACCAATCGAGCAAAATTAAATAAAAGGGAAGAAAGAAAACACATGGAGGCAGAAGTTATTTTTTGTTCAGGCACAAATCTCAGAAAAGCACTTTACCTTTAAGATAGTGAGATGGTATCACAACATGAGATGCACTAGCATAAAATGTTTGCATCTTAGTGTCAGTATAGGCACTCAGTCAGTCACTCGAGCAGTCACTCAGTCATCAGTCAGTCACTCACTCAGTTGTTAATCAGTCAGTCAGTCACTCACTCACTCAGTCACACAGTCGTCAATCAGTTACTCAGTCAGTCACTCAGGCAGTCACTCAGTCATCAGTCACTCAGTCGTTAATCAGTCAGTCAGTAACTCACTCATTCAGTCACGCAGTCTTCAATCAGTTATTCAGTCAGTCACTTAGTAATCAGTCAATTACTCAGTCAGTCACTCAGACATCAATCAGTCATTCATTCAGTCAGTCAGTGAATTCCATATATAATATAATAGTAATATAAGTAAGCATAAAATTTACACATACAAGTCTAGATATCATGTCAGTCTATTGAGTTAGTTGTTAATAAACTTCAAGATACCTGCTTCAATAAGAACCCCCACCTCTGCAGTATATGTTACATGAGGTAACATAGAAAGCCACGTCGCATCAATTATGATCTGAAGTTGTTTATCTCATTGTCGAGTCTAGAAGGCCATCGAGTGCCAAGTGATCACCCAGTTTGACCACCCAAGGGTAAAGGTTCTGTCACTGTCTTAAAGGGGGTGTTGGATGAACTAGTTTATTAATGAGATGTGTATAGAGTATGGAGATATTTTTAAAAAGTGACTGTTCATTAACACTTTACCAACAGCGTACATTCTGGCTCAGCACATGGTTTTGCTGTAAAGCCTTTCCATCATGGTAAGATCAATGCACTATCAGTGATGGACCTTCCTTGTACATGCTCAGGATTAAAGTTAACCCTTATCTCTGCAAAGCACTAGGGCACTGATTACAACGCAGTATATGGCAAAAAGAGTAGGTAAATTGTTGCTGACTTAGAAGATATGTCATGGACCTTCAACAATGAAAAGGGAGGAGGTGAAAGGACAAGTGTTGCCTTATACTTCTGTGGAAAGGTGACATTAGTCCCCAGATTTCGGTAAGAAGCACTGGGAGACAACCTGAGTAGATAACTCAGGCATAATCCCCAAGTACTTTAGCAGAACAGCAATGACAGTGAACATGAAATCAAACAATTTGGTGAGTAAACAGATAATCACTTCACAATGTGTTTCAATTCACCAGACCAAACCAGTCTGCACATTGCCTCTAGCATTGGTACTCAAGCAATTTTATTTACCTGATAACGTGCACTGTGTTTTAATAAGAATAAGAAGCAGCAGTTAGTTAGCTAGGTGATTGCTTTGTTTGTGAGTGCTCCAACAATCAGCCTCACGCATTAATTACGAAAATAACCCTGAAACTCTTGGTTTGAAGTCTTAAATCAGCCTTTATTTACAGTGGGAGACAAGGACATCTATCCTAGTCACATGCATGGTTTATTATCCCTGCTAGCCCTAGGCTGTGTTTTAACATAATTCTCTTTAGACAGGTACACAGTTTAAGAACCACGTTACATGGCAAATTATTTCCTCAATTTGACTATCTCTCCTGGTCTCCGCTCTCTCCAACAATGTTACAGGATTTAATAATAACCTAAAACTTACTGAAGAAAGTTTAAACTAAATTTCGAAACAAAAACCCTTCTTTTCTGCTTTGGATTATAGTGTCCAATTCCCTTGGTTGGAATGTTTCAGAAATATTCTTTCCTCTCTCTTTGTGTTGCCGCAAGTCAAAATTTAATTCCCAAATCTCTTTGAATCCTGTCAAACTCAATAAGCAGTAAAAGGAAAAGCAAGATTCTGAATGTAAAGTTGAAGACATTTTATTTTGGAGCAACCCATGTTGTTTCGTGTCAATATACCTTTAAGAGACATGCTCATGATGTCATCACTGCATCAAAGCATGTGACCAGCAGCTAAAAAAAACTCTCATGCTCCATTGTATCTTCGATCACTTGAAGTATGACACTCCATAGGAGTGTTCTTCTGTTCTACTGTTGGAATGCAATAAGTTAATATTAACTCAGACACTTATATGCCTTTGGAATGTGATGTTTATACAGATTAGCTATTCACTGACAAACGCTTGTTGCAGTCTTCAATACTATGATGCCTACACCCAGATTCTTATGTTACAGGAGATATATATCCAGTATTATTACCAAGTAAGTGATTAAGATTAATTCTATTCTGATACTTCAATATTGTATATCAATAAGGAGGTGGACGGCTTGGTGTTATGGTGCAATGAGAACAATCTCTC